>NC_051080.1:44201559-44501559 GCF_004664715.2 Peromyscus leucopus
TATCTGGTAACCTTACAGGAACTGCCAAATGCTCAAGGCTGTGTAGGAGCTGATTGGACTCCTGTGCAAATGTTAGATTTGAGGAGATTCAAAGAGGCTATAGTGTCATATGGTATGCATTCTCTGTATGTGAAGCAAAAGTTAAACTTCTGGTCAACTTGTAATAGAATTGTCTCTCAAGACTAGAAAGATTTGGTTACAGCTGTCCTAGAAGTTGGTCCATAGTTACAATGGAAGACCTGGTGGAAAGATGAGGCTAAGACCACTGAACAACAATGTAAGGCATTGTAGAGGTATGGATATTTCCCAAGATCAACTTCTTGGAGAAGGCAATTATGCTGATATAAAAAGACAATCTTTATGTGATGACCAGACCCTAATTTTATGCTTAATGGCAGCCTTAATGTTTGGGACAGAATTGAAGAACTAGGAAAGAAAATTGAATCATTTACAAAATCTATACAGGGCTCAAAAGAAACCTTCATGGATTTCTTACAAAGGCTGTCTTCAGCAGTAAATAGAATAATACCAAAATCAGAAGCTAGACAGATAATAACTGAATCTCTGGCTTTTGAAAATGCTAATGCACAATGCAAAAGGATAATTAGGCCATTAAATGCAATATCAGCACTCTTGAAGGATTGGGTCAGGAACACAATTAATATTGAATCTCATGACCATGGTGATGCTTAGATAGGAGAGGTGATTGCCAGAGGTTTGAAAAAAAAATAGTATTGTCAAATGTTTCCATTATGGTAAGCAAGGTCACCTAAAAAGGGACTGTAAACAGGATATTCCTAGAAACAATGTTTTTTCAAGGAATAATTCCAGCAGAATACCCCTCCCTTCTGGAATATGCAGAAGGTGTGATAAAGGTAAACATTGTACTAATGAATGTAGATCAACAAGGGACAGACAAGGTAATCCTTTGCCTTTGCCATTGGGAAACTTCCTGAGGGGCCTCTCACAGGCCCCCATGACAAATTCAGTTCAATCCTTTCTTGCCATCATGGAAGAAACCTCTTCCCAGTGCAATTAAATAACTTAATGCTTATTGTAAAAAACTATACTGCTCAAGGTGATTGAACAGATATAGAAGAAAGAACAAAAAATTTGGGAGAAACCATAAAGCACATTTTTTAACAAACTTCTATAAATGAACAAAGACCAAAATTAATAGTATAAATAAATGATAGTCTCATTGAAGGTCTTGTAGACACAAGTGCAGAAATAACAATAATTGCACCAGAATCTTGGCATACAAATTGGCTTCTTCAGAAAGTAAATGTTCAGCTTTTAGGGATTGGAACATTATCTCAAGTGAAATAGAGCGCAAGATGGGTCAAATGTATAGGGAAAGAAGGACAGAGAGGAAAATTAAAGCCATATGTGGCTAATATAGCTATGAATCTATGGAGATGTGATTTATTACAACAATGGAATACCCAGATTAACATTCCTCCAGTCTCAGAAATAAACCATAAACTAACATATGTTTCTTAGAAAAATATTAGAAGGTATTATAAAGAACAGTCACCAACCATCCAGATTATACAAGAACAGGGTACAATAACTGCTGATCTTTCAAAGACACCAACAGCCCTACCTTTAAAATGGTTAACAGACAAGCCTGTATGGGTTCAGCAATGGCCTTTAACAAAAGAAAAACTACAGGCCTTAGGACAGTTGGCACAAGAGCAGTTAAATGCTCAGCATATTAAAGAATCAACCAGCCATTGAAATTCTCCTGTATTTGTTATTAAAAAGAAATCTAGTGAATGGAGAATAATAACAGATCTAAGAGCAATTAACAAGGTAATTCAGCCAGTGGGCTCTCTATAGCCCAGAATTCCTTTGCCTACTCTGTTACCTAAAGGATGGCCTCTCATAGTTATTGATTTAAAACACGTTTTTTCTCAATACCCTTACAAGAAAAAGAGAGAAAAATTTGCCTTCACAGTACCTACTTATAATAATTCCCGGCCAGTCAAGAGATATTAATGGAAGGTTCTCCCACAGGGAATGTTAAATAGCCCAACCCTGTGCCAGTATTTTGCATGACAGCCATTGGAAATGATACATAAACAATTTCCTAAATCTATACTTTACCATTACATGGATGACAGTTTACTAGCTGATTCAAATGCAATTACATTAGAAAGAATGTTTGAAGAAATAAAGAAAATTTTGCATTGTTGGGGATTACAAATTGCTCCTGAAAAGATACAAAGAGGAGATTCTATAAATTATTTAGGATATAAAATAGGTCTACAAAAAATTAGACCCCAAAAGGTGCAAATTAGGAGAGATCAATTACGGACTCTTAATGACTTTCAAAGATTATTTGGAGACATTTCTAGTCTACAGACCACTACTGGGGTAAAAAATGATGAACTGAGTAATTTGTCTGAAACCTTAAAGGGTGACAAAGACTTAAATAGTCTAAGAGAATTATCAGCTGAATCTGAGGGAGAATTGGCTTTGATGGAAAAGAAAATACAGGATGCACATGTGGATCATTTGGATCCTAAGCTTGATTGCATTTTGATTATTTTTACCCTCTAAGCATTCTCCTACAGGAATTTCAATGCAGAGGGAAGATATTATATTGGAATGGATATTTCTACCAAATAAACAGAGTGAAAAGTTAAAAACTTATGTGGAAAAGATCTCTGACTTGATTTTAAAAGGAAAATTGAGACTTCATCAATTAGCAGGAATAGACCCAGCAGAAATCTTAGTACCTTTAACTAATGATGAAATTGACAAATTACAGGCAGAAAGTAAACCTTGGCAAAGAGCTTGCAGTAATTTTTGGAGAGAGATTAACAAAAAATATCACAAAAGTAATAGAATTAAACTTACAATGAGAGCTAACTGAATCCTGACTTGAATTGTTCAGGAAATACCAGTATCTGGAACCCCTACTTCTCATACAGATGCAAACAAACAAGGAAAGGCAGGTTACAAATCAGAAAATGTAAGTAAAGTAGTTCAAAGTCCTTAAAATTCTGTCCCCAAATCGGAATTATATGTCAATCTGATGGTATTAATGGATTTTTTGGAACCTCTCAACATAGTTACTGACTCTCAGTACACTGAAAGAGTGGTTTTACATATTGAAACTCCAGAATTTATCCGTGATGAGTTAGAATTAACTTCATTATTTATTCAGTTACAAGAAATAATCAGGAATAGGAAGCATCCATTATATATAACTCACATCTAATCCCATAGGGGTCTGCCAGGCCCTCTAGCACAAGATAATGATGAGATCGATAAATTATTGATAGAAAATGTGCTGGAGGCCTCAGAATTTCATTAAAAACATCATGTAAATAGTAAGAGTTTACAACAGGATTTTTCCATAACCTGGCAACAAGCCAAGGAAATTTTAAGGAAATGTCGTACTTGTTCTTTTTATAATCAAACTCACTACCAGCAGAATTTAACCTGAAAGGGTACTCAGAGGAATGAAATCTTGCAGATGGATATGTTTCATTTTGTAGAATTTGGAAAATTGAAATATGTACACCACACCATTGATACCTATTCAGGATTTCAATGGGCAACTGCTCTGAGTTCTGAAAAAGTTGATTCTGTAATCATGCATTTGCTAGAAGTTCTGGCCATCATGAGTACACCTGCACAAATTAAAACTGACAATGCTCCAGCATATTTCTCTGGAAAAATGAAACAGTTTTTTTTTTTGCTTATTACCATATAAAGCATATTACAGGTATACCACAAAATCCTACAGGCCAAGCAGTCATATAAAGATCAAATCAAACTCTAAAGGATATGCTAAATAAACAGAAAAACAAAAACCTCCAGAAATAGAAGACATAATGCTTTATTAACTTGGAATTTTCTCAATGCTAATGAGAAAGGAACAACAGCTGGAGAAAGACATTAGATAATAGAAAAAAATACAGAATTAAATCAGCTTATATACTTAAAGATGTGCTGGCCTCAGAATGGAAAGCAGGATATATATTACTTTGGGGATGAGGTTTTGCTTTTGTTTCTACAGGAGAAGAAAGCTATGGATACCATTAAAACTGATAAAGGTTTGATTTGAATAAGAGAGACCTCTTAATTAGAAGAGGTGATAGTTCATCAACCAGCATGACCATTCAATTTAAATTAACTCATACCACTAACAAATGCTTTTCATTTAATCAGATATAACTTGCCAAAAGGGAACCTCCCCAAAGGTAGAGTTGGGGAAGGGTTTTTGTTTTTTTGTCTTTCAGGAGAATGAAGGCTAAGGAATCTGAAGAACACTGGACAAATGAGACATCTGAAGAAAGAGGACAAGCCATCCAGAAAAAAATGTCCCAAGAAAAAGAGTAAATTGGCCTATTGGTATACCACATATAAAATTTCATGTCTTCCTAAATGTTTGTTTCTACTCTTCTCTACAGACATATAACACAAATGGTCTTTATGCAGTCCCAGTTCAGTTAAAAATTAAAGGTGGCTTTGGAGTTGGAGCATGGCTCTCTCCTTCTCTAAACCTAAGCATGCTTGTTAAAAGAAAATGCAAAGTCTTTGTCTCATGTCAGAAGAACCACCTGATATGGGACAGAAGAAAAACCAAAATTAAGGGACTATTCTATTGCCATTAATCTCATAATTCTTTGGTTTTATTTTGATGCCTTAAAACTTTTCTTAAGGTATGAATTTTACATCAAAATTTATAATATATATATATTAATTTTTGTCGTGATGTTAATGGTCATATAGAGGACGAACTAATTCTTTAAAAAAAGGCTTCATTTAGCTTCCTGTACATGATTTTGGATTTGAGTCTCTATCAGTTTTCTGCAGGGAACCATGACCTCACTTAACAACAACTTTAAAGTCTCCAAAAATATGATGGGGCTTCACAATGATGATTTCATCAGGACAATAATAATATTACTAAGCTGACAAACACCACCCAGAGATCTGCTTTGGACTAAAAACTGCTCAGGACAATTTCAAGATGGCTAGCTGAGATGATCTAGCCTCACAGACTACTCAAGCAAAGATTTGAGACAAGCCCTTCAATTTTGCATTATGCAGAGACTGGACAACAAATGATACAGCTAACTCTCCCAGGACTTGACAATTAACCCAAGAGTTTTCTTTTCAGGATCCTCTAAAGATGCTGTCACCCCCAGACAGCAGGAAGTAATTTTAAGAACATGACACCCACATTCCCAAGAGGTGGAGTGGGTGGTTTTTGGTCATTCAATGGGCTATGGATAATTGTCATTGTTTAAGATGGTTGGTTACAAGTTGCTAATTGATAATGGTCAGGAAAAAAGCTAAACCAAGAAAATTAGATTCTGGGTTCTTGTTTGAAAAAAAAAATGGGATATAGATAAGAGGTAGATTATTGAATCTACTCTGAAAAAAAGATATAGAAATTATAGAATAAAGGGTAGATTATTGAATCTACTCTGAAAAGAAAAAAAGAGAGAATATGGATACGATAAAATAAACAGGTAGATTATTGAATATACTTTTAAAAGGCAACTACTAATTTTAAATATTTTGCAGTGGATTGGATTTTGTATATTATATACAAATTATGTGTATTGATACAAATTTGAGATTGACCATTTTAGAAAATACTGTACATATATTTCTAATCTTGTTCTAGGTATTGTACCTATACAGTTCATTTAGCAATGTAATACAATTTTCTAGTCCTTGAAAGTTATTATAAACTATTTAGGATAATAAAGAAATGCAGGTTAGTAGTTAGTCATTACAATAGTCATATTAGGCATGTTTTCAAGGTCAAGGAGAAATATTTTAGATAGACAGGTCATCTTCAAACACTTCAGAGATCTATAGAATATGGCATTTAAGATGTTTTAATAACAGATTTTTTTCTTTTTTTTTACGACAATGAGACATGTCTGCTCCTGGTAGCACCAATTTACTTCAGAGAAGATGATGGGCACTGAAAAGCTCCACATGGAGTTTATTTTCTTTGTGGCAAAAGTTAGCCACTGGGCAAGAAAGTGCCATTGCATTGACTGCTGACAGTATGCTGTCCAAAATGGACAAGCAGGACACAAAAGAAAAGATTGCCAATCCTTGCCAAGACAAGGTAGGAAGGCCCTTCAGAAAATCCTGCTTCACAGATGAGCCTGTCAGATATGCTAGGCCTGTAGGCCGAAGATGGATGCCCCAACGTTGCAGAGAAACCTCAGGTGACTGTCCAGGCAGCCAGCTGTTTCTGTCATTTTCTCACATTTCTTGGAAGTCGCTTGTTTGCACTTCTTGTTTACTCAGTTAATATTATTTCTTTCTCATGACTCTGAGGGAGTTGAAGACTAGATAGTTATAGTTACAATTTTCCTTATTAAGAAATTCAGAAAAGAAGCTCACTAAAGAAGTGTAAAGTGTATAAGTTTGAAAGACATCAAAAGGTAGTTTTTGGTTGGTAATGTAAATTAGGATAGAAGGTGAATTAGATACAATCCTTTGGATTCACAAAGACAGGATAGATAATGGAGTATTTTCTCTGAATTTGTCAAATACAAATGGACTAGACATTGTTGATGTATTTATTGCCTGCATATATTGTATATAGTCATTTACCAGTACTTTTACATCTTGCTTCTCATGGCGGTAGCTGGCAGTGTCTCTCTGCTCTGTCTTTCTCCTTCTTCTCTATCTGTTTGGATTTTCCACCTGTCTCTAAGCTGCCTTGCCATAGGCCAAACGACTTTATTTATCAACCAATCAGAGTAACATATATTCACAGCATACAGAAAGACATCACACCCAGAAAACTTGAACATCATTTTCATGGCATCTACACATGGCAGAAAGATCTGTCCGAAGCTGTAATGAACTGTCCTTTATTAGCAGTAATGTCAGAGAAAAACTAATTGTATGTCAATGAAAATCACTTGAGATTAGAGCATATTATACATATGGCATTTTCTGAACTTTTTGAACCCATTTATGAAATGTTAGCTATATGGACATTGAAAGGTCAATGGCAAGGAAAGACAGACAAGGGATGAATGACCTAAGGCCTTAATTTCAGGGAAAACTCTGCAGGGGAGGTCTCTGTAAGAATCAGAGGCCACTACCCACGTACAAGCTGGGGCTGTTACAGGGCAGAGGGATGGCATGGAGGAGGTAGAAAATGACCAGTCAAGGAGTGTTAGGTAGTCTGTAATCATCTTTCCTGCCTAGCTATTACTTGGGGTCCACCAGGCAGGAAAGGCAAAAATCTAAAGAAACGAGTCACCTTAGTTCAGGAAACCAAACTACTGCATTTACGGGAATCATCATGGTTCAGTCAGAATGGAAGAGGTTTTACAAAATGGCATGGCCCTGGCTCACAGGCATGATAGCTGCAGTGTTCAGGAGGCTGATGAGGATGATTGGGAGTTCAGAGCACTCTGGGTTAATCCGTAAGTTCCAGGACAGTCTGAACTACACAGCAAGATCATGTCTAACAAAAATATCAGACACAGGAGTTTATTCCTGTAATCTCAGCACTGGGAGGTGGAGGCAGGGGGATGATCAGGCAGCCAAAACTAGCCTCAGCTACATGAGATACGTGTCTCAGAAAGACAAGAAGACACCCCCACCTAGATTACATGCTATTGATTCCTGGTGGTCATTGTCATCCAAAGCAAGGAGCTGGCAGGGACCAGTCACCAGGCAAGAGTGCTGGACAGAAAGAGCCTTGGTGAGGGGACCTTAGTGAGGGGGACTATCCTGTGCACTCAGCACTATGTGGGGACATGCTTTAGGTAGACACCTCAGTGCCTGCTGCCCACCCACACTCTGGTTTATACCCGATTTCAAGGTTGTGGCTAAGACACTGTTGATGAAAAACCCCAGCTCTCATCCTGCAGGGCACAAGAGAGAGTTCACCGTGGAGCCATTTTGAGTGACCACGGCCTGGGAACAAAGGTTTAGGTTACCCCAAATTCCATGTTCCAATGTGGAAGCAGTTTCACAAGGTTTTTATAGTTTTACAGAACAAAGGAAGTCATAAATCAAGGCAAATTTAAAACACATGGTGGGTACACCAGAGAGGTGGACACATCGAGATAGGGGAAGCTTTTCTTCAGGCCTAGGATGTTATCTGATGACGTTTGTAACTCTTGGTTTGGTGGGAGCTAGTGTTCTGCTAAGTTAATAGCCTCTAAGAGGTTTTTATTTATTGTAACAAAGTGTTAGTTCAGATACTGTGTGGGCCAGGCATGGCTTTCCCAGAGGGCTAACACTAGGCTAAGATAAAGTAATTAGTCTCCGGGCCTACACATCTCCATTCTCTCCACAGTACTGAGAATCCAATGGGTCCGTCAGTCTCTGCAGACACAGACTCCTCCCAGGGGTTTCTGTTCAGATTCTTTTCAGCAATGTTTGTTCACGACACTGATTAGACAGCCCAGGTTTAAATACCAGGGGCCATTAGTACCTCTCCTCAAAGGCAGCCGCCTCTAAGCCCTAAGCATCTAACTGAGGAGACAGGGAGAAAGGACAGCTGCCTGGAGGCTGAGGTCATGGAGGCTGGGAGTGGGATTCCTGACAAGGGTCACTGTCCTGTAGGGCTCTCACCCAAATGCTTACATCCAGCCTCTCTGCAGCCAGAGCACAGTCCTGGTTTTGAACACTAGGTAGGGAACAGGTTTCTGAAAGCCACGAGGACTTCCACTCCCGAGGGAGCTCATCTGCAGGGGCCATGGGCTCTTTGCCACTGGCAGGCACAGGAAGCTCTCCTTAGACCTGCTGTCCTCATCACACTTGGGGCCCCAATTCCCAGCATGCCGACCAGAGGTGACACTGGGTGGTCAAGGCAGAGAGAGAGAGAGAGAGAGAGCGCTTGCACCAGTATGCAGAGCTGGGAATCTGTGGGTGTGACCGTTTTGAAGATTCCCTTTATCTACTGACACAGAGTGGCGCTGTCAGCAGCTCTGAGGCATAGCAAAGGCATTGTCATGTAGGGAACTGGAGTCAGCAGACAGAGAACCCCCCACCCCCCCCCCGCCCCCGCCCCCGCCTCCCGGGTGCCTGTCTTCTGGCTCCAGCTTTTGCTGATCTGACCAGCCCCTGGCTCAGAGGGGGCACTGATGGCCCCAGGGCTGATCCCAGTCTCACTGGCAGTGACAGTTTAGCAAGGTTGGGACAATGCTGTGCCCCTGAGGCCCCTGAGAGCTTCCTGTGACGGACAGCAGTGAGTGCCAAAGTGGGATCCCTTAGCAGAGGTGGTTTCTAAACTGAGAACTTCTAGGAAATGTAGCCTCAAGCCCTTCTCCAGTCCAAAAGACTCAGCAGCTGGTGGGATGTGGCCTGGATAAGATCCTCCCTCCCCCAGGGGAATGCAGGGTCCTCAATGGAAAAAAAATTAATAAAAAAAGTCATGAGGTCTCTTCCACTGAAGAAGTTCCAAATAAAAATCCAGTTGATCAACAAAGGCAGCCTTTTCACTGATTTTCGCCTTCACCTCTAAATGGCCGTCTGCAGGGGCTGGTCCTGTGCACAAGGCATGGTGGAGGTGCTCCTCCTGTTCGGGGTTCGAAGCCCAACACTGCCACACAGCTGTGGGGCTTCAAGGTCTGTTTTTCCATATGTAAAGCATGGTCGTTAATGATAATATCACCTCAAAGGGTCATATTAATAACCGAGGAAGCCACAGAGTGCTAAGAATAGTAGCCTGCACGTGGTCATTTTACAGATGCTATGTGAGTATTAAACAAGATCAGAGGAGGATCCTATCTCGGATGGACTACATTTCCCCAAATCCTCCTCCCTCTACATTTGGGTTAGGGTGGACCCCAAGAGAGAGTCTCTGGAGATCTAGTCAGTCAAGTGAGGAAGCTGGGCTTCAGTGGCTCCACCTTCCTCTGAAACCCCCTCTCACTCCTAGACCTCAGTGACAGAAGAGCCGCCAGGTCACCAAGAGCACAGGAGCAAGACCACAGCGGGTCTGCGGCCCCTGCTCACAACTGACTGTGTTCTTCCAGATCCTCCCACGCCCCAGCAGCTCCCCCTCCAGACTCCAAGCAGATCTGTTACCAAGATTTTCAGCCCCAGTGAACATGGGGAGTATGGGGTGAAAATAATTTTCTCAAGCTGGGGCACAGACAGCACCCATATTTTACACGGGCACTGGGAATCTAAATTCAGGTCCTCATGCAAACACACATGCACACACACACACACAAAAAATAAAAAAGAACACACATAAAGAAAAGAGAGATAGATGAAATTATATTAAATATAGAAAATAAAAAAAAAATATAATATACCCCCCCAATTAAAAATAAAATTATTTAGTAAAAATAAATAAATTATTTATAGAAATATATATAAAAATTAGTATTTAGAATAAGAGATAGATTTTTTTTTTTTTTTTTTTTTTTTTTGAATATTTATTAGTATTATTGAAGAGAGAGAGAGAGAGAGAGATTAAAAGTTTTTGAAATGAAATGGAAAAGAGGGCTGACCAAAGTTGACCTCTGGCCTACAATACATATACATGAGCAAATACCCACATGCACACACCCACACAAACATGTACATGCACTACATGAACATGCACACTCACACAAGTATTCTTAGTCTGGTTTCCTTACAGATCAGCTCTGTGGGGTGAACCAGTAGGAGGCGCTTTGGGAGCCCCCAATAAAAGAAGCTGAATAAAGGAAAACAATGATGCAACCGCAGCCCCATGTGGAGACGGGGCAGCTCATGAGGGGGTCTCTGGTGTGAGTCCACAGTGGAAGGCTGAAGGTCATGGTTTCCAAGGTCCAAGGTGTAGAAAAGGCTTGGTCCCCAGGGCGTCAGTATTGAAAAGTGGTGTGACATCTTCAAAATGTAGGCCTTTGTGGGAAGTCTAGGTTGGGATGGGGCATCGGGGGACCTCATAGGGATTGTGAGCAGACAGTCTTGGGTCCTCAGTTTGACTTGAGGTGTGTGTGGTGGCTCTAATCAGAAGAGCAGGGCAAAAAGAACACCCAGCCTTAGGCTTGAGCCTGCAGAACTGTGAGTTGTAAGCAGACAGTTCTTTTCCACCTGCCTATTCCCAAATAACCACTTAGAGGCTTATATTGATTATAAATGCTTGGCCGATGGCTCAGGCTTGTTACTAGCTAGCTCTTACATTTTAATTAACCCATATTTCTTATCTATGCTTTGCCACGTGGTGGTTCATGGCTTGTTGCCTAATTTTCTACATGTCTTGCTTCCTCGGAGGCTGGCTGGTGTCTGCTCGACTTTGTCTTTCTTTATCTCCATCTTTAGTTTGAATGAATCCCTAACCTTATTCTGCCTGGCTATTTGCCAACACAGCTTTATTTATCAACCAATGAGAGCAACACATATTCACAGCATACAGAAAGACCATCCCACAGCAGTGAGTCAAATACATCTCTCTTTACTTTGTACATCTCTTCTGTGGGGTGTGTTTGTAATGACTCAAGGCTGACGGATACAGGGACACTGAGCAATGTGAGGAGGGGATTTACAACAGGGAAGCCTGATGGGAAGCATGCTGGGGCTTTCCTGCTTGCTGCTTGCCCAAGCTTGAGTACAGTCTTTGGCCTCCCTAAGTCCTGCTTTCCTTTTCACATGCCTCCTTCCAAGCTGACTGGGAACTTACATGACAAGCAAGTTATTTAGCACAGACTTCCCACACAGCACCCAGGGCCATCGTTAGTCCTTGACCTGTTCAACTTGCCTCTCTATCATTTAAGATGTGTTAACCCAGAAGGCACAGCAACAACAAAAATTAATTCTTCCACAAAAGGTATTTAGCCATCATGTAGACTGAGGCATCTAGAGAGAAGGCAACTTATCTCTAGCACAATCAAGGACCCAGACTGTATTTATCATCTCATTGGCTTGTTACTTGATGATCACAAGATGGCTGCCACAGTGCCACCCGATATTGTTAAGGCAGGAAGAAAGGAAGCAAGCAAAAAGCCACATTACCTCTCTCCCCGCCTTAATCCAGGGAGGAGGTTTTCTTTTTCTTAGAATTCTCCCTGCTAGACTCAGTCAGTGGTCAAGTTCAAGATATTAAGCCACCAGCATGGCATGGGCCCTGGATAATCAGAATAGTTCACACACTAGTTGCACCCTGGAGAGAAGTCTCAGAGGATAATGTCTGATGTCACCTCGGAGGTGTTGATGCTGGATTGTGGGCTGGAGGAGACCTAAGAGAGAGGGAGGACAGTGTCTGTCACTGGGTACAAGTGTTTCAGTGTTGCAGTGAGGAGTCCACTCTAGTGTGTTCTAGCATCCGGCCTGCTGTTCTGTCTCTACTGAGGACTGGTGACACACTCATTCCTGGGCCACCCTCTGCCCTGGAACTGGAGGTGCGGTGCCTGTGAGCTCCTCGCGGCTGCTGGCTCCTCTGTCGGTTCTCTGATCCACTGAGCCGTTACTCCCATCCCATCAGCAGGTTTTTATCTAGAAGTGTCTGGAAATGTAAATTGCTTGCTTTTCTACCTTTTAATCTAAAAGTATACTTTAAAACAAACCACTGTCCTCTCGGATTAAGGCCTAGGTTTATGGTTCAGCCTATGGCAGAGCAGACACAAGGCTTTGCTCAGCTCAAGGCTGGTGGCTTTGGCAGCGAGGGCCACTGGGCTGTCACTGCTGATGTAGCTCTGCTGCTGCACCAGCTGTGACACCCGTGGACTGGGAAGCCCTCTGCTTTGGGGGTAGAGGGAGGATGAAATAAAAATCTCCCGTACACCATCCTTGAGTCGTCTACACTCCCCGGGTTCGGCATTATGATGCCAAGTCACAATAAGTGTTCCTGATCTAACTCTCTGCTCCCGGGGCCTTCTGTTTGGTCCCCAAATGAAGTTTGTGTTCATGCCGAGGCTGCTTCCGGAGCCCAGAACGGGGCCTCGCTGCTGTTAGCCATCCCCTCTGCCCTTGGACAAGGCAACCAACACAGCAAGATTTGGCCATACGGCTTTATTGATTTATTTTTTCTTTGTGATCTTTAAAAAAATTATTCTTTGAGAATTTCATGCAACACACTTGGCCATATTCATTCCCCTCCCCCAATTCCTTCCAGACCTTTCTCACCTCCCTATCCCCCGACTTCATGTCCTTTGCCACTCTATACAAAACAAACCAAAACCAAAACCTACGTGTCCTGTTTGTGTTGGTTGACTACTCCCGGCGCAGGGCACCCTGGAGTGTGGCTGATGCCAGCAACACTCCACGGAAGAAACTGCCCTTCCCTCTCCCCTTCGGAATCTACCAGTTGCGATAGCTCCTTAGTTAGGGTGGGACTTCACGCCCACTCCCCCGTTTTCCGTGCTGGGACTGTGTCTGTCTTGAACTTGCACAGGTCTTGTGCACACTGTCGTGATATCTGTGAGTTCAGTGTGCACCTGCCCTGTTAGGGCTGGAAAATGCCGTCTCCTTGAAGCCACCCATCACCTCCAGCTCCTGCGCTCTCTACTCCTCTTCTGCATCCATCCCTGAGGCTTGAGGGGAGAGGTTCGGGATCGACGGCCCTCTCAGGGTTGAACATCCAAATCTTACTCTCTTTTTGTATCAGTGACTATCTACCGCAGAAGTGGCTTTTCTCCAGGACCCTGAAACTGTGTCTTTCAGCAGGGGGCCTGCTCCAGGATGCCCCAAAACACACACATCTCCTCGCTTTCAAGTCCTTCGTACGCAGCAGATTAGAATGGGGTATGGACACACACACACACACACACACACACACACACACACACACACACACTCTGTGACCTTGCCCCCTGACTGAGCCAGCTCCAAGGTTTGGTCACACTGTTCTGGGAGCTCCCGGTGAGGCTGAGCTTATTTACTGTGAGGACAGTCGCTGGATAACTCCATTGGCACGGATCAGGAAACCCCGGGGCTGGGGTGGCATCTCACTGCTCGGGGTGCTCAGGAAGTCAAGACTGTGTCCTAAGGTGGGCTCCCTGTGACTGATGGGAGCCCATCCAGGTCACAGTTCTCAGGGGAACTTAGGGAAATGCAGTGAACGTGCAGGACGACGGTAGGAAGGAGGCCTCAGAAGGCAATGGGCTGGCGAGGAGGTTGATGTTCTGCTGTGGACTTCGAAGAGGGAAAATAAGCAGAGACCGAGGAGTCTGCCTCTGCCATCTAAATCCCAAGTCTGTGGTCTCGCTTTCTATAACAACACTTACCGTGTGCTTTCCCAGCTGGACTCCGCAGGGTCAGCCGCACCTGGACACTCCCTGTCATAGCTCTCGGGGCCTTTGCCCCGTAGTGCTGGCCCCTTTCCTGCCCTCATGTGACAAAGCCATCGTCACCCCTCACTACCCCACCCAGCCCTGCCGAAAGGGACTTGCAGACTTGTCTGAGTTGTGACACCCATACAGTTCTTTACACACACAGTTGCTCTCGGGTGACCCGCATAGCAGATGTAGGACTCTTGATTCATCTCATCTTCAGATGAGGCAGTGAGCAGTTCGACAGTGAACTCAAGCCTTGCTGCTACAAAACAAGCTTGATGAGAACGTATACAGTGTGTGTTTGCTTCCACAGGCCTTCCAGCCATGACCGTACCTCTAGGCTAGACCACAGAACACACCCAGGTTCAAGGGGCAGGGGGTGGGGGTGAAGACCGCCTCTTAGGCTCTGCAGAAGTGGCTTCTCCTTTGGTTTTCACAGTTAAGTGCAAAGGACTTTCGCAACTCTGATGCAGATACATGGGTGAGCAAACTGGATCGCCCTGGATTTCACGAAGGCCCATCCCAAGCTTACTGGTCACAGCAGCCCCAGAGTTACGAGATGTAAACACACAAAGAAGCATCGACCTCTGGGCTGGGTGCCGCATTGGCCCCCAGAAATGATGAGAAGAGCCTTGCAAAGCGACAGTGTTATTACTGGGTGGGTCCTGCCGCCAAGCCTCATGTAAATGTGGTGGGTTCCACACCTCAAGTTCCTGCCCGCCAGTTCCTCCACCTGCATTGTTAGATTCTGGGGTTTCCATTCATATGTAACTGGGGGATTTCCAAGTGAGGGGCTGGTCAAGGCCCCATACTGCACTGCGGCTTGGGCTTTATGAATGAAGATGGCCCCTTTGTCCAGTGTGAGCTTCACACGCATAGTTCTCCATGTGACAAACCTCTCAGAAGGAGGCATAACTTCTGACTGCTTTGGAAGGCCCTGTGATGGTTAATTTTATGTCATCTAAACTGGGCTAAGGCATGCCAGATAGCTCATGGTATCTGTGGTCATGGGTTATTTGTGGGGGAGGATCTGGAAAGTAGCCTGTGAGCTGATAGTCTGAGCATAAGTATCACTCTCAAGGATATGGGTGGGCATCAGCAATCTGCTGGGGGTCCTAGTGGGACAAAGGAGCAGACACATGTCTCTCTATTTGAGCTGCAGTATTATCTTCAGTCAGGGAAGTCACTACTCTAGCAGGCAGATGGCAGGTCCCTGGGACTTTTCAGCCTCCATAATTATACCAGCCAATCATCAAAAGAAACCCGTTGTGTAGATCTGCACCCCTCAGTGTGTGTCCCGTCAGAGATGCTCACAGCTCCAGACAGGCTAGGGCTGCTGCCACTGAAAGGCGTTTCTCAGGATGGATGGCTGGGAAGGGGCTTGTAGCTAGAGTTTTCCTGCCTTGCCCACAGTCAGGACAAATATTTGTCACCCGCCAGTCCCACAGCCGCTCAGACCCAACCAAGTAAACACAGAGACTTATATTGCTTACAAACTGTATGGCCATGGCAGACTTCTTGCTAACTGTTCTTATAGCTTAAATTAATCAATTTCCATAAATCTATACCCTGCCACGAGGCTCGTGGCTTACCGGCATCTTCACATGCTTCTTGGTGGCTGGCAGTGTCTCCTTCCACCTTCCTGTTCTTTCTTTTCTCCTCTCTGTTAGTCCCACCTATACTTCCTGCCTAGCCACTGGCCAATCAGTGTTTTATTTATTGACCAATCAAAGTAATTTGACATACAGACCATCCCACAGCAGGGGCTCCATTAGGGGGTTCTGTTGCATGCTGTAGAAGAGCCTACTTCTCCAAGGACTGCCCCTTGCATCCAGCCTGTGAAAAAGCTGTACCCAGCAGGGAAGTGTGAAGAGTGCCCCGAGGTGTGCCTGGCTGTGTGTGGCAGCCCTGCCTCCTTCTGCCCACTACTGCTGTCCCCCTGCCCCAGCCTGCTCTAGCTTAATGGCTGGGCATCTTTGATTCCTTTCTCTCTCCCATAGTCTACAGCCAAGCAGGCTCAGACTCTATTCAGGACATTTCTTCTCAGGCTCCTCCTCACTCAACCTCTGATTCCCACGTCACCAGGCACCATCCAAATCTCACAGCCCACACACAGGGGACCGTGACAGCATTGGCTGGCTGTCTTGCTCCATCCCATCCCTTCCATGCATTCATGTGTACACCTGTTTCTCTAGCACTTAGCCTCACAGCCTCACAGTGACAACCAACTCTAAGACAGACTCACACAAAATCTAATGACCCAAGTACTGTGTGCATGCCCACATCTGCATGCACACCTTCTAAGGAGGGTCCACGCCAAGCCCTTAGAGCAGCGGTTCTCAACCTTCCTGATGTGGTGACCCATTAACACAGTTCCTCATGTTGTGGTGACTCCAACCATAAAATTATTTTCATTGCTACTTCATAACTGTAATTTTGCTACTGTTATGAATCACAATGTAAATATCTGATATGCAGATGGTCTTAGGTAACCTCTCTGAAAGGGTGATTCGACCATACCCAAGGGCTCTCAACCCACAGGTTAAGAACCACTGCCTTGGAGTGTCTGTTGAGGGCAGTGCCCAAGGACTGGAACTGTAAAGGGCCGGGAAACAACCAACCAAAAGGCTATTTGTACTTTGAGTGAGGCTCAGGAAAGAAGGCAGGAGAGCAGGTCAGTGAGAGCTGACATCCATGCATCCTTGGTGGGAGAGAGCTTTGCAGAGGATCTGGAGGAAGAGATGGGTGTCCTGCAATAGAGTAGGACTCTCAGGGACGGGTTTCTGAGACACTCAGAGGTTACATCTCTTCAAGAAACAGCACTAGAGATCAAAAATACTGTCAATGTTGTAATACAGTGATGTTTTAAAGAATAGGACCCAGGGCTGTTTTTATCCTGATGCCACTGAATCACTCTGAGGCAATTGTAAGTTCTTTATTTAAGATTCGGCTTCCCCTGTCGCCACCATGGCTGAGGGAGGTGTGACGGACATTAACACTGTCTCGGGTGAAGACTGCCCTCATCCACGACGGCCTAGCACGTGGGAGCTGTGAGGCCGGCAAACCTCTGCACAAGTGTCCAGCTCACCTGCGTGTGTTTGCACCCAATTGCGAGGAGCCTGCTGTGTACATGGGGTCGGGAAGCCCTTTACGCTGCGCACCAAACCAATTCAGGATGAGGACGGCAAGAAGGGAAGGGCTCAGCCAATGTGGTCGGCTGCAGTCATGCAGAGGTCAAGGGCGAAGGCCGAGAGTCTCGAGTCCTCCAGATGCAAGAGACGAACCAACTGAAAGCTGGCTTGTCGAAGAAAAAGACCGTGAGCGAGACGCTGGGGTCGCAGACGGCAAGAGCAGTGTGACGGCAGGGCTTCACTGTCCCGTCATTGCTTCTCTTTCCAAACGCTCGTGGTCCAGCAGGAGGGAGTCCCGGGAAGCCGCCATGGCAGCCACTCAACCCCCGCTGGCAGCCAAGGGCTTTGCCTGTTCCTTAAAATATGGACTCACTGCAAGCTAGTTTTCTAAGACCTCCAAGGGGCAGGTTTGCATCTGTGAAATGGGTGCAATGCCTGCTTATTGCACTGGAGAATGAATCCATCCACAGTAGTGGCACAGAGGCTATGTCCTCTTGATGATAAAAAGCAAAGGCTTTAAGTGCCCGATGTGTGCTGGAGGCCGACTCCAGCTGGGACAGGCCTGTCCAAGTACAAAGTCTTTCCTGGGGACCCACAGATGGTCTGCCTCTCACTTGCTGCACTCTTCCCGTTCCAGAAACCTGTGGGGCAAGAGCATCTCCATAGAGGCTGACCCACCAACAGGATGTCTATAGGAAGTTGGAAACTTAAAACCAGAATTTATCGTATTTATTTATTGTTTGTTTGCTTCATGCAGGTATGTGTGACACTGTACCCGTGGAGGTCAGAGGACAACTTGCAGGAGTCAGTTCCTTCTGTCCATCAGTGAGTCCTGGGTTACCCAGGTAGTTAGGGTTCACGGCAAGCACCTTTTCCACCTGTCCATCTCGACGGCCCAGCTCTTGTCCTCATCATGGTGGCTGCTGGTTGGATGGGGTGACAGAGCTGACAAGTGAGGAGCATTGGGGAGGAGGGAACCTCAATTGGGAAAAGACACCATTCATCCAGCTGGCCTGTAGGCAAGCCTCTGGGGCATCTTCGTGATTGACGGTTGATGGGAGAGGGCTCAGGCCACTGTGAGTGGTGCCACCCCTGGGCAGCAGCTGAGCAAGGCATGGGGAGCAAGCCAGTGAGTGTCATTCCTTTGTGGTATCTGTGTCTGTGTTCAGCTTGCCCTGACTTTCCCAACAAGGGATTGTGAGCTACAAGCCAAATAAACTCTTTGCTTTACCAAGTTGCTTTTGGTCGTGGAGTTTCATCACAGCAGCAGTGAGGCAGACTGGGACAGATGCCGAGAGGCTGTCATCTTGTCCTGACCTGATGGCCCTCTGCATTCCCACCAGCTGGTAGAGTCCTTCAGCTCCCTTTTCAGGGATGGGAAAACTGCTTTTTCCACTTTCTGTCCCCCCCATCTCTCTATACCATCCCACACTGTACACACTCTACGGTTTCTGGCAACGTCTTTCTCTAAAGGGCCGGAGGGTAAATATTTCTGGTTCTTCAGAACAGCCTGTCCCTGTGGCAAGCGCTCAACTCGGTCCCAGCAGCTCGAAAGCCACCATTCAGTCTTCGAACATTGGATGGGGCGGGGTGCTGCCCTCATGTACACAAACAGGTCACACCATTTGGTTTTCTGACCCTGGTGTCTGGCAGAAACCTAGTATTCCCGGTCTCGGGGACTTGAACTTTTAAGACCTAAAGCCAAGCTTTTGATAGTCACAAGACCTCTCTCTTCCTCAAGCCCTCCCTGGTGTGTGTGTGTGTGTGTGTGTGTGTGTGTGTGTGTGTGTGTGTGTACACGCGTGCGCGCACACACACTATTACTAGGTATTACTTATGGCATGTTACTAGACATCAGTAGTTAGGAGCCAAGAATCTACCTTTCTTCATTAAGTAACTGTCACTCCCCAGAGAGCTGCTAAGCAGTGACCGAAGGGGCCCTGGTGTAAGGAACTATGGAAGTAATGATTTGCATTTTCTTGTTCTAGTACTTAGGAGCTTAGTGGTTCTTGTTTTGAGAGTGCCTTGTTATACGACTCAGGTTGGCTTCACTTTCTGGTCTTCCCGCCTCTGCCTCCCAAGTGCTGGGGTGTCTAAGCACATCATCACCACAGCGGCTTCTCTCTCCATTTGTTTTCTCTTTTCTGAGACGGTGTCAGCTGGCCCAAGCTGGCCTCCAACTCTATGTAGCTGAGGATGACTTAAACTCTGGATTCTCCCTCTTCTTCTCCCAAGGCCTGAACGACAGGCATGTGGGAGCTTGTTAGACATGCTAATTCTTGGGCCTATCCCTCTGGTGGGAACCACTTTGTGGTTCCAGCAATTCCACAGTTTTAGAATCTCTCTGGAGAATCCTGATGCCCCTATTGAACCTATTTGCTGTGCTGAGGCTCCAACATTGGGCTTTGCACAGGCTAGCCCCACCCAGGCCCTGTCCTATGGTTTATAAAATCCCCTTGCTTTTCCTTACCTATATTTAAAAAAATTTGTTCTAAAATTTTTTTTTCATACAGTATATTCTGATCAGGGTTCCCCTCCCTCATCTCCTCCTGGATCCTCCCCACTTCACACTTATTCTACTCTGTGCCGTCTCTCTCTCTCTCTCTCTCTCTCTCTCTCTCTCTCTCTCTCTCTCTCTCTCTCTCTCTCTCTCTCTCTCCAGAAAGCAAGGCCAGTGCTGGCCTTGAGTTTCAGAGTATAAAACCCTGCCCATTTAAAATAGGGGTTTGCCATTCCACTTGATATTCACGAGTCTTGGTCTGTGAGCGACTCAAAATGGCACCACCTCCTTGAGGCCCTGGTCCACAGAGGGTGGTGGCTGACAGCCTCTGTAACCACCCTTCATTTGCTTTATTTTTTGAGACAGAGTGAACGGGAAACTAGGCAGAGTTCTAAGACTTTCTCTGTCTTAGAGCAGGCATTTAATAAGTAGTTGATGATCCCAGGCTTTCTCCCCACCACCCCATTTATAAAAGAGACTATTACCAGAAAAGATGTCATGCAAGTGAGCTCTGAAGTCCTCAGAGCTTTCTATGGTGCACATTGTCAAAGACAAACCAGGTTCACTTTGTGAAAGGCAACAGAGGTAACCTGGAATGTCTCCACCTTCCTATCTACAGGGCAAGTGTGGACATGAGTGTACAGAAGAGAGAACACCCCATCTAGAGCCACCGGAAAGCCAGGAAGAAAGTTAGAACCCCTGAGACCACAGCCTTCCTCGTGGAGACACAATGGTCTCGTTTCTTCTGAAAGATGAGTCATCCCTCACCCTCCTCCCGCTTCTTCCCCAGAGTCCAAGTCCAGTGAAGAGGAGCTCCAGATGGCTCACCCACAAGCAGGTCTTCTTGGATGCTTCCGGAGGATTAATTAGTCATCACCAAGAGTTTGAAGACCAAATCAGAAGGCAATGTGGCAGAGAGGGAGAGAGGTGGGAGAGAGCCGCCTGCCAACGAAGCGTGCACAGAAGGGCACAGGGACCGCACAGATGGCCTGCCACTCAAGATCACCGAGGCACGCCATCGTGGGGACTGACCTGTTGGTGTCGATGCCCTAGCTCAGTGATTTACAGTCTGGCTGCATGCTAGTCATCTGGGACTTTTCAAACTCAGTGAGACCAGCCAGCCCTGGATTCCGGGTTCAGTGACATCCTGGAGCCCAGGCGTCAGCATTCCTTCTTCTCGGGCTCCCTGGATGATTTCAGTGTGTGCTCAGGGTGGAAGAATTCTGTGTAGCACTTGCTGTTTATTTGAAGTCAAACTTGGCTGTATGTCCCCAGCTGTGTGACCTGTGACCTGCCTGCCCAGTATCAGAGGACACAGGGCCATCCAACAGGAAAGCTGCAGGATCTGAGGAACCCAAAGGCCTGGCCTTCAAGTTCAGCTCTGCCACTTCTCAGCTGCGTGACTTTGGGAAAGCCCCTAAAGCCATTCAGGCCTTAGATTCTTCACCCATAAAACACCAGGGTAATTCATGGTACAGTGACTCAGACCCATAATCCCAGCACTCTGGAAGCCGAGGCAGGAAGACCCCAGAGACCTCCAGGCCAGCCTGTGCTGCAGAATGAGATCCTGTCTCAAACAAACAAACAAACAAACAAACAAACCAAAATAAAACACTTCAGTACAGGCCTAAGAGATGAAACTAAGGAAATCTGCCCTTACTCTTCAGCCTCAGGAGAGTTCAGAGTTCACATCAAGACAATATCTGTGTTGAGAGGGAGTTCACCTCCTGCCCGGGGAGCCTGTGCTATGGGCCCAGCATGGCGGGTTCTGGAGCCTCTCTGTCTCCCAGTGCTCTCCCTCTGTCTTCTCTCTGAGAGCCCCACAATCCACTACCGATGCCTCTGTGGCCTGACCTCTTCTCACCCCCTCTTCAGGTCCCCTGTGTCACCTCCCCGTCCACTACCCTCCCCTCGGTTGTTAGGCCGGCCCTCTTTTCTCGGTCCTCTCTGGAGCCTGACTCTGCGCATGCCTGAGGCCCCTCTTCTGAATTCCGTACCATGGGGCAGATCCTCGTTTTCCCGTCACCATGTCCAACTCCCTCAGGTCAAATCTTAGTCTCCTGTTCCACTCCCCAGCTGTAGGGGCTCCCTCCACTCACGTCATTTCCACCCGTGAAGCAGCCGGCAAAGCAGGTGCTGTGCTCCCCAGCAGACACAGAATCCATGCTCCAGGAGAGTGTCGAATGTCCAAGAGCCTGGAAGGAGCCGGGGCCCAAGGCCAGGCTCATCTGCTTCCGAGCCCAGGCTGTTCCTGCCCTGCCATGCTGCCTCTGTGCTGGAATGCCAGTCACTTAATAAACTTCCACGAGCAGTTAGAGCAGTGGTTCTCAACATGTGGGTCACAACCCCCTGGGAAGATCCAACAGCCCTTTCACAGGGGGCACCTGAGGCCATCGGAAAACACAGGTATTTACATTAGGAGTCTTAGCAGGAGCACAATTACAGTTATGAGTAGCAATGGAATAATTTTATGGTTGGGGGTTGCCACAACATGAGGAACTGGATTAAAGGGTTATAGTGTTAGGAAGTTTGAGAACTGAGTAGGAGCTCATAGAGGAACTGAGAGCCTGGAAGTCTCTCTGGCACATCCCCCTAAGCAGCTCAGCCTGAAGCAGTTATCTTGTCGATGCAGGGGCAGACCTGACTAACCATGAAGTTGATATATTTAAAAAAAAAAAAAAAGATAAACTCTGGAGAGAGTGGCCCTGCAAGAGGAAGAGAACAGAACAGGGCTGGACCACATCCTGGGTTCTAACTCTTTTTTGTTAACTTCCTGTGTCACCACCAAGCAAGTCACAGAACTTCTCTCTGCTTCCGTTTTGCTGTGTATAATGGGTGGGTTAGGACTTCTATTGGTCTTTTCTGTGTCGAGCACACAGATTGCAAGCCCAGCGCCACTTTGAGATCTTTGGCAGCAGTTAACCATGCAGCTCACACACGATTGAGCCTGTATGATAATGAGTATTCAGAGATGGGTAATGCCTGGGGGGCACTCACCAACCTAAGACAGTGGGCCTGTGTGGCCTGGGCAGACATCTCCATGACAGGTAAGGTGACCTGCTGATGTCCCACACAACCTAAGTCAGAAGCTCATTTTTTAATAAAAGGGGGACCTGTAGGGCCCTGGCCCCTGTTTTGGGTAACTGTTGCCTTTCTTGCTGACCTTGACCTTGATATCCTCCCAATGTTAATTCCCTGCTAGGTTCCACCCTCCTGAATGCTTAAGGGAAGTTCCTTGTCTGTGTATCCTGCGCATTGGCGTTAACAGCTTAGATGCAAGATTGTAAAACATCAGTAGTGAACTTCTGCCCTCCGGGGTCCTCCCATTGTGCTGTAAGCCTGTATTTAAGACCTCTTCCCTCCTTCAAGAAACGGCATTCGGCATTAAAAATAAAAAACAAAAGAAGAAGAAAAAAAGGAGACTCCATTAGTGTTTTCTACATTTGGCTTTGAGAGACTCCCATGGTGGAGTGTGTCTCCACTGCAGGGTGAGAGGAAAGGGACTTCTTTCCCGATGGCCCGCCCCATTACTGCGGGCTGACAGCCTTCCCCATCACTGCGGGCTAACGGCCTTCCCCATCACTGCGGGCTGACGGCCTTCTCCATCACTGCGGGCTGACGGCCTTCCCCATCATCACTGCGGGCTGACGGCCTTCCCCATCATCACTGCGGGCTAACGGCCTTCCCCATCATCACTGCGGGCTGACGGCCTTCCCCATCATCACTGCGGGCTGACGGCCTTCTCCATCATCATCACCGCGGGCTGACGGCCTTCTCCATCATCACCGCGGGCTGACGGCCTTCTCCATCATCACTGCGGGCTGACGGCCTTCCCCACCATCACTGCGGGCTGACGGCCTTCCCCATCATCACTGCGGGCTGACGGCCTTCTCCATCATCATCATTGCGGGCTGACGGCCTTCCCCACCATACTGCGGGCTGACGGCCTTCTCCATCATCATCATTGCGGGCTGACGGCCTTCTCCACTCCTTCAGGCTTTTCTTTGTTTGAAGACAGATCTCACTTTGTAGCCCAGAGTGGCCTAGTTTGCTGGCTGGCACTCAACCTTCCAAGTGCTGGAATTACAGGCGTGTGCCACCAAGCCCAGCTTTTCTATGGTCACATGAAGGGACCTGTTTGAAATCTAGCCGTGTACCTGTGAACTCTGCTATGAGGCAGGCTGTGGGTCCCCAAGCCCCATCCGTGTTGGGGGTTTGAACCAGGGCCTTGTGCTGGCTAGGCAAACCCTTCACCACTGAGCCTCCCCAGCTGGTGGATACCCTGCAGCTCTCCTCTCAGTGGCTCCGGGAAACACTTGAAGAGCACTTCCAGCACTCAGTGCCTATGGCGTGGTGGGATTGCCCTGGACCTCATCCACACAGCACATTTCCTCCTAAGTGATCACCACTCCCCACTCCCGGCCCTCCTCATACATCCTGGTATTGATCCATTCTACTTGGCAAATACGTCACCGTTCCAATTCTTTCTACCAAGTTTTTCTTGCCTTGTAGAATGAACTGGCCTTGTGGACAATGATGAGCATCCACTAGGGACTCTGTGACAGGGACTGCATCCCAAAGCACATGTTAGTACCACAATTGTCCTCTGCCAGGCCGTTGGCTGCCTCACTCAGCCCTGGTCTGGGAGGCAATGTATATATAGTTCCACAGATGAGCTTGGTGTGGTCTGCAGAGGAGGACCTAGCTTCCCGATCGATGCCATCTTTATTAAAATTGCATACTTCTCAAGCTCTGACAGGAAATAAATCAAAGCCAAGATGGTATGGCCACGGGGGAAGACGAGCTGTTGGCAGCAGTTCTGGATCAGCTGTCTTCCAGGAGGCGGACGCAGAAATGGGGTTTGACGTGCAGAGACACAGGAGAGAAAAGCTGTGGGGATCAAGGCGCAGGGAGAGGTTTGGGATTTCAGTGGAAGTCGCCGGCTGAGGAGAGCCCCTGCTGGTGGGGCGGAGGCAATGGAAAGAACCACTCTGGGCTGAGTCCGACCGTTTCTTTCTCGTGGGTCGCTGCACTGTGAAAAGGGGCTTATCCAGAGAAACTGCCAGGTACACAGATGGTCACCCGACATCCTTAGGAGGAAGAATTTATTACCTGGGTGGGGAGAGCAGAACTCGTTCCCTCCTCCCTCGACTCTCCATCAGAAAACGCTCAGGTCCCAACTCAGTTTGTCACCTCGGCTCACATTTGGGGTATCTGAAGTAGATGTAGTGACACTCACCTGTAATCCCAACACTGGGGAGGCTGAGGCAGGAGGATCACCTAAGTTTGAGGTCAGCCTGGGATATATAACAGGTTTCAGACCACTCGCATTTACACAGTGAGTTCCTGGCTAGTCAAGACTACACTATGCATTAGGGATTATTTTCAACTAACGATCTCTGGGGTTCGTATTCAAACCACAGTGTGTGTTGTTTTTAACTAAGATGTTCTATCCACCAGTGAAGACTGGGGAGTCAGATGTTGGGGTGAAAACTTGCTAGGTCAGAGAAGCTGAGAAGTAACCCACTGACCTTCCTTTTTGTCTAGAGACCCAGCAAGAGTTCCTCCCTGCACTCATCCCAAACTAAAATGACTGAGACTGTGAATCTCTAAGTGCCTCCCTACCCCTTCCTGTGCATCTCTTGTCTGAATTCCTGGCTCCTCCATACTCTCTATGGCTAATTCCTGTCAATTAGTCACTGGATTCGTCCCCTGACCCAAGGTTGATTTTATTAGCACAGTCTCAGGGTTTCACAGTGTGATCAAATATTCCACAACATTTCCCCTTTATGTCTAAATTTTAAAAGTTTTTTTTAACTCTAACACAGTAAAACTATATTCAATAAGAACAATTATCAGGTAAGAATTATATTCACAACATCCAGTCTATTTGTATTTGGCAAATTCTGAGAAAATATTCTACTATCTATCCCATCTAGGTGAGTCCAAAGTTTTCTTCCTAAACCACTTTCTATCATAATTTGTACTACCAGCCTAAAAATATCCTTTTAGACCTTAAAAAAATTATATAAACAACTTAAGCTTTTATGTATTTTTGTTTTGTTTTGTTTTTTGAGACAAGGTTTCTCTATGTAGTTTTGGTACCTGTCCTGGATCTCACTCTATAGATCAGGCTGGCCTCAAATTCACAAAGATCTGCCTGGTCTGCCTCCCAAGTGCTGGGATTGTAACAAAAATAATCTTAAATTTGTATCAATATACAAAAATTTATACCAATGTAAAATATTTGAGATTAGTAGTTGCTTTTAGTTTAAAAGTAGATTCAATAATTTACCCTTTTATCCTATCATTCCTATATCCTCTCTTTTTTCTTTTCAAAAAGAGATTCCTGAATCTAACTTCCTTTGCTTATTTTTTTCCATGACTATGATCAATAACATCTTGCAATCAAACCTCCTAAAGACAGCAAATATCTGTAACCCACTGAATAATCAAAAACCACCCACCCCATCTCTCAGGAATGTGGGCATCATGATCTTGAAATTGCTTCCTATTGTCTGGGGCAATGGCATCTTTAGGTGACCTGACAAAATTGGGATAATGGTCAAGTCCTGGAGAGCTAGCTGCATCACTTGTTGTCCAGTCTCTGTTTGTGCAGGGCTTAACTGAAGTCCTGGCTGGAGCAGTCTGTGAGGCTGGATCATCTGAGCTAGCCACTTTGAAATTGTCCTGGAAGCAGATTTCTGAGGAAATGGCAACAGAGGCATTCTGTGGGGCTGGATCACTAAGCTACTTGTCTTCATTGGTGTCTGGTCCTTTTGTTCTGAAAACACACAAACTTTTAAAGGTAGCATACATATCATAGCATTGACACGAGTATGGAAAGTGTGGTGTGCACAAGTCAGCTAAAGATGATTCTCTGCTCTATGTTTGAGCAGGGAAAAGGCATCTGTCAACTTTATCAGTCTGTTTGGACTCCATGACCAAACTGTCACGAGGACTCTGTAGCCAACAAGATTTGCCATGTCCCATTCTGTCACAGAGCTGTTCCCGTGTCAGGGATCAGCATACATGTCATCTGTCCTGTAGTTTTTCTTGGTTTCTTTCTTTATGTCTGTAGCCAAGACTTTCAGGAGGTGTCTCCTGATCAAATCTGATCTTTATTAATTTTGGAGGAATCTGTAGCTTTTTCCCCCTATGGAAACAAAGGTATAACCTCTCCCCCAACATAACACATTTCCTGAGTTCCATTCTGAAGTTATGACATCCTTAAAATATATACAACAGTTTAATTCAGCAGGTTTTTTCACAATCCAATGTCTCTCAGTAGCTGTTGCTTTTTGTTCATTAGCATTTAAAAAATTTAAAGTTAATTGGGTTATTCTTTTTATATTACTTTGCTCTCTCTTTAAAGACTTCACTTTACTATTTTCAAACTATTACTTTTTTCTATGACTGTGTATATTAATTTTCTCTTCTTTCTTTAGCATCTATATACATTTTCAAGCATACTGTCCCTGTTCAGAGGTTTTCTCAGTCTGGAACTGCATTTCTGCATGCTTGCAGCTGCAGCTGGTCTCTGACCATGAGAGCCAAGCCTTAAAGGGGCAGGCCACCCACTGCAACCCAGCCAATAGGAAGGGATGGCTGCTTGAAGTGAGTACTCACAAGCCTGTCAGAGAGACTGAGGCATCTGCTCACAGGGCTCCGGGAAAGTGTTCCTTTTGCCCTTCTGTGTGTCTGTGTGCTCTTTCTGCAGCTCTGCTCCTGATCTGCAGGCACTAGGCAGAGGGAGACACTGGGCCTGATGTGGGCATGAGAAACCTCAAAGCCCACGCCAGGGACACACCTCCTCCAACAAGGCCACACCTCTTAATCCTTTCCAAACAGTTCCACTAACTGTTAATCAAGCATTCAAACATATGAGCCTATGGTGGATGTCTTAGGGTTTCTGTTGCTGTGAAGAGACGCCATGACCACAACAACTCTTATAAAGAAAACATTTAATAGGGGTGGCTCACTTACAGTTTCAGAGGTTCAGTCCACTATCATCATGACAGGGAGCATGACAGTATTCAGGCAGACGTGGTGCTGAAAGCCCGCCCCCACAGTGACACACTTCCTCCAACAAGGCCACACCTCCTAACAGTGCCACTCCCTTTGGGGGCTACTTTCTTTCAAACCACTACAGGGGACATTCTTGCTGCAAGCTGTAGGAAAACATAATGCAATTCAGCTACTATCACAAAAGCTACTACTTGGAAAAGCCAAGGACTTCTCCAAAAGTCAAGCCATGGCTTAAGAAGTCTTGGTGATATTTTATATATATGTGTATATATATATAAATAAAATATCATTTTAGGAATCAGCTAATATATATATACATATATATGTATATATAGCATCATTTTAGGAATCAGCTAATATACATATATATACGTATATGTGTGTATATATATATTAGCTGATTCCTAAAATGATTTTCTTGCATGCTTCCAAGAACTCCTAACAGTGTATTTATCTAAAATGCCTATCAAGCATCCAAGGCCGTACGAAACACCACCTGTCTCCTAGGTCAGGCAGGTAGCTTTATTTCTTGTGCAATTTAGAGTGAGACCCTCCTTTCTTATACAACCTTACTAATAGACCCCTAACTTCTTACCTAACCACTTCTCGGAATGTATACTGAGCACACAGATCCCCTTTCTGATATACTAAGGATCATCAGCACTCAGGTGACCTCCTCTTTTACCACTCCCCTTTTGGGTTGTAAAAGAAAGCCTGGTGGTCACTGCCTGAGGAAAATTCTTACCTGCCTGTATGACCTATAGAATTTAAGCCTGGTGATCTTGCTCAGCCAGAAGTTTGCTGTTGCTTGGGTTTATAACTGGATTCCAGAGAGACTTAGAGAGAATGGAGAGAATAAGGAGACAGAGAGGAGAAAAGAGAATGGAAGAACTAGATGGGTAAGAACTTGAGAGGAACAAACTGATATGGGGAAGAACTAGATTGAAGGGTTAGAAGAGAGGACTAGAGGAACGAGATGGAAGATGAGGAAGAGCCAGATGGGGAAGAACAAGATAGGAAGGCGATGGGAGAGGAGCTGAGATGGGAAAGAACTAGATGGATGAGAACCTAGATGGGGCAGAACTGAGATGAGAGAATCAAGTTAGAACTTAGAGGGGACAGCAGATAAATATAGAGAGAAATCGGGCAAGAGAGGAGCTAGACATGAGAGCAGAATGGAAGCTGTGTAGAGAGAGAACTGACTCAGAAGACTAAAGTGTATGGACTAAGGAGTTTTGTGTACATAGATTCATTTCTTTTCATCAAAGATTAATTATCAGCTGGTTGTAGATTCTTCCCGGACCCTGGGAGGGGACTATCGAGGGGCTGGACCCCCCTAGTCCCTGATACATTCTCATTTAAACCACCACAGCAGGTATGTTTTCCTTTTGCAGCTAACACATCGCCTCCTCCTGTATGGCTTGAGTGGTGGATATCTAGGACCTCACTGTATCCGGAGGTACAGAGTAGTAACTGCCTGTCAGTGTGCTAGGTCAGGAGCACAAGTGTCAAAGTCCAGTGCATTTACTTTGTGTTAGGCATTCAAGCAATCACTATCTGCTGCTGACAGATACCACAGCGCAAACAGATACCAACTGACAGATACCATGGGAAGCTGAGGCGGGCCAATTACCTGAGTCTGGGAGATGAGGGTTAGTTTGGGTTACCCAATGAGAGTTTGTCTGAAGAGTGAATTGATGGTGGAGGTGTCTGTAACAGACTCCAAACCAGTGTACATCCCGTGCCTCCCTCCAGCTCTCACGGCACAGCAGTTGTCGCTGACAGAGTAATATAGGTACGGTGAAGAGTCAGGACAGAGAGGATTTGTTCCAAAGACACTGAGATTTCGCCTTTACCCAGGACCCAGGTTTAACAAATACTCTTTGCAGGATCTGTACCTAATCAGCTAGTTGTTGTGAGTTTGTATAACTGGATGGCCCTCTTCCTCTGGAGAGATCTCGGGCCATTCCCAAGAGCAAAGAAGCTGTGGGCTGTGGAGCGTTCTACAGGATTGGGAGAACGCATAGTTAGATCCAGGAAACGAGAACAGGACGTGCCAAGCAGACAGAACACTGGCTACAAAGTGAGGCACGGGAAGCGTGGAGGAATGACAGGCAAGAAGTCCAAGACAGATGCCTTGAGTCACACTTGAGTTCCAGGTCAGTTCTGCTCACCCAGACTCAGGCAGGCGGGGCCAACGGCAGTGACTGTCTGTCCTGCCGGGTGACACCGCTCTCCCTGCAGCTGTGTGCATTCTGTGATCCGGGTTTCTTTCTGACATGGGGCCTGAGGTGAATGCTGGTTTTCACAGCTCTTCCACAGTGTCTTGCAAAACAAGCCGTCCCAGATGGGAAGCTGGACACAGCTACATTCGGAACCAAGCATTTGGATTATTCACTGTGAGGCAGGGGACAAAATCTACCAGTAAACACCGAATTCAAGTAGTCATTTGGGTCACAGGTTTTCTTCTTCAGGGGAGTCTACAGATTCCAGGAGTAAGAAAATAAGACACTATAACATAAACACGAAATAAGGTCCAGGATTTTTGCTATTTGAAAAGGTAAACTCACAGTTTAAACTAATGATACTTTTATAATAGTTTCCTTTCAGATGTGTTCATCCTATGCGCATGAGTGTTTTGCTTTCATGTGTGTGCACTGTGTCTGCCTTGTCCCCATAGAGTTCAGAAGAGGATGTCAGAGACCCTGGAACTGTGGCTACAGATGGTTGTGAGCCACCACGTGGGTGTTGCAGACTGGACCCCAGTCCTCTGCGAGAGCAACAAGTGCTCTTCAGTGCTGAAGCAATTCTCCAGCCTTCGAACTAATGAGTTTGAATATAAAAAAAAAAAAAAAAATAGAGCATGGACAAGATGGCTCAGAGGTGAAGGTGCCTTCCACCAAACCCCAATGACGTAAGTTCTAATTCCAGGATACACACAGTGGAAGGAGAGAATGGACCACTGAAAGTTATCCTCTGACCTCCACCCTGTGCACTTGGACACACACATGCATGTGAGCACACACACATATGCACGCACACACACATACACACATGCATGTGAGCACACATGCACACACACACACACACACACACACACACACACACACACACACAAATTCTAATTAAAAAAGAAATAGATACAAAAATAAGGTATGGGGGTTGGGGAGCTAGCTCAGTCTGTAAAGTGCCTGCCACACAAACACAGTGTGAGGTCCTGGATTTGGATCCTCAGCATCCACACACAGGCCAGGGTGGGTGCACATGTGTAACCCTGCTGCTGGGGATGCAGGGACAGGTCCCTCAAGCTTGCTAACCAGCCAGTCTAGCCAACCATAAACTCCAGGTTTACTGAGCTCTCAGAAAATATAGTAGAAAATATTCAAGGGCCTTCTGGCTTCCATGTGCATGCTTACTCACACAAACAGTCACACGAGCAAGTACCTAACCACACACACACTAAAGGTAGGATATACATATGTGTTTGCATATAATCATGTGCATGTATTCTCCATGTCTGTCCATGAAGGGGGACAAAAAGCATGATACTCAAGTAGCAATAAGCAAACCCACCTCCCAGATGCTGTGCTCTGAGAGGAACCGGGGCTCTTCAGGAAATGATTGATTTAAAGGCTGTGGCAGAGACAGTACAAGATGAGCCTGAAACATCTTGTGTCAAAAAAAGTCTGGAAGTGTTAAAGAACCATGGAAACATGAAAAAGATGAGGGGGTTGCTTGAAGAGGCTTTCAAAGATAAACCATGGATGGACACATCAAGCTTCAGGTAAAGGGATGATGCTAACAGATTATATGCACCGAAATAAATAGAAACCCCTGAGTTAAAACCATTATCAGTAAGTACAAGAGGAGGAGGAAGGCTCTGTCTTACCACAGACGCCAACCTATAAAGACAGAGAGAGTGAGTAAACGGAACTTCGCCAATGGCAATTGTGGTAATAATGGACCCAGCAATGAACACATCCCCAGACACCAAGAGCTGCTGCCTTGTCGTGATCTGAGCAGCAGGGTGGTCACGGGGTCTCAAGGTGTCACTCTGAGTATAATCACAATTCTACAAGTAACAGACATCGCCAGGACCAACTATCCAAATCTAGGATCATCAGGAACGGAACACCAGGTAAACCAGAGCTGAAGAACATCCAGCACTCTAAATGGATGGCACTCTTAGAAGAGTTCTTCTCACAAAAGGCAAAGAAAACCGAGAGCCAGGCCCAGCTTAGAGGCAGCCCTGGAGGAAATGTGAGAATATGATGCATGAGTCAAGATCTTCTTGTGCTATAAAGACATTGGGGGACAATTGGCAAAAATCTGAACAAGGTTTATAGATGAGGTATACCATCAAATGTAATTTTCTGATTTTTATGATTGTACTATGCAAATGCAAGATAAAATTTCTATTTTAGGAGATACATGTAGGATTAAAAAAGTACCCTGTTTGCAACTGAATCCACATTTGGGACTTGGGAGATGTTAACATTTGGGCAATTTGTCTGAAAGGTAATTGAGATTTTAAAAAATTTATTAATTCACATTAATTATATAAAATAATGGATTTTATTATAACATTTTCATGCATATGTATAATGGACTTTGATCATATTGACTCCTGTGCCCACATTCGGGAGTAGGAGTTAGGAGTACTGTATATTCTTACATCTTTATTGTGAATTTGTTATTACATCAGAGAAAGAGAGTACATTTGTTGAAAGGTTTCTATTGTATTTATTGGGGGTGGGGTGCATCACACATGTGTGTGGAGGTCAGAGGACAACTTTCCGGAGTTGGTTCTCTCCTTCCAACCTGTGGTTCCCTGGGCTCGAACTCAGAACCTCAGGCTGGGCTGCAGTCACCCGTACCTGCTGTGCTGTCTCACTGGCCCCAAGAAAGAAGTTTGAAACAACTAGGGTTTTTTGTTTGTTTGTTTTGTTTTTCTTTGTTTTGTGAGATAGGGTTTCTTTGTGCAGCCCTGACTGTCCTGGAACTCACTCTGTAGACCAACTAGCCCCAAACTCACAGAGATCCACCTGCCTCTGCTTTCCAAGTGCTGAGATTAAAGACACGCACCACCATGCCCAGCCAAAAACTAGTGTTTTTGTTTTTGTTTTGTTTTGTTTTATTTCTTCTTTTTCTTTGGGTTGTCTGGTCAGGTTTTCTTCCAGCCATGGTTGAGGTTTTTCCCATCTACAGTTGATGCCAGGGCAGGAATGTTTTAGACAGTTCTGTGTCAGCCCCTCTCTCCTGCTCTTCCCTTGGGGTGGCTGGGAGGCAAGGCTCAGCAAAGGCATGGGATAGGGTGGCCTCTCTTCCTGTAGTTTTGAGCTAGTCTTGTTGTCTGGACCACTTGGGACCCCTAAAAGGGCCTACATGGGACCTGCTACAGCTGCTTAGTCTTGGCCAGGAAGACTCACACGCCACTCCCCTGGAGTGCCCTTCATTCTGTTCATCCACAAGAACCACAGGTCAGCCCAGGCATGTGTGGAAGGACTCCACAGAGATGAGGCCATCTGAGAGGTGAGACGAATTAGGTGCCATGTAATTCAAGAATCGTAACACTGTGAGAGCCAAAGTTACATTTTAAGTTTTAATTACTGTGCCTTAGAAATCCAGGAAACAAAAATGCCTCTGATCTGCAAGCCCTTTGCCCAAAGACAGAGAGTTCCTAAAATGCTGAAGATTATTACTTATGGGAGATAACAAGCCACATGCTTTAACTCCCCTAAACAAGTTTGTTTGACCCATCTGCATGGGATGTGCTTGATCACAGGTGGGCAGGAAGTTCACAGGCAGGAACTATGTCAGGATGTAAGCTTGCCCCTGATTGGACCTGATGGGAAATACTTTAAGGCCCTGAAGACCATGACTCAGGGCCATTTTCTGGGAAATCAGAGATGGACCTGGCCAGAGTCCATCAACCTGACCAGTATTTAATTAAAGCTTGCTGTTATTTACTATTTGGTGCAATGTTATTCATTAAGTCACACTGTTTACCATGTGAGAGAAGCCACGAGGTACAACAAAACCCACTATAAGAGTTTATTAAGAGAAGGGAACAGAAGGGGTGTGCTTAGACCTATGGAAAGATCGTGCAGGAAGCGGGGAGGAATAGGTGGAACCCATTTTTATAGATTCCCCTGCACATGGGCTCACATAGCTATGCCACACACATGCATAGATAACATGATCATACAGCACACAGATTACGTAGGACGTAAGTCCCTGGGATGACTAAGCTTCTTGCCTGGCTATTGGACAGCACATGTGTGGTCATGTAGCTGGAGGAGTGGCCAGGAATTCTAACATTCCAGACTCTTTGTTTATTATAAAAATGGTGGTTGGACTGGAATGGGGGTGCTGTGTCTCCCAAAACTGCTTCCAGCTGACTCTATGGGCATCAGTTAACTTTTGGGGTAGCCAGATGACCTGAGGTACTGGATTGTCCTCCACTGCTTTGGGAATTGTCCATCGCCTTCCGCTGCTTAGGGCTCTGAGACTGTTTGGGTCTGAGAAGGTGCTGGCGAGGCAGAAGAGGAACTTTAGAAAAAATTTTTACCTGGTGGGGAGACACACTCATCTGGACTCTGCAAAAAACAGACTTTAATATAACAATCTATTACTGTTAGATGCCCTCAGCAATTGATCACCTGTGTCTCCTGAATGCCAAACTAATAAAGAAAACAGGTGCCTTGAGGTTTGTCTCAGATAAGGGTTATGTCAGGCGAAAATTAAAAGCATGTTTCAGATCTCTCTCTCTCTCTCTCTCTCTCTCTCTCTCTCTCTCTCTCTCTCTCTCTCTCTCTCTCTCTCTCTCTCTCTCCACACACACACACTGAAAGACATCTCAGCAAAGATCTTCTGTTCAGCTCCTCCTTGCCCTATTTCAGCTCTCCCTTGTTTTGTCCACTAGGGGACGTCTCAGCAAGGATCTTCTCTACGCCAGTGAATGAAGATCTTCACACCCCAAAAAATTCTTTTGAGAAAGAGATTTATTTGGGAAGGAGGAGTCCAGGAGAGTAGCTGCCTCTACCAGGGTGGAGAGAACAGCCTTTTTTCTAACTGACTAGGCAGGGTGGTTTACACAGGAAGTCTAGGGGGTGGAGTCAACCCCTGGTCGAGGGTTCTACTATCCTCCTCTGTGATTGGTTGGTTTCACAAGTCAGTTGGCCAGGGGCAGAGATGGCTCTGATCTGACTGAGCCAAACTGTGTTTCTTTCTGCCCTGATCTGAGCCATCTTTCCCTAGTTCTGGGCTCCAGGTTCAGGGTGGGTTTCTTTAGCCAGCCCCTTATCCCTACAGTATCCATCAGGATAATTATTTTGCAGCCTTTCCCAGGAACCCTGAGAACATTTTGAAATGTACCAGCTACCTCTCAATAGACCCCATAGGCCCAGAAAATAGTGCATGGCTTTACATGTCTCCAAAGACAGTCTGAGCAGAAAATGTATGATTTAATACAGAACAGCTATAAGAGCTACACATGGTTAGAATGTCTCCCACCCAGGGATGTCCTTCCTGAGGACAGTTGAAGCCAAGGTGAGCCAGTAAGTACTGACACGGGAACACAGAGATGCTCTTGACAGTAGCTGTGACTTTCCATATTAAAGCATGGTGCTTTACTGATAGTTACTGTTTTGTCTGGGGCCTTGGAGTTGAACTTGGCATTGATGGGGCATAGGAGCCTCTGAGCAGTCCCCCTAGCTGAGTGCTTCTCGACTACATCTTGACTTCTCTGCATCCAGCCACCCTCTACAGTGACATCCCAGCTATTCACGAGGAAGTTGGGTTTTCCTGTCCTTCTGGCAGGGAGTCTCCTGCTTCCTGACTTCCTGCTCATTCTCTGGAAGCTACTTGTTTCCACCTTGCTCTGGCCGATGCAATGTGCATGAGTGACCCATTTCTCACGCATGGGAGCAGCCAGCCTCCTTTGCTGTGGGTATTTTAGTCACTTTAATAGAGAAGTACCCTGAGAACAAAACTCCCCAGAAAGCTGTAGCAACTCCTGGAGACTAGTGTCGTGGACAGGAATGTGGACCCAACCTAGTGGATGTGTTGCAGGAGGGACATAAACTTTACTTGTGTTAAATAACTAGCATTTTGCAGACTTTGCTATGGATACAACGGATATTGTCATTCTGATTTCAGAGACAAGGAAACTATAAAACTGGTATGTGATACTAAAGGGTTTTTTTGTTTGTTTGTTTGTTTGTTTTGGTTTTTGGTTTTTGGAGACAGGGTTTCTCTGTGTAGCTTTGTGCCTTTCCTGGATCTGGCTCTGTAGGTGAGATTGGCCTCAAACTCAGAAAGATCTGCCTGCCTCTGCCTCCTGAGTGCTGGGATTAAAGGCATGTGCCACCACCGCCCGGCGATACTAAAAGTTTTTCATTCAAACTTCTTTAAAGAGTTTGGTGTCTCCTCCCCATTACTTACAACTCCTATATCTTCATTTTTCCCTTTAACAATTCTCTTAAAATATTTACTATTTTTACTTTATGTGTATGAGTGTTTTACCTACATGTATGTAAGTACCCCACATGTGTGCCTGGTACCCATGGCAGGAAGAGGGCATCAGATCCCCTGGAACTGGAGTTATGGGTCATTTGATTTGCCATGTAGGTGCTGGGAATCAAACCTGGGTCCTGTGGAAGAGTGGTATGTGCTCTTAACTGCTGAGCTTTTAAAAACAGCATCCTGGATCTACCCCATGCCCCACCCCTGCCTCCACTGATCTCCAGGCTGAGAACAGAGACTGCACCCTGAAGTGCTGGCAAATGCTTGATGATTAGTGTAATCAAATGGGTTTTCAATATGGTGTGCGATAGTTTTCAATCTAAAACAATCCAATCTGTGATGATTTCGTCTTTGAATATTTTTATGTCAGGGACAAGGACAGAATCTCTAGTTAATGGAAAAATACAGACCCCCATAAGACAGGGAACTAGAATATCTTATGGTCAGGTTGCCTAGCAACAAGACATTGAGTCAGAGCCCTTGACCCTTTCACCCTGTCAACATCCTGCATAAACATCCTGTTAGCTTGCCCCACCCTATACAGATAACAGCTTCTTACTCCCCCCACCCTGCAGGGACTATATAAACCCTCCTGGGGAAAAATAAAGTTGCACCTTGATCAGAATCTTGTCTTGGTGTCTTCCTTTGTGCCTCCTGTTCCTATCATTCTGTCCTTAGGGTGGTCAAGTTCCCATTGAAGCCCTGCTGGCTGGGGCAACTGGCGCCCAACGTGGATGAAACCACCTCTTGAGGATTCAGAACGTCGTCTCCCGGAGGAAGATCAAGGCCTTGGTGAAGCTGTTGGATCCCCCTGAAATCGCCCGGTTCAGGATGCGATCCCAGAGGAAAGCGGAGACGACGCAGGTAAGAAAGTAACGAGCCATGGGACAGGCAACATCGTCACTAGATTTATTCATTTCTGGCCTAAAAGAGCCCCTCAAGACACAAGGAACAAGGGTAAAGAAAAAAAGCCATTTTGATTATTAATGACATTCTTAGGGTCTATAAACATTCCATGACATACAAGAGGTTATTAATATAGGAGAAAAAAATCTTAAAACAAGCCTTCCACTCCCCCGCTACCTGCCCTAAGACACCCCCTCCCCCGAGTGCTTTCTCGTCCACCTTCGGTCTGTCCGTCGGATCACGACCTGTGCTCTGTGGAAGAGGGGACACTCATGACTTTTAAACCTAACAATCCTCAGGAGTCTGCCCCTGCCCATCTTTATCCCTCTGTTAATAATTTTACCTCTAACTCCCTTCTAGACCCCACTGAGGAGGCTTCCCTAGAGAAAGGGGTGGCCCGTTACCACAATCCAGACTGGCCCCCCTGCAAAAATCTCCCCTTAAAACAGGGGTCCCTGGGCCCTTTTAAACCACCTCAAAAATCTCCGGGGGTTCCCCCTTCCACAATGCCCCCCCCATGTTTCTCCGTCTTCCCACTTTTGATGAGTTGGCTCCCCCGTCCCAGATCTCAGCTCACTGCGACAGGCCCTCCAGTCTTGCAGGGAACATATTGAGTTTTTAAGGGAATTGAAAACTCTTGACAAAGAACTTAAAAGACCTCGCTCTTGAAGTGGTGGCTCCCGGCTCGCTAAAACCACCTCAAAAATCTATTAAATCAAAAATTAAGCCTCAGCCTGTCCTGGCATTTCCTGTTACCCGGAGCCAGACCTCTGGGGACTCATCTGAGGCAGCTGCCCAGAGCAGCTCCTCAGACTGTTTGGAAGACCAAAATGAGGAGGGGAGGAAGAGGAAGAGGAGCCGTCATCAGAGGACCCCCCACCAGGACAGACTCATCACAAATTAAGTTTCTGCCTTATTGAAAAGCTGAAATCCACCTGTGCTCAGTATGGTCCTACGGCTCCTTTTACATTAGCCTTGGTGGAAAACCAGAGCAAACATTGGTTGACCCCTAATGACTGGTATTTTCTTGCCTGCACGGATCTTTCTGGGGGTGACTTTGTCCTCCGGAAAACAGAATTTACAGAACATTGTCGAGAAGTTGCTCAAAAAAATATTGAACAGCCATCCTCAAAAACTTGGACGCTAAAGAAACTCCTCGGCAACCCCCCTATGATACAAATGCAGCACAGGCAAAATTCCCTCCTGGTCTCCTGGCCCAGATTGAAAACGCGGGGGTCCAGGCCTGGAAACGCCTGCCCCAAAAAGGTTCAGCTACCACCTCATTGGCAAAGATTCGTCAGGGCCCTGATGAGCCTTTTAGCGATTTTGTCTCTCGCTTAAATGATGCAGCTGAGAGACTGTTCTGGGTGGGTGAAAATGAAAACACCTTTGTTAAACACTTGGCCTTTGAAAACACAAACCTTGCCTGCCAGGAAGTCCTCCGCCCTCATAAAAACAGAGCAGACCTGTCTGAATATGTCAGACTCTGTTCGGGTGTTGGCACCCTGAGGGCTTCACAACAGCCTGTAGCCTGCACCTGTTACTTCTGCAAATAACCGGGACATTTCGCTAGGGAATGCCCACAGAAAGGTCACAGCCTCGCGCCCTTAGCCCAGCAGGCCCAGGAGGCCGCCTCTATGAGGCCCCTGCCTTCCACTCTCTGCCCCCGCTGCTACAAGGGCCGTCACTGGGCTAGAGAATGCAGGTAACAAGGGTACCTATTTTGAAGTTTTGGCACAGGAAGAGGCCTGGCAGCCAGAGAGTAAATGGCATTGGCAGATGAGGGAGGCTTGATTTTTGGGTGCTCACTCTCTGGACCTGCTATTGGACTGCTATTCATAGTCATGGAAGTATCCAGACTAAATGTGCTTCCAAGTCTAGGAACATCTTCTCTAGGTTCCATTTGTGAAGCAATGAGAATGGAAGTGAGTGCCAATTGGTCAGTTCCCTTCCATTCCAAGGATCACTAGGGCTTGGGATAGTTACTGGTACTTTTGGTATTGGCCGAGGCAACCATGAGTCCCCTGGGTGGCTAGAGTGGACAGGGGCCAGTTTGTCTCTAGACGGGCAATCGTCTGGTATATAAGACAGGGGCCGTCTCTGAGATCGTGTTTCTGCTCCAACAGAGTGAGGCCTGTCTGGAGCGGGTGGTGGTGGAAGATCTCAAAGTGTAGGAGGTATTGGCAATGGTTTGTCTTTATGAAGGGAGCCAGAACCAGCCTTGGAAGTGGTTCCCAGGACTGAAGTGCTGACAGGACCAGATGCTCGCTGTTGTAGAAGGTCAAGTCTTGGTGGCAGTGGAGGGAGGGAAGCCTGTGAGGCCATGGAGAATGGAGAGGAAGGCCTTTCTACCTCGGCACCTACCAACTCCTTCATCATGAAGAGAGTCAGAAAGGCCAACAGAAAGAAGGGAAGTCTGAGAAGGCCAGCAGCCTCCTGATTCTCATGATGTGAGGTAGGAGAACATTCAGCATTAACACCATTGCTGATCCTCACAGAAAGACTTAATTCTGTTAATGGTGCCATAAAAAAGATGCACTCTGCTCCCAGATGGTTACCAGACTGCCTGGTTAGAGCTGTAAATGTACCTGATCTACCCAGGAGAGATAGCCCCTCTCCTGAGGAAACTTCTTCTGTTTCAAATGCTGTCCCTCCAGGCTGTTGTCCTCGCCCACAGCAACCCCCACCAGCCCTTTAGCTCTGTTATCACTCTGCTCCACCCTTTTATGAAAAGAATGGCTGTTGAATTAGCTTATGTAGTATGTGGGTCACCAACTTGCGTTCCCTTTCCTTGGAGTTCCATTGGCTGAGCTCTAGCAAGCGTGTCAGTTAGAATGGCACGTGAAAAGAAAAAAGATGGGAAAACGATCTTTATTACTGATTAATAATGCTATGTTGGTTTTTCAGAGTTCCTGTGGGGGGACAGTGGGAACTTCACAGCAAACTGTGTTTGAGACCTTTCACACAGCACACAAGTCCCATAGTCAATCATGTTCTGGGCTGAGCAGGGACACTGCTTGTCACAAATCCAGTCTGACAGCAGGGGCCATGTTTCCAAGGGCAGTGCTGAATTTTCATCCAAAGTGTCAGAAAGGCTTGTCGGACTTGCTGGCCTTGGTGTCACAGGCGGTCATGGCCGTGTTGGGCCAGCTTGACACAGCCTGTGGCTGGCAGGTAGCACAGCAAACAGGGCAGCAGCAGAGAGAGGGCACCCATGAAGGACCGGTGGGTACAGCAGTGGGAGCGGGGGCAGGAGCAGGGGTGGTCAGCGCAGGAGCCCTCATCATCCTCATTGGTGCAATGGTAGAAGATGCCTTGTACTAGGCACATGCATGTGCCATAGACCCAAATCTTCCTTGCTCAGTTGATTCTAACCTTCTGCTTATAAAGATACTCTTTTAAAAAATCCTGTAACACTGATGGCAGAGGAAGCCCGCGGATCCCATCATATGTAGTGCACCTGCAGATCACTGGGTCGGGTCGCTGTATTGCCACTCAGGGCACTCAGGTTCCTTCCACCTAGACTAACCCATTATTCCCCAGATCAATTCCTAGATCTCTAGGAAGAGAAGCCGCACTGAGACGACTGCCTTGACAGGAGCCTGTTACTGCCATCACCTTAGCAGTCCCTCTGGGGGTTGGAGCAGCGGGAACAGGCACAGAAATCGCCTCTCTGTTCCTGTCCAACCAACATTACTCTGAGCTTCAAATGTCCATAGATGAGGATATTGCCCAACTTGAACGGGGAATTTCTGCCCTCGAGTCATCCCTTTCCTCCCTAGCTGAGGTAGTTTTACAGAACAGGAGAGGCCTGGATCTCCTCTTTGTACAACAGGGTAGCCTTTGTACTGTGCTCAAAGAGGAATGTTGCTTCTTTACAGACCACACCGGGATAGTCAGAGATAGTATAGTAAAGGTTAAGAAAGGACTAGAAAAAGAGAAAAAGAAAAGGAGAACAAGAGCTTGGGTGGTTCTAGAATTGGTTTTCCAAACTCCCCTTGGCTAATGACCCTTCTTTCTTCCCTCCTAGGACCTGTTGTAGGCCTGCTCCTGGTCCTTGCCTTTGGGCCATGGGTACTTTCCCGGCTCACTCGGTTCATCCAAAGCCAAATAACAGACCTGCCAGCCAGGCAGATCCAGGTTCATTACCACTGCTTTGATATGCAGGACTCCAGGGTTGAAATTTCCCCTGATGAGATGCCCCACACAAACCCCTTCACTTGGGGGAGGCTGCACCTGTGTGTGGGGAAAAGGCTCGCTCAAGGCATGATTGGAGTGCAGCTGGAACTGCACAGGCTGGGGACCATGGTACCCCCAAATCCCGAGAGCCTGGACTATATGCCCTGTTGCATAGCGGTTGTGCAGTAGCAGCCTTGCGCTTGTCCATTTCCGCTCCCTCAAAAAACTGCATGGTCCATTGATTCCCGCACTATGGGGACACCTGTGGTGCTTGAGTCTGGAGAGACATTCCCTCTCGGACCTTTTCACAACCTTTAGAGGGATAGGGCCTCTGTAATCCTCCATGCAAAGCCTCTTTCAGAGCCCTACTTTTAGACCATTCGAACCTGGTTTATGTTGGCCCTTAGATTATTACTAAGAAGGGGGAGATGTCAGGGACAAGGACAGAATCTCTAGTTAATGGAAAAATACAGACCCCCATAAGACAGGGAACAAGTTCCCATTGAAGCCCTGCTGGCCGAGGCATTTTTAAATGTTTGTGTATATATGTACGTATGTATTACACACACAGTGTTCTGCCTGCATGCATGCTTACAGGCCAAAAGAGGGCACCAGATCTCACTACAGATGGTTGTGAGCCACCATGTGGTTGCTGGGAATTGAACTTGGGACCTCTGGAAGAACAGCCAGTGCTCCTAACCTCTGAGCCATCTCTCTAGCCCGTCTTTAAATATTTTAAATTACATTTAGTGTGTGTGTGTTGTGTGTGGTGTGTGTGTGTGTGTGTGTGTGTGTAGAACACCACTTGTGGGGGTTGGTTCTCTCACTATGTGGGACACAGGGTTGAACCTCGGGTCATTAGCTTGGCAACACTCTACCCACTGAGTCACCTCTCCTGCCTAGAGATGGTTTTTCTTAATGGAGAAGTTCAACATTTTTAGGAAAAGTAAAATATTTACTACGTATTTATAACGAGAGAGTTTTCTCTCCAGCTCTCACCAACCCCCACCAGTCCCGGATGCCACTTATAAAATAAACACATGGACTCTTATATTATTTAAACTGTTTGGCCTAATGCCTCAGGTTTCTAGTTATCTAGTTCTTCTATCTTAAACTAACCCTTTTTTTTTTTTTTTTTTGTTTTTCGAGACAGGGTTTCTCTGTGTAGCTTTGCGCTTCCTGGAACTCACTGGTAGCCCAGGCTGGCCTCGAACTCACAGAGATCCACCTGGCTCTGCCTCCGAGTGCTGGGATTAAAGGCGTGCGCCACCACCGCCCGGCCAACTAACCCATTTTTATTAATCTACAAGTTGCCACATGGCTCGTGGCTTACTGGTACCTTACATCTTGCTCGTCATGGCGGCGGCTCGCAGGTCTCTCTCTTCCCTTCCTGTTTTCTCAATTCTCCTCTCTGTTAGTCCTGCCTATACATATTTCCAGTTTGTATTATAATTGGTAACCATTTATTGAAGGCCAGACTATTGTGCTGGGCAGTTTACATAAAGCGGCCCAGTGGATTCTGTTGTGACAGACGTCTCCAGTCGCCTCTTACCTGTGTCTGCTTAGCACTCTTCCTCCTGAGAGGAGGAGTCCTTCCCACTTGTCTGGGACTGAGTTTGTCCTGTGACTTCCTTTGGACCATAGGCAAGTAGAAGTGACATTGTGCTGTTTTGAGTTCAACTCTGAAGACAGGAAGTTTCTACTTTACTGTTCTGTGGGGGAAACCCAGAGCCTGGCACATTGCCTGGGCACCATAAAGGTCTAGCTTAGGTGATATTTGTGGATCACACAGAATTAACAAACTCAAGGGGGCATAAAAATGCAGAAATTTCCATGAGGTCTCATCTTTTACACTTATTTATTTATTTACTTATTTATTTGAGACAGTGCCTCATTGTGTTGCCCTGGCTGATCTGGAACTCGCTATGCACTTCAGGCTGACTTTGAACTCACAGAGATCCACCTGTCTCTGCTTCCTGGGTTCTGAGATTGAAGACATGCACTGCCACACTCTTACCCTTTCTAGGGCAAACTTTAGGAAGAGAGCCTCTTATACTTGGGTTGACTCCCCTAAATAGATCAGAGAGGTCATAGCACTGGGGTGGGTCTAGATATGTCCCCACAGAGCATGGGCACCCCTTAAGGAGATTATACCAGGGAATTTCTAGAAACACAAGTGTCTGGAGGTTTCTCCAGTCCTCCTTTTTCCAGATCTGCCCTCTGCCCTGTGTCGACATGCTGCTGTCCTTGGCACGGATTCAGTGGCTAAACCCTATGAAATTCTTGTGTTGGGGAACATTTCCCATGAAAGGGCAAGAGTTCCCACGAAGGCTGGGGCTTCACAGTGTGTTTGTAGGGAAATCAGGGAGAACGGATATTCCCAGAGGGATAAAGTGGCTGAGATTTCTGTCAGTCATGAGCCCTCATCCTCTACATTCCTCTTGGTCCTTTTCTCCCTTTCTCTCACAGGGTGGGAAAAGCTGCCATGGCTGCAGGAAAGAGAAACACAGAGGAGGTGTGGCCCTGTGAGAGGGTCCTGGAGAGGAGGTTCTTTCTTACCAGAGAAAGAAGAAAATATGTGTGGCTGACATTGCAGCTGGAAATCCCTGGTCCCCCTCCCTCCTCTGCTGCGCCTCTGCGGAACTACCCAAGATCCTCTGCCTGGCAGAATTACTCCATCTAGCCAGAAGCCACATGACCTCCGCTTCTTTGGATAACTCCCAGGCTGGCCCAGGGGAACTGGGAGAGGCACAGCATCCCACAAAAATCAGGTGTCGGGGGTCTCTGAATGGCTGTGAGGCCTACAGCTGAGAAGTGAGAAGACAGGCCTTCTGTCTGCAGGAAAGGTTGTGAGGGAGGCCTCACCAGCACCGCGGGGACCCTCACCAGCACCGCGGGGACCCTCACCAGCACCGCGGGGACCCTCACTGTGGTGACCGGCAGGCATGAGTTCTGTCTACAAGGAGACAACAAGAAGCTTGCACCGAAGAGCTAGGTCTGAAGGCTAAACATTGTCATTTAGCAGAAAAACAGAAAGGAGATATTCTAGATAAAGGGAAGGGCGTGTTCAAAGACGGAGCTGCAAGCATCCTGGCACCCAAGACGGAAGGAGAGGGAAGGCATGAGTTAGTCAAGAGGCTTGGATTGTACTCTCGGAGCTTTGGAAGGGGGCATGGGCGGGGCGCGGTAAGGTCTATGACCCCACAACCAGGAAGAGAAGGAGCCAGCAAGGGGACACAGACCTGGGATCGGTGTGACATGGAGGAGAGCCATGTCAGCACACACCTGGCCATCGGCAAGCTCCTTAGCTCCTCTGTCTCTCCTGTAAGGGGCTTTGACTTTTGAATTTTAACAGAATTCCTCAGCTGGGTAAATGACACACAGAGAAGTTTATTTGCTCCATGTGCCCAGAGGGTGGAAAGCCCAGGATCAAGGGGCCATGTGGTGGGGACCTTCTTGTTTTGTTAAAACATAGTAAGCCAGCAAGCACATGAAAGACAGACAGACAGACAGGGACCAGACTGATAACAAACCATTCTCTGAAGGTCCAGGAATATAGGAATAAGGTAGAAATATAGGAATAAAAAGTTGTGAGCTTGAGAGATGGAAGCCGACAGCCGTCAGCTCTGCCAGCAAATGGGGATTACCCTTTAACCGGGCCATTCCCTGTTTTATGATGGGCAGCTCTGTCAGCAACCCAAAGGTTTGTTGTTGTTTTTAACTAAAGGTTGCTCTCTGCAGACCAGGGGCTAGCTATTCTTGAATACTCCCTACCATTCACTACTGAAACCAAAGTTAACTTTCAGTGAGTTCTACGTGACAAGCTGCTCTGCATTGTTTTGTGTTCCCCCGCTATGGCAACCCAGCTGTCAGGACACGTTGCAGGGGCAAACATCAGTTAGCAGTGTCAGGAAAGACTTCAGAGATACACAAATATCAATTAGCTGAAACCCTCAAAAACCTTGTTAATGGAAAATTGTAAATCTTAAAAAGCAATTTGTCTCTAAAAGTTTAACTTCAAAATTGTGAAACTTCTTTTGTCCATACATAATACTTTCCCCTTACTATAAAAAGGGGCCCATAACCCCCTTCCAATTGCCACAGTCACAGAATCCTGAACTCTGGCTGTGATCTCAGGTAGCTGATAAGTTTTTTGCACCCCACAGCAAATCTTTTGGCATAAAGTTTTGCTTCTGGTTTTAGACTGTGGTTTGCACCCCATTATTTTGCCCATACCCCTGGATACAACATTCTCTAGAGAACCAGCCCACATCCTGGATGTGACCTGACCTCAGAGTCCTCACACACTGATGACCTCTTCTTAGGCCCTGTCTCCCGACACTGCTGCATTAGGGATTATTTTCAACTAACGAACTCTGGGGTTCATATTCAAACCACAGTGTGTGTTGTTTTTAACTAAGATGTTCTATTCACCAGTGAAGACTCGGGAGTAAGATATTGGGGTGAAAACTTGATGGATCAGAGAAGCTGAGAAGCAATGAACTGACCTTCCTTTTTGTCCAGAGACCCAGCAAGAGTGCCTCCCTCCACTCATTCCAAACCAAAAAAGATTGTGAGACTGTGAATCTCTTAGTCCCTCCCTACCTGTGGTGATATTTTATCTGTGTACCCCAATAAAGCTTATCTGAGGATCAGAGGAACAGCCAGCCTCTATAGTAAACACAGAAGTCAGGCAATGGTAGCACACACGCCTTTAATCCTAGCATTCGGGAGGCAGAGATCCATCCAAATCTCTGTGAGTTCAAGGCCACACTGGGGAACAGAGCCAAGCATGGTGAAACACGCCTTTAATTCCAGCACTAACCATAGAGGTCTGGAAGTCTGTACAGAAAGACAGGAAGTAATGTAGCTGGGCAGAGAGAGGAAATAAGATGGCAGAACAGAAAGGCATATAGGCGTGGGTATACAGGAAGTAGCTCTCTTTGGAGACTGGGGGCTAGTAAGGTGAGGTGGGCTGTGGCTTTTCCTATTTCTCTGATCTCTCAGGTTTTAACTCCAATATCTGACTCCGGGTTTTTTATTAATAAGGTCGTTTAGCAATTCATCTACACCTACCCCTTCCTGTGCATCTCTCTGTCTGAATTCCTGGCTCCGCCATACTCTCTATGGCTAATTCCTGTCAACTAATCACTGGTTCTGTCCCTGATCCAAGGTTGATTTTATTAACACAGTCTCAGGGTTTCACAGTGTGATCAAATATCCTACAACATTTCCCCCTTTTTGTCTAAATAAAAAAGAAAGGTTTTTAACTCTAACACAGTAAAACTATATAAAATAAGAACAATTATCAGGTAAGATATACATTCACAAATCCAGTCTATTTGTATTTGTCAAATTCTGAGAAAATATTCTACTATCTATCCTATCTAGGTGAGTCCAAAGTTTTACACCTACACCACTTTCTATCATAACTTGTATTATCAGTCTAAAAATATCCTTTTTGACCTTAAAATAATTTTTATATAAACAACTTAAGCTTTTTATGTATCTCAACATCTCTTTTGTAAGTTTCTTTTCTGATTTTGGTAACAAGGAAAATGGTATAACTAGCCAGTCTTCAACCCCCATCAGAGACCCAAGAAGGATAAAATATTATCTGAGTAAACAGGAAGTTCAGAGCAAGAAACTTCTGAAACTATAGAAATGACAGAGACAGCTGGCTGCCAAGGTTCCTCTGCAATGTTGAGCATCCATCTTTTGCCTACAGGTCTAGAATATCTGACGGACTTTTCTGTGAGGCAAGAATTTTGAAGGACTTGCCTACCTTGTCTTGGCAAAGTTCAGCAGTCACTTTTTTTGTGTCATGCTTGCCCACTTTGGACGACATATTGTTGCAGTCAAGACAAGGGCAGTTTCTTGCCCAGTGGCTAACTTTTGCCACAAAGAAAGTAGACTCCATATGGAGGATCTTTGATGCCCATCTTCTTCTCTGAAGCAGATTGGTGCTGCCAGGAGCAGATGTATCTTACTGTCATGAAAAGTCTTATGTTATTAAAATATTTTAAATGCCATATTCTCTAGCTCTCTGAAGTGTTTGAAGACCATCTATCTAAAATATATCTGTTTAACCTTGAAAATATACCTACCATGACTATAACTTTGATTGTTATAGATGACTAACTGCTAACCTGCATTTCTTAATTATCCTAAATAGTTTGTAATAATAGCTTTCAAGGACTAGGACTTTACATTTTTAAATGAGTTTTATAGGTATAATACTTTAAAAAAGAATAAAAATATATACAGTATGTTATAACAAAAATAACCTTAAATTTGTATAATATACAAAAATCTATACCAATGTAAAATATTTGAGGCTAGTAATTGCTTTTTAGTAGATTCAACATGTAGCTAGAGTTTTCCTGCCTTGCCCACAGTCAGGACAAATCTTTGTCACCCGCCAGTCCCACAGCCACTCAGATCTAACCAAGAAACACAGAGACTTATATTGCTTACAAACTGTATGGTGGTGACAGGCTTCTTGCTAACTGTTCTTATAGCTTAAATTAATCCATTTCCATAAACCTATACCTTGCCACGTGGCTTGTGGCTTACTGGCATCTTCACATGCTGCTTATCCTGGCAGCAGCTGGCAGTGACTCCTTCTGCTTTCCTGTTCTTTCTTTTCTCCTCTCTGTTAGTCCCACCTATACTTCCTGCCTAGCCACTGGCCAATCAGTGTTTTATTTATTGACCAATCAGAGCAACACATTTGCCATACAGAACATCCCACAGCAGGTGCCCTTGTATTGGGGGCATAAATGTTCAGAATGGAGACTTCATTTTGATGGATTTTTCCTGTGATAAATATGAAATGCCCTTCTTCATCTCTTTTGATTAAATTTAGTTTTAAGTCTATTTTATTAGATATTAGGATAGCTACAACAGCTTGTTTCTAGGTTCATTTGGTTGGAAAAAATTCTCCCAACCCTTTATTCTAAAGTAATGTCTGTCTTTGAAGTTGAGGTGTGTTTCTTATATACAGCAGAAGGATGGATCCTGTTTTCCTATCCATTCTGTTAGCCTGTGTCTTTTTAAAGGCAAATTGAGTCCATTGATATCAAGAGATATTAATGACCAGTGATTGTTAATTCCTGTTATTTTTTTTTTTTGTTTTGGTGGTGGTGGTGGTAGTGTATGTGTGTTTCCCTTCTTTGGGATTTGCTGTGTGAGATTATCTACTGCCTGTGTTTTTGTGGTTGCAGCTAACTTTCTTGGGTTGGAGTTTTCCTTCTAGTACTTTTCATAAGGCTGGATTTGTGGATAGGTATTGTTTAAATATGGTTTTGTCATGGAGTATCTTGCTTTCTCTGTCTATGGTGATTGAAAGTTTTCCTGGGTATAGTAGTCTGGGCTGGCATCTGTGATCTCTTAGTGTCTACAAAACATCTGCCCAGGACCTTCTGGCTTTCAGAACCTCCATTGAGAAGTCCGGTGTAATTTTAATAGGTCTGCCTTTATATTATTTGGTCTTTTCCTTTGAAGCCCTTAATATTCTTTCTTTATTCTGTATGCTTAGTGTTTTGATTATTATGTGGCGAGGGGCTTTTTTCCCCCAGTCTATTTAGTGTTCTATAAGCTTCTTATACCTTTATAGGCATGTCCTTCTTTAGGTTGGGAAAGTTTTCTTCCATGATTTTGTTGAATATATTTTCTGTGCTTTTGAGCTGGAATTCTCCTTCTATCCCTATTATTCTTAGGTTTGGTCTTTTCATGGTGTCCCAAAATTCCTGGATGTTTTGTGTTAAGAATTTGTTAGCCGGGTGGTGGTGGTGCACACCTTTAATCCCAGCACTTGGGAGGCAGAGGCAGGAGGATCTCTGTGAGTTCGAGGCCAGCCTGGGCTACCAAGTGAGTTCTAGGAAAGGCGCAAAGCTACACAGAGAAACCTTGTCTTGAAAAAACAAAACAAAAAAAAAAAAAACCAAACAAATAAAAAAAAGAATTTGTTGGATTTAACATTTTGACTGATGAATCTCTTTCCTCTATCGCGTCTTCAGTGCCTGAGATTCTCTCTTCAATCTCTTGTATTCTATTGGTTACACTTGCATTTGTAGTGCCTGTTTGTTTATCCAGATTTTTCATTTCCAGAACATCCTCAGTTTGTGGTTCCTTTGTTGCCTCTATTTCAATTTTCAAGTCTTGAACTATTTCTTTCACCTGTTTGATTATTTTTTTAAGGGATGTATTGATTTCTTCCAATTTTGTGTTTGTCTTTTCCTTGATTCTTTAAGAGAATTTTTCATTTTCTCTTTAAGGGCTTCTATCATCTTCATAAGGTTATTTTTAAGGTCATTTTCTTCTGCTTCATATGCATTGGGATGTTCAGGTCTTGCTGTTGCAGAATCACTAGGTTCTGGTGGTGGTTTATATTGTTGAATGTATTCTTAGACTACCGTTTACCCATCTGGGTTTGGGATAATTATAAAAATTATAGGTGTTGATTCTTGTGATGTCTTTGTTGGATGGGTCTTTTGTTCCTTTATTGTCTGCTTCCTTTATTGTCTTTTGGCCTGAATGGCCAAGGGTTCTGGTGATTGGCTGGTTGTCTGTTTTAGTAGGGTTGTCTCAGCTGAGATTTGTGGGGGTTTGGGTGTCTAGATCCAGCATATCATCTAGTTCTTCTGGCTGATGTGGGCTTTACTTGTGCCTATGGGGCCTGTTCTTCCAACTGGTGTGGGTGGAGCTTGTGCCTATAGGGTCTGCTGATGTTGCTGGAGAGGGCTGTTCATGGGGAGGATGCTCTTCTTCCAAATGGTGCAGGCGCTGCTTGTGCCTGCTGATTTTGCAGGATGGTTGGCAGGAGGAGGAGGAGGAGGATGGGTTCAGAGGGTTGGGAGGTGGAGTGGGTCTTGCAGGTTACAGGATCCAATGGATGGCGGTGGTGGTTGAGTGGCCTGTCTGCAGGACTCTTACCTGCTGGCTGCCTGCAGGACTCTTACCTGCTGGCTGCCTGCAGGACTCTTACCTGCTGGCTGCCTGCAGGACTCTTACCTGCTGGCTGCCTGCAGGACTCTTACCTGCTGGCTACCTGCAGGACTCTTACTTGCTAGCTGCCTGCAGGACTCTTACCTGCTGGCTGGCTGCTAGGACTATCCAACTGGCTCTTATAACTTCAATTACCCTGTTTCAATTAATCTAAGTTCTAGCACGTGGCTTTTTGCCCCTCCTTCATTCTGTAATCCAACTTTCTCCATGTCTTGCTGGTGTCTGCCTTTCTTCTTCCTGGAGGTTCTCTCTCTCCCCAGAAATTCTGTCTATTCTCTTTTGCCTAGCCATTGGACATTGAGCTCTTTATTAAACCAATCAGAAGGTGCCTTAGGCACAGAGACACATCGTTGGAGGTTACAAAAAGATTATCCCACAACAGAAAGAAGCCTCCTTTGTTGAGTTCCTCCCTGACCATGACCAGTAACATCTTGCAACCAACCCCCCCTAAACAATGACAAACATCCATAACCCACTGAAATGACCAAAAACCACCCACCTCACCTCTTAGGAATGTTGGTGTCAGGTTATTAAAATTACTTCCTGTTGTCTGGAGGTGGCAGCATCTTTAGGGAACCCTAAGAAAATTAAAATAATGGTCAAGTTCTGGGAGAGCTCTGTCCAGTCTCTGTGTGATGTGAGTGTAGGACTTATCTGAAGTCCTGGCTGGAGCAGTCTCTGAGTTAACCAATTTGAAGTTGAATAAATAACAAAGTTAATTCTGAATCATCTGAAATAAGCTTCAATATATAAAACAACCCTTTTTGCATATTGAGAGTCAGTTACTGTATTAAGAGGTTCTGGAAAATCTAATAACCATGAGAATAGCATGTAATTCTGATTTGTGAACTGAATCTTAAGAGCTTTGAAGTCACTTTACTCATTTTTCCTGACTTATAACCTGCCTTTCCTGATTTATTTGCATCAGTGTAGAATATAGGCACTCCAGAAATTGGTGTTCCTTTTATTATATGAGGGAGAGTTCAATTAGTTCTTTTTATAAAGTGAAGTCTCTTGCTTTTGGGATATTTGTTGCTAATCTCTCCCAAAAGATTATTGTAAGCTCTTTGCCAATGTTCATTTTCTGCCCATAAAGAGACAATTTCAGCATTAGTAAAAGGTAGTACAATTTCTGCTGGTCTACCCTGCTAACTGACAAAGTCTCATTCTTTTTTCAGAATTAATTCAGAAACTTTTTATACATAGGTCTTTAAGTTTTTACTTTTTGTGTGATTAAAATAATCATTTAAAAATATTATGTTCTCTGTATGAGAATTCCTGTAGAAGAATGAGTAGAAGGTGGTATGACCAGGATACAACCAAGAACTGAATCTAAGTGATCCACATTTATATCCTGTAATTTCTTTTTTACCAGAGCCAATTCTCTCTCAGCCTCAGCTGATCATTTTCTTGGAGTGTCCTTAAGTCCTTATCACCTCTCAAGGTTTGAAATAAATTACTTATCTCTTGAGTAGTCCATCTAATTGTGGACTGTAGCTAGTTAATATCTCCCAGCAATTTTTGAAAATCATTAAAAAATTATAATTGATCTCTCCTGATTTGTAATTTCTGTGGTTGAATTTTTTGTAAACCTATTTTATATCCTAAATAATAAATAGAATCTCCTCTTTTTATTTTTTCAGGAGCAATTTGTAATCCTCAACAAGGCAACATTCTCTTTACTTTATCAAACATTTTTTTCTAAGTTATCTGAGTCAGAATCAGCCAGTAGGATATCACTCACATACTGATTCTTCAATAGGTTGAGCATTTAGCTGCTCCCATAACAGCTGTTCTAAGGCCTATAATTTTTATGATGTCAAAGGCCATTGTTCTACCTAGGCAGTTTGTCAGTGAACCATTTTAAAGGCAGAGCTGCTGGTACCACTGAAAGAGCAACAGCTGTCGTGCCCTGCTTATATACAGCCTGAATGGTCTGTGACTATTCTTGATAATACCTTTTAATATTTTTCTCAGAAGTATTCTTTATGGTTTTTTTCTGGGATTGGAGGAATGTTAATCTGTGCTTTCTGTTGCTGCAACAGATCACATCCCCATAAATTCATTGCTATGTCAGCCACATATGGTTCTAATGTTCTTATCTGTCCTTCGGGCCCTATACACTCAACCCATCTTGTACTCTGTTTTACCTGAGATAAAGTTCCAATCCGTAGAAGCTGAATATTTACTCCCTGAAGAGGCCAATCTGGATGCCAAGATTTTGGTGAAATTACTGTTACATCTGTGCCTATGTTCAATAAGCCCACAATTTCAATGCCATTTATTTGTATTTTTAATTTTGTCTCTGATTATTTATAGCAGTTTCCCAAAATAGCTGAGAGTTTTTTGTTTTGTTTGGGTGGGAGTCTCTCCTGAAATTTTTCTTATATCTAATGAAGCTGTTCTGTCCTTGATCACATCCAGAGCAGTGTGGTTTTTAACAACAGGTATTAATAAGTCTTTTAATCGCTCTGTGGATGAGTTTCTCTGATGCTGACAGGGAATGATTGAATCAAATTTGATACTGGGGCCTGCAAGAAGCTCCTTCGAGCATTTCCTAATGGCAAAGGGTCGCCTTGTCTATCCCTTGTTGACTGCATTTGCATTCATTAATCTAAGGCTGGCCTTTGCCACACCTTCTGCATACTCCAGAATTTGGAATATCTCCAGAAAAAGAACATTGTTTCTAGGAACATCTTGCCTATAATCCCTTTTCAAATGACCTTGTTTGCCACAATTACAACTTTTGACATTTTGATTTTTCTTAAAATTTCTAGAAATTACTTTTCTATCAAAGCAGTATCATAAGTGTGAGATCCAATATCAGCTGTATTTCTGATCTATTCATCAATTGGTGCTGATCTTGCCTTTAAAGGCTTAATCACCCTGTTGCATTCTGAATTAGCATTTTCAAAAGCCAAAGATTCAATTAATATTTTTCTGACTTCTTGGATCTGGCACTATTTTATTTATAACTTATATCAATCATTGTAAGAAATCATTGAAGGCTTCTTTTAGCTCTTATATAACTTTAATAAATGACTCAGACCTCTTCCCTGATTCTTTAACCTTGTCCCAAGCATTTAAGGCTGCTAAATGTCGTAGGGCCAAGTGTGATCATCAAGTTCACACTGTCTTTGTAACTCAGAATATTGGCCTTCACCTAGGAACTGATCTTGGGAAAGATTGATGCCTCTAATGCTTTTTCACTGTTCTATGGCTCTAGCTTCCGTTGTGCACCATGTTCGCAATTGTAACCGAGGAGCAGCTTCCAATATTGCTAAAGCTAAATCTTTCCAGTCTTGGGGGATAATTCTGTTCTGAGTTGCCCATGAATTTAACATCTGCTTCACATAGGATGAATGCATACCATATGAAATGCCTGCTTCCTTAACTCTTCTCAAATCTAACATTTCTTTTTTTTTTTTTCCATCACAGGCAATTTATTTTGTTCTATTCATTCACAGTTAATACAGAAAATACTTGGAAACATTTCCATATAATGTTTGACACAGAAATCATCAAATAGAAGTATACAATGTTGACAGGAGGCAGTACATTTATAATTTATAACCCCAAATGTATTTATAAATTAGAAATGGAAAGATCTACAAATGAAATTATGAAGGTTCACCCAAGTCATTTAATCTGTCAGTTTCTCATTCATTTTTATGTCTTAATAATATTCTATTGTATGAATAAGCCACATTTTATATCTCTCCAGTATTTGATAGCTATTTGAGTTGTTTTAACTTTTTTACTATTAGCAACACACTGCTGTAAACCTCATGTACATGTTTCATAGGTGCACATTTTCAGTAGTTTGAGGATATATTCCTAAGGGTAGAATTGTTGAGTAACAGAGTAACAATGTTTTGCATTTTGACCAACCACCAAACTGTTTTTCCAAAGTGGCACACCATTTTACAATCTCACCAAATCCTTGTTTTTAAGGCTCTGATTTTTGTACAAAAGCATTCAATCATTCTGTCAGACCAAACCAGGAAAAGTAAGCTATAGTTCAGAGCTGTTCTATTCATTTACTATGCAAAGCCATTTTGGCGTTTGCAACTCTCAGCCCTTTTGAGTATTCTTGCAGTGTTCACCTTTTCCTCCACCACTTTTTTTTTCTTCTTTTTTTTCTGGTTTATTTCTATTACAAATGTATAAAAAATCCTCCATCAACGCTGCTGATAGCAGCAGAACCTTGAAAAATATACCTTTGGTTTGCCTCAGAAAAGGAACACATATTGCACTGTAAAGTTTATAAAATTGGCGCAAAACATTGTGATAATGTTACAATACCAGTTTTAAGAGTTCAGTGACTAATGGGGAGCCGATGGGATACATGCAGAACTGTGAAAGCGATCTCACTTAGCCAGCTGTACACGTAGACTGTAAATCTACATTCAGATCATTTCTGAACTAAGACTATCATCTCAGTTTATCTGTTGAGGTCAACCAGGAAACCCTAGAATATACCTTGATTTTTGCAAAAAACAAAATAGGGGGAGGGGTTTCTTCAGCATTTCAGTTCACGAGTAACAGTATCCTAACAGGCAAAGTGTTCTCTCACTGTCAACATAGAATGAACTGCTGCTGGAGGTCAACTTGGGCTTTAATTTGCATTAGCACTTACATGCATAGTAGTCCAAGTTGTTGATCTCATGACTTTAAAAAGTAACTCTAAAAAAGTAAAATGGCCCTTCTTGGAAGACTAAAGAAAGACATCCAGCCACAGTTGTAAAAAGTCTCATCAAAACAATATACCCTTTTATGAATTACGCCTCAATTAAAAAAAAAAAAAAGTAGCCCCAAATAAGAAGCAGCTCTGAAAAAGAAAATATAACTTAAGATATTTGAAAAAAAAACAAGGTGAATACAGGTTCAAAAATAATTAAGATACATTTTCTTAAGGCTACCTAGAATTAGGCTTTAAAGAATTCTACCATTTCAAGTTTACCACTAGTTACTAGATACCTATTTACAAACAAGATGTTCACTTTTTTTGTTCCTTTATCAAGAGAAAAATCTACCTTCAGACTATGAGGGTGGTGATGGGGAGGGACTAGAAAACAAGATTCAAACAATCCCATGCAAATATCACATTTTTCAAATGGAAGAACTCCAAACTGCACTAGAAGTTCCAATCACTAAGACACTTTCCATTGAAATGATTTAAGTACAACTACATGCACCAAGGTTTAGGCCTAATATAGGCCTGACAACCAAGTCCTTGTTTTCTGGAAGAAAGGCCTCAAAAGTCCCACTTAATTCCACATAACAATACTTCAAAGATCAATTAGGTTTTCCTTTCCTTAATATTTTTGTTTTTCGACTTCTAATCTTAAAGACTAGATTAAAACTTAGCTCATTTCCCAGAAGGCATTGCTTCCCTTTGCTCTATGAAAGAGTCCACCAAGACCTCTTCCTCAAAACCATCTAGCCCCCAGCCTCCAGCCTGTGCTTGTGATACATCTTTCTCAAGATCCTGAAAAGGTAATGTAGGTAAAATATGCTCATAAACATTAAAGCTAGTTGTTAGAAAGACGTAACTAGCTTTATAATTTAAGTTTTAAAACATAAATACTTACAGCTTGATCTGCACTGACAATGATTGTCGAAGCCTAGAATTCAACATTTACAAATTCTCATTCACACACACAAAACACACTATTATCACACAACTTGTGTCTTGAGAGAATCTTCTGCTTTTTAAATCTTTGGCCTCCCAGTCAATCCCAAGTTCAAGCAACTTTAACTAAAACTTCACTCAGAATTTCCCCAAGCTTTTCACCCACACATTAATGCTTGTCGTATCTTTCATCAACTGTCAAAATCTGAAGCCTGCTCAGAGATCGCCAGGTATAGGTGAATTGAGACTATTGATATTGATGGATATTAATGACCAGTGATTGTTAATTCTGTTATTTTTGTGGTTGTGTTGTGTTGTCCTTCTGTGGTGTATGTTGGTGTGGGATTATTTATTGCTTGATTTTTCATGTATGTGTTTAGCTTCTTTGGGTTTAATTTTCCCTTCTAGTGCTTTCTGTAGGGCTGGGTTTGTAGATAGGTATTGATTAAATCTGGTTTATCCTGGAATATTTTGTTTACTCCGCCTATGGTGATAAGAGTTTTGCTGGGTATAATAATCTGGGTTGGCATCCGTGGTCTCTTAGTGTCTGCATGAGATTTGTCCATGATCTTCTAGCTTTCATAGTCTCTATTGAGTAGTCTGGTGTTATTCTGATGGGTTTACCTTTATATGTTACTTGGTCTTTTTCCTTTGCAGCTCTTAATATTTTTTCTTTGTTCTGTGTGTTTAGTGTTTTGATTATTATGTGGCGAGGGGACTTTTTTTTTGGATCCAGCCTATTCGGTGTTCTGTAAGTTTCTTGTATCTTCATAGGTATTTCTTCCTTTAGGTTAGGAAAGTTTTCTTCTATGATTTTGTTGAATATATTTTCTGTGCCTTTGAGTTGGTATTCTTCTCCTTCTTCTACCCCTATTATTCTTAGGTTTGGTCTTTCATGGTGTCCCAAATTTCCTGACGTTTTGTATTATGACTTTTTGTCTTTAGTGTTTTCTTTGACTGACGAATCTATTTCTCTATCGTGTCTTCAGTGTCAGAGATTCTCTGTTCCATCTCTTGCAATCGGTTGGTTATGCTTGTTTCTGTAGTTCCTGTTCGTTTAGTCAGGATTTCTGTTTCAGCATTCCCTCAGCATGTGTTTCTTTATTATCTCAAATTCATTTTTCAGATCTTGGAATGTTTCTTTCATCTGTTTAATGCTTTTTCTTGGCTTGATTTGATTTCTTCCCATTTTTTGTTCGTTTTTTCTTCCATTTCTTTAAGGGAGTTTTTTATTTCCCCTTTAATGGAGTTTTTCATTTCCTCTTTAAGGGAAGTTTTTATTTCTTCTTTAAGAGAGTTTTTCATTTCCTCTTTAAGGAAGGTTTTATTTCCTCTTTAAGGTAGTTTTTCATTTCCTCTTTAAGGAAAGTTTTTATTTCCTCATTGAGGGAATGTTTTATTTCTTCTTTAAGGCCTCTATCATCTTCTTAAAGTCATTTTTAGGGTTGATTTCTTCTGTTTCTTCTGTCATGGTATGTTTAGGTCTTGCAGGTATAGAATCACTAGGTTTGATGTTGCCATATAGGTCTTTATGTGTTGCCTGTATTTTTGCTCTGGCATCTACTCATCTTTTCTCTGTGCGGTGCAGGTGGTGTCTGTGTCTGAGAGTGCCTCTCTGTTCTAATTTTTAGTCTTGGTTTAGTAGGGTCTTGGTTAAATTGGTGCTATTGGCTGTTTCTTCAGGGGCAGCTGATTTCAGTCGGTGAATTATATACTTATGATTCTGGTGATCTGGTTTAGTGGCTGGGTAGCGCCTTCTTCTGTGTTCCCAGGTCACGTTTTGTTCATTTATCAACTCCTCAGCTGATCTGTTTCTTCAGACTTCAAAACTGTAGGCATCTGAATCTCTCCCAGATGGGTTTCAGCTGAGCGGGGTAGTCTCACCAACACTCCAAGTTGTTGGTTTCACAGGATCAGCAGTTGGGCCTGGGTTGTCCCCAGACGGAATGCCCAGACTCGCCCTGGTTCCGACCCACAGAGATATTCTCTTCCCCAGGTGTTGGGCCAGGGCGTCCTGCTCCAAGCTGCGTCCGCCCCTCTCCATCCCTGGGCCTGTCCACCCCTGTGGCCCGCCGCCACAGGCCCACCTGCGTCCACTTGTCTCTGCTGCCGGGCCTGTATGTCCCTGTCAGCTGCCGCTGGGTCTGTCAACCTCTGCGGGCGCCAACGGGCCTGTATGTCTCTGCCGGCTGCCACCGCGGGCCTACCTACCCCTGCCCGTCACTGCTGCGGGCCCATCCACCTCTGCAGGCTGCCACTGGGCCTGTATGTCTCTACCAGCTGCCGCTGGGCCTGTATGTCCCTGTCGGCCGCTGCCACCGGGCCCGTCCACCTCCACAGGTCCCCGACTTGCGTCCACCCGTCTCCGCCACGTGGCCTGTCTACCTCTGTGGGCTGCAGCCGGGCCTGAATGTCTCTGTCGGCTGCCGCCGCCGGTCCTGCCACCTCCGTCTGCTTATCTCTACCACAGGGCCTGTCCACCTCTGTGGGCCGCCGCTGGGCTTGAATGTCTCTGCCAGCTGCTGCCGAGCCTAAATGTCCCTGTTGGCCGCTGCCACCGGGCCCATCCACCTCCGTGGGCCGCCGCCACAGGCCTACCTGCGTCTGCTTGTCTCTGCCATCTTCCAAATCTAACATTTCTATAGGATGCCATTTAACTTCTACATAACCTCAGGGGTGCCCACTGTCTGCTGGTCATTCATGTATAGCAACTAGACAAACTGAGGCTTGTTTTCTAATAACCTTGTGCTGATCCTCTTCAGTTCATCATGCAGTGATGCAGCAGGCTCTTGTCTAAATTCCTCTGTCTATGTCTGAGTATTTTTCTTATTTTCATCAGTAGGTCTTTCTAAGGCTTGTATCTTATCAACAGTAAGTCTTTCTAAGGCTTGTATCTTTTTTTAAAGATTCATTTATTTATTATATTATGTATACAGTGTTCTGCCTGCATGTATATCTGCAGGCCAGAAGAGGGCACCAGATGTCATTACAGATGGTTGTGAGCCACCATGTGGTTGCTGGGAAATGAACTCAGGACCTCTGGAAGAGCAGTCAGTGTTCTTAACCTCTGAGCCATCTCTCCAGCCCAAGGCTTGTATCTTACCAGTCAAATTTTCATATTTGGCACAGTTCTCAAACCACTTTTTTAAGGATAAAATATGAATCACCAAATTGATCGTAATTATTATTAGTATTCTGACCCACCCCTTGGGAACCCACTCCTTGGAGACCCACCCAGCATCCTGATGTAAAGTCCCTTTTAAAAAAAGAACTTTCCCTCCCCCTTTCCATTCCCACAAGGTGTACACTCTCTACCCCTCTCCTACCCCCTTCTCTCCCTCTCTCTTTCTCCCTTTTCCCTATCTTTCTCTTCATCTCTCTATTATAATAAACTTATTTCCACATGGATGCAATACCTGGGTTGTGAGTGACTGTCCACCACTGCATCTGCCCGACATGTTTCCCTGCATGCATGAGATACCCTAGCCCAGTGAGCAGGGGTCGCCCAAGCACAATAGCATAACAATTATAATCTGCACTATATTAATCCCAGATAAGTTGGTTATCCCTTCATTTATTTTTTCCATTTCAAGCCATTCATTGTAGCAATAAACAGAGTCCTCACTCCCTGCACTGTGATATTGCCCATTCCTTTTTTTTTTTTTTTTCCTTTTGGTTTTTTTGAGACAAGGTTTCTCTGTGTAGCTTTGGAGCCTGTCCTGGAACTCACTCTGTAGTCCAGGCTGGCCTCGAACTCACAGAGATCCACCTGCCTCTGCCTCCTGAGTGCTGGGATTAAAGGTGTGCAACACCACCTCCTGGCTGATATTTCCTATCCTTAATGTGGGAAAGATTTTTCTTTTTTTCTTTTTGGTTTTTCGAGACAGGGTTTCTCTGTGTAGCTTTGCGCCTTTCCTGGAGCTCACTTGGTAGCCCAGCTGGCCTCGAACTCACAGAGATCCGCCTGGCTCTGCCTCCCGAGTGCTGGGATTAAAGGCGTGCGCCACCACCGCCCGGCTTCTTTTTTTAAGATTGCTTAACTCGCTCCTCGATGACTTCTCAGGCATCTTTCCAAATCTGCTCTGATGGCTGCAGCAGCAGGGCTGTGAGGTATTTGGGGCTGGGGTGCATGGTGGTAGCAGCAGTGGCAGAAGCCTGAGTGAGCAAGCCACTGTGGAAGAAGAGGCAGTAGCAGAAGCAGCAGCCAGCTAGTGTGATCTTGTGACATGCATTGGATGCCAAATGTGGTTTTTAACTAAGTTGTTCTGTAGTGGGCGGCTGTTCGAGCCATGCCCTAGTGAGCTGTAGCTGTTACACCTGTCAATGACCTTGAGGTCCCAGCCTCTGTGGACATGGCCATCAGGGACCCTTAAGAGCTGGGATGCACATGTGCTGGCCCCTTTTGGCTACCTCATGGTTCTGGATGCTGAGATCTTGGATCAAGCTGTTCAGCGTGGGATATAGTTCAGCTTTCCTGGACCCTACAATAAATCTCCTGTGGTTGTGAGTTTACCCCAAAATGCTCTTTGATCATTAAATAGACTCAGTGGATTTATCCCATTATCTGGTGCCCAATGTAGGGCACCAAATGTAGCTGTAAGTTTTCTGAGGTCCCGCCTGGCCCCACAGTCCTGCATTCCTCCAGTCCCTCTCAGCCCTGCAGATTAAAATATTTTTAAAAAAACTTAGACTTTCTGGACAGTGAAACACGCCTGTTCCTGGCAGCACCAATTTACTTCAAAGAAGATGATAGGCATTGATGAAACTCCATATGGATTTTGCTTTTTTTTTATGGCAAAAGTTAGCCATTTGGGCAAGAAACTGTTCTTGCCTGGACTGCTTGACACAATGTATTGACTGAACATGCAGGACCCATAGAAAAATATCTACTAAATTTTGCCAAAACAAGGCAAGATGGTCCTTCAGGTTCCTGCTTCACAGAGGAGATTGCCAGACATTTTGCAGGACACAGGGAGAAGCAACTGAGAAACTCTAGGCCTATAAGCTAAAGATGGATGCCACAACATTGCAGAGGAACTTTGAATAACTGTCCAGGCAGCCAGCTATCTCTGTCATTTCCAGAATTTTGAAAGTTGCTTATAATGCACTTCCTGTTTACTTAGGTATTATTATATCCTTCTGGGGTCTTTGATGGAGTTGAAAACTAGATAGTTATAATTATAGTTTTCCTTTGTGATGATACTTTATTTGTGCTTTAATAAATAAAGCTTGCCTGGAGATGAGTGGGAAAAGCCAGCCACAACACAGAGAGTCATGCAGTGTTAGCACACTCCTTTAATCCTATCACTTGGCAGTCAGGATCTCTGTGTGTTCAAGGCCACACTGGAAACAGAGCCAGGTGTGGTGACACATGCCTTAAATTCCAAAACTAGTTAACCATGGAGGTCTGGAGATCTGTACAGACAGACAGGAATTGACAGAGCTTTCTGTGTAGAAAGAGGAAGTGATGGAGCTGAACTAAACAGAGAGAGCAAATCAGATGGCAGAACATCAAGGCATATAGGTGTCGGTAGACAGGAAGTAACTCGCATTTGGAAGCTGCAGAGCTGGTGAGGTAAGGTTGGCTGCTGGCTTTCCCTATCTCCCTGATCTTTCTAAGGCTTTCACCCCTATATCTGACTCCATGTTTTTTATTTAATAAGACCATTTAGAAATTCATCTACATTCCTTAGTCATGATAAAAGATGAATTGGATATAAAACTTTAGACTACTCACAAAAATAGGATAGATGATAAATATTTTCTAAATTTGCCAATACAAATAGACTAGATATTATAACTGTAATTCTTGCTTGATAACTGTTCTATTATTATATAATTTTACTATGTTAAAGTTAAAACCTTCCTTTTTGATTAGACAGAAAAGGAGAAGTGCTGTGGGATGTCTTTCTGAATGCTGTGACTATGTGTTGCTCCCATTGGCTAATAAATAAAGCTGCTTTGGCCTATGGCAAGAAAGCTTACAGCCAGGCAGGTATTCCAAAAGAGATAGAGAGAGAAGGGCAGAGTCGGGAAAGATGCCAGACTGCCATCCTAGGAGTAACATGTAACAGGACGCAGGTAAAGCCACGGAACATGTGGCAATACATAGATGAATAGTTATGGGTTGAGTTAAACTATAAGAGCTAGCTAGCAAGAGGCTTGCCGTGGCCATACAGTTGATAATTAATATTAAGCCCCTGAATGATTATTTTATAAGTGACTGAAGGACCGTGGGGCCTGGTGGGACCAGAGAAACCTTACAGCTACATTGTTCTATTTACCAATAAGACTTGGGAGTCAGATGTTGGGGTGAAAACCTGCTAGATCAGAGAAGCCAAGAAGCAACCAGCTGACCTTCCTTTTTGGCCAGAGAGCCTCTCTCCACTCCTCCTTAACCAAAAAAGACTGTCTATCTGTATTCCTGGCTCCTCCGAACTCTCTATAGCTAATTCCTGTCAACTAGTTGCTGGCTCTACCCCCTGATCCAAAGTTGATTTCATTAACACAGTCTTGGTGTTTCACAGTGTGACCAAATATCCTGCAACAAGTGTGGACATGCTAGAATCTGTATTCTGGGTGGTGCAAATATGAGAAGCAAAAGATACAGATACACAATGCTCAGCTTTCAGGAGCTCCTGACCACAGACCCTGTGGATGCAGCAGAGCTGTGAAGACCGTCCTTACACTGGGACTATTCAGTTGAACCAGCCATGTTCCGGAGTCCTCACACACAAGCAAGAGGAAAAACAAGTTTCTACTCTACTTAATATGCATTCTGTGCCTTGTCTCCTTGAGTTCTAGTCTCAGTGATGACTGCAACTAACAGAATTTACTAAAACTGACATTTTTCCATGTGTAAGACCAGGCCTAGGGATCTCTCAGCTCCCACTTCTGCTTCATGGGTAGGAACCCAGGGTAATAGTGCAAGGGTCCTGTATCCACCCATGCTAGAAAGACCATCTGCCAACACACCAGAAATAAAACATGATAAAACACCTTGACAGAAGCAATGTAGGGGAGAAAGGAGTGCAGTGCATCACGGCAGGGACTTGGAGTGGATGATCACATGGCATCCAGTCGAGAGGCAGAGGACAAGTCAGCAGGCACTCGCTTGCTCAGCTCACTTTCCCCCATTCACTCAGCCCAGGATCCCACGCCCAGGAAATGGCTCAGTCCACAGTGACCGGTGGTCTTCCCACATCAATTAACGTAATTATGGTAATCCCTCATAAACATTCTCAGACGCACAACTCTGAGACACGGTGAGCGGTCTTGGGGGCTATTTGCCATATTGCAGCAGGCAGATTCTATATGCTCTTAGTAACTCAGTGAGAGAGAAGTCACGACCCTCTGCATTTTACAGGCGAGGACAGGAAGGTAAGGATGACTGCAGGAAATTCCCTCAGCTGCACGCTGCCCAAGAGGTGGAGCCGGGCTCCAGCTCCAACCAGTAGCTCCAGGGTGAGAGACTCAGACCCGGGTTTCTGCTTCCTCAGTTTTCCTGCCATACCAAGGCATTGGTTTCCTAAAGGGAGTAAGGGGACTGGAAGGCAAGGGAGAAGCTCTGTGGGCAAGCAGGGCACGCGCAAGGCAGGTCTCTACCCTTGTGTCAGCCTCCCTGGGCAGCGGGTGGAGTCTCGGCCGTGCCCATTAGCCTCAGTGCCTGCCAAGGTTTTGTCAAATCCAACATCATTTTCGTGTTAAAGCACTTTCACCACCAAGGTCAGGGCCCTTGCTCCTTCTGGGGTTTAACAGTGGCAATGAACCCACACATTGGCATCGGCCAGGCCGCCTGTCCACAAGCCTCACTTCATCTTATTTCACTGTTTAGTCTTTACCACAGCTCAATTTTGAGGTAAATGACATCATTCCTAATTTATAAGTAAGAAATCTGGGGTTCAGGAAAGAAAGAGAAGTTGTCAAGGATTAGTTGTTTTTTTTTTTTTTTTTTTTGGATTCTCATCAAGGCCATCTGACTCAATATTGGGGGGCAGTGGACACCAAGCAGGGACTCTCCTCACCCCTCCCGGAACATTTCTGGCTTATGGAGCCTGAAGAGGTCCCAGAGCAATCAAGGATGTTGTGGGCGCTCGGCTGGGTCCGAATTTACCATTTTAACAGCTAGGCAGATTCGCTCCTAATATTAAAATGAGGTTAAAAAACAGTCTTAAAAAATCATCTGGCTTGTCATTCTGGTGTCTCCAAGTGGGAAGAACGGGGGTATGAGCTGGTTGTGGGCAGCGACACAGACTGCTGAGCATGAATCACTGAAATGGAGCAGGGCGGAGACTCGTCATGGCCAGAGCCAGCCTGGCCCGGGGTGGGGCAAGCGTCCCTGAGCAAGGCTCAGGACTAGGGCTTTTCTTCCCAGCTCTGCCCTGGACCTCAGCTTTCTTTGGTCTGTACTTGGGTTAGCTTGGAGAATACTTTTGGCTCTCAGTTCCCAGTTTCTCTGTTTGGGGATAGGAAACCATTTTCTGTGCCTGCCATAAACCCGACCTTTGTAACCCTTCCCTGAGGTGGCTTAAAGGAGATGATGAGCACCGAGTGGTGGAGTTCAGATCCACTTCCAGCTTGGTCAGTGTGCGGTGGCACGACATGGGTGAGCAGACCCCGCCCCCTCCAGGCCTGCTCTCTAGCTCCGTAACAGGAACTCAACGTTTGCATGCACTGATGTCTGTGTCCCGTCCCCATGCATACTTTAAAGGCCTGGCATCTGATGCCACGGCACTTAGAGATGGAACGTTTGTCATTAGGGCTAAATGAAGTCATGAGGGTGGGGCCCATGGTAGGACTAATGGCCTTATAAGGAAAAAAAACTCTGAAATTCTCCCAACCCTATGTGAGGACACAGGGAGGTTAGCCATCTATAAGCCAGGAAAACTCTCCACGCTCTGGATCCGGCCGCTCAGCTCCTTGAGAACCGTTTGTTCGTTAAGCCACACCATCGATGATATCTTGTCATGGCAACGGAGATGACTAAGCACCAGTGTAATGAGGACTAAAGGGCAGGGTTCTCGGTACCTGGGCTGGTGGCAGGAAGTCTTCCACACACTGATCTGCTCTGGTCCTGATGTCATCCCCATTCTTCTGGAGAAATGGCCAGCCATCCCAGGACACCCTGTAATTGCATTAAGTGAGCATTTCTTCATGACTCAGGGCTATCCTTGAAAATGCACTTCAAAGACAATTCAGCATCCCTGACCTCTGACCCTTGAATGCTAGAAACTGCCTTCCCACACTTACACCCGTCACTGGGATGACCCAATGTTCACACATCTCTGAGTCCCTCACCAGGGTGGGTTCCACTCCTTCCCAAGAACTATATATAAAAAAAAAAAAAAAAAAAAAGACTGTCTGACCGTTGTTCCTGAGCTGTGGAACTGACCTCTTAGTTTGCTGAATGGACTATGGTCTGCTAAATTTATGATGACAAAGGGGGCCACCAGAGACCTTACCAGGCTAAACATAGCCTGACAAGGTGGCCTGTGATCCCAACAGCAGGCTGAGGCTGAGGATCTTGAGTTGAAAGACAGCCTGGACTACATGGGGAGACTCTTTATCAAAAACCAAAACAACAGACAAAATTATCATCCTTATCAAGAAACTATTAACATGTGACATGATTAACTCTACTTTTAGATAAAGAAATGAAAACATATATCTACATAAAAAACTTAGATACAAATCTAAATCTCTGACACGGGGGCTGGAGAGATGGCTCAGAGGTTAAGAGCAATGGCTGCTCTTCCAGAGGTCCTGAGTTCAATTCCCAGCAACACATGGTAGCTCACAACCATCTGTAATGAGATCTGGTGCCCTTTTCTGGTGTGCAGGCAAACATGCAGGTAGAATACTATATACATATAAATAAATAAATCTTAAACACACACACACACACACACAAATCTCTAACACTATTTACAACAGTAAAAAAGTAGAACAAACTCAAATGCAGTGGTCAAGTAGAGGAACTGTGGTATGTCCATACAACAGAACATTATTTGTCCATAAAAGAGGACGAAGCGTTGTCAGGGCTATAGAGAGAGATACGTGCTGTTTAGTTGTATAAAGTGAAGATGCCCTTGAACCCTGCATCACAACTGTGTGAAAACACCACCAACCTATACGCTTCAAATGGCCACGATGGTAATTCTTATGACATTTGTTAATGTGATACATATTTCTTAAACATTTCTTTCTTAACATTTTATGTGTTTAAGAGTCTTGTCTGCATGTATATGTGAGCACCACACTCATTCCTGGTGTCCTCAGAGGTTAGAAGAGGGCACTGGATCCCTGAAACAAGTTTATAGGTGGTCGTGAGCCCCTACATAGGTTTTGGGGAACTGAACCCAGGTCTTCTGGGAGAGCAGTGAGTGAGTGGTCTTAACAGCTGAGGCATCTCTCCAGCCACCTTAACACTATATTTTTAAAAAGGAAAAACTAAACTATGCCATTTACCTATAGATGTGTCTATCGAGAATGAAGGTTGGTGGTTGCCCAGGCTGGTGGAGGGGTAACAGGAGTTAGTTACAGGATTCCCTTTCCCCACAATGAAATGTGCTTTGGAGCTTCATGGGGGTGGCATTTGCATAAATTTCAAACACATTAAGTGCCTTCACCTTAAAATGGCTAATTTTATATTATGCAAATTTATGTGAATTTCATGTTGGTTAAAAAAAACAGTCAGTGGATTTTATGAAGCATAAAAATAAATGTATCAGGCCAGGAAGATGGTTCAGCTGGCTAAGGCACTTGTGGCCACACCCCAGAACTGGTTGAGGGGGGCCACTTAGTGGAAAGAGACGGACTCCTGAAGTGTCCTCTGACCTCCACACATGTAGCAATGCCCCTCCCCTCACAAAGTTAGTAACCATAATTTCTAAAAACTAAGAGAAGTGTTGTATCTCGGGTGTGGGGGTCATTGGACTCATGGAAAGAAGACAGAGGCACTCTGAGGATGATTTTTAGTCTTTTCCAGCTGCAGGGGTTCAGCCTCTGGCGGACTGACTCACTGTTGCTTTGCAAAGGGCCTTTTTATTGTTATCCAGTTCACACCTTTAGCAAGTCAATTCCATATACCAAATTCTCTCATCTAAACTGCTCAAAGAGACAATGCTAATGCAAGTTCTCAGTTAAGAGACATCTCAGTCTCTTAACATCCTCCCCCAACCAAGGTTTACATGGGCTTTGAACCTTTAGGAAAGTCTCAGATAAGATTTACGCATTTCAAATGGAAAGTACTGGAGACCAAAGGTAGTAGTCACAAAGGCAGGTTAAAGCCAGGTGCTAACACCCCTGGAATCAAACCAGCTGCAGCCCTGCAGGCGCTCTCCCTACAGAGAAGTATATATTGTAATTCAGGGATTTGGGTGCAGTTCAACCTGGGTTTAGCATGCATGTGCTTTGAGTTCAACCCTTAGCCCCAAGTAATATAGTAAGATAATACAATAATAATAATAACAATAATAATAATGCATCATACTAACTTAGGGATGCTTTCCAATATGGGAGCTTTAAGAAAGGTTCTGCATTTGACAAAACATCTCCCGGGGAGACACAACACACTGGTCTACTCACCCCAGATGAGGAGCCCATGACAGACCAAAATATGGCCACCACCCAAGTCCAACTTGGTGAACCAATGAGTTTTATGGTTACTTACAGGAGTGTGGTGAGGGGTACTCACAGGAGAAGAAATGACTCACAGCTGCATCACCAAAGCCCACCCCACCACTGGTGACAGCTCCCAAAGCTGGGAACCTGGAGCACACTGCACAGCCTGCAGACCAATCAGCAGTTTGGAGAAGGTCCTTTCCGGTACCTCAGTTGGTCCAAACCTCTTCCAGGCAGTTCGGCTGGTTTCTGTTTCTCCCAGGCGGCTGGTCTGGTCTCTCTACTTGCTCTCTGAGAGGGACTCTCAAGTTCTTACTGTTTAGTCTGACAAGGAGGGACCTAGTGAGTCTGGTCAGTTTCTGGGACTTCCTGGAGCTTTTTGGAGTTGTTTACTTCCTGTTAAGGAGCTTCCTGCAGGATGGGATGTTTCAATCTCCAAGGAAACCGTTACATAACAGTTGTCATGGTGGACAGAGAGGATGGGACAAATGATTTTCTCTGACAAACTTGTAGCTTTCTGGATTTTCGAAGATGCCAAAATGGTTTTATTAATTACTGGGGTGGACCCAGAACACCTGTCTAACGTGTGATAGAGGCTTCCAGTATTTTAGATCTTATCCAGGGGGAGAAATGACAAGTGTGAACTCTTAGCATTTGATGTTCCATTTAAAATCCTGCTGAGAAGCGCTATTTAGTAGAGAGCACTGTGAACAAAGGGAGACACCTGGACCCTCCCCACCCCCACCCCATTAATAACCGATGGGAAAGAGGGAGAGGAGATCAGTCCATGCTTCCGGAAATGATGGATGGGGCCCCTGGGAGGTGCTGGAGAGTCAGGGAGGACCCTGTGGTCAGGGAGCCTGTGCTGCTCAGAGTTTGGGTCTGTGAGAGTTCCAGGGAGAAGGCTGCTGGCACCGAGCTGCCCGAGTTCTGAGAGCGTGTCTTTACGGATTTGCTGCTTGTTCCCATGTGCCACTGAGGGCTCCCAGCAGTGGAACAGGATGCCTTCAAGGATTCTCGGACAACGAGAGGATGTGATTGTGAGAGAGGGAACACCCTAATTCAAAGTCAGGAGAGAGTCCGGCTTCACCACCCGCGAGTCACATCCCCTCTCGTCCCTCATGTGTCGGAAGCCAGCAGCCAACTGCCCCACCAGCTGCCAGTTCACATTTACATCATCCTGAGGACAGTGAGGACAGGCAGCTAGGTAGACCATGAGAGCGTAGAGCTCCCTGGGAAACACACCCAGAGAGCTGCTCAAGGTGGAGCGGGGAGGGGGTGGGGGGCTCTTAGGAGGCGGAGCTCACGCCCATAGCCTCTGTCTCCTCAAACCTTCGACGGTGGAACCCAGAATCCCAGAGAGTACATGGGAGGCAGAGGCTCAGCAGGTCAGCAGGTCAGCAGGTCAGCAGGTCAGCAGGTCAGCAGTCATCACATCTTTCACCGGCCTTTTAAACTAGTCCTATCCCTTCTCTCCCCTCCCACCCTCAACCACCCTCTCCATTTCAGTAGACCATTTCCTGCGAATGTCGCCTGTTGCCCTGCAGGATTTAAGAGCTCTTGGACTACCTGAATCCCACTAGTCCGACCCTCCTGAGAACACTGAGGTATCCGAACTCCTGACTCCAAAAGTACAATCCCTAAGACCCCGAAAACAAAGTTCTCGTACTGTTTCTGAACTCAAACTGACCAATATTATATTATCTATACATTTAAAGCACACAAATGCCACAGGTAGGGGCAGCAAGGGGCACTCAACCGAGTGACTGCTCTTCATCTCTAGAACCCACAGTGTGGAAGGGGAAAACGGATTTCCGAAAGTTGTCCTCTGACCTCCACGCAAGTGCAGTGACTCAAACACACACACACATACACACGTACACACAGAGTAGTGTTTGAAAATATAATAAAATAAGAGGGACTAGCTGGATGGTGGTGGCATACACCTTTAATCCCGGCACTTGGGAGACACAGGCAGGTGGATCTCTGTGAGTCTGAGACGAGCCTGATCTACACAATAAGTTCCAGGACAGGTGGGCTATGCAGTGAAACCCTGTCTTGAAAAAAAAAACAATCAAAAAAGAGAAAGAAAGAAAGAAAAAGAAAGGAAAGGAAAGGAAAGGAAGGAGGTACTGGGGAGATGGCTCAGTGTTTAAGAACACTTGCTGTTATAATTCCCAGCCACCCCCACCCCAGCTACATGACCACACATCGCTGTCCATCAGTCAGGCAGAATGCTTAGTCATCCTAGGGCTGGCATCCTACGTAATCTGTGTGCTACGTGATCATGTAATCTGCACATAGCATGATCACGTAATCTATGTGCATGCATGGCGTAGTTACGTAAGGCCATGTGCTCATGCTCAGGGGACCCACAAAGGCAGATTCCACCCGCTCCCCTGCCCTCTCCCTGCACCGTTCATTTCTAGTAAGCCTGTTGCACAGTCCCTCTTTATCCTCCCCTAATAAAACTCTTACAGTGGGTTTCCTTGTGCCTCATGTTTTCTCTTGCATGGTAAATAGTGCTGAAAATAAATGGCATTGGTGCCGTGACAAAGCAGGCCATCCCGGCGCCCTGTGCCCGGGATCCTGTACCAAGTTTCATTCATCCACAACTGCCCACTTCCCATTTGCCTGGCCACTCTGGGCTCCCTGCATGAACCCCTCCTTCACCCCATTGCTAAACCTTTCCAGAAGCTCCAACAGGCTCTCCTTCAGGCCCCAGCACTTCACCTCCCAGACCTAACCCATCCCTTCTCCCTCTATGTAGCAGAGAAGGAGGGACTTGCCCTTGGGACCCTAGGGCACCACCTGGGACCCTCCTTTACACCTGTAGCATACCTGTCAAAAAAAACTAGACATGCCGGGCGGTGGTGGCGCACGCCTTTAATACCAGCACTCGGGAGGCAAGAGGCAAGCGGATCTCTGTGAGTTCGAGGCCAGCCTGCTCTACAAAGCGAGTTCCAGGAAAGGCGCAAAGCTACACAGAGAAACCCTGTCTTGAAAAAACAAAAAAACAAAAACTAGACCTCACCTCTCAGGGCTGGGCATCCTGCATCCGTGCCTTAGCAGCTGCTGAGCTCCTTATTCAGGAATCAAAGAAACTAACCTTTGGGTGAAGGTTGGGTCACCCACCACTATCTTCTCCCACTACAACCTGTCCCATCTCTTAACTTATAAAGGCTTACAAACTTTATCTCCTTTCTGAGTTCTCTGTCTCCAAGTGGCACTAGTGGAAGATGCCACACTTGCTTTCCAAACTTGCCCACCCTTTAATATTTCAAGTCTCCTTCCTCAACCTAACGTTGACTACTCTCCATCTCATTCCTGCACTGAAACCCTAGAGGAGCTGTTACCTCACCCTCTGCACACACAGAAGGGCACATTGCCTCAGGCCACTTATACCTGGTACACAGATGGCAGCTCCTTCCTATATGAAGGGACCCGTAAAGTGGGTTATGCCATAGTGTCAGATACTGGGGTGGTAGAAGCACAGGCATTACCCACATACCACTAACCAACAGGCTGAGCTGATAGCTCTCACCCATGCCTTCCAATTGGCACAGGGACAATCCCTAAATGTTTACACAGACTCCAAATATGCTTTCCATATCCCCCTGTCCCACGCTGCTATTTGGAGGGAGTGTGAGCTCCTCACAGCAAAAGGAGGATCCATATCTAACTCAGGCAAAATAATGGCCATGCTGAAAGCCTCCCATATCCCCAAGGCTATAGGAATTGTCCACTGCTGGTCTCATCAGACTGACAGCTCCATCATCTCTAAGGAAATAACCAGGCCAACCAGGCAACCAGGACAGCGGCCCTCCAGGGCCCAGACTCACCCCACCCACCGCAGAGAATCCATACAGTACAGCCTACACCCTCACAGCCAGCCCCGGACACTAGGCAAATTCTGTCCTGTCTTTTTCACCCTAATGGTCAGGCTCTGTCTTTGTAAAAGCTCACCTGCAGCCCACCTCTGAGGACTTACAGTTCTTAAGAACTATTACTGCCCTTGTAAAATTTGCAGAAGTCAGATCCCAATTCCAAATATCTGAGCCAACCTTTTCCCACTCACCAGGCAAGAGGTTCCCTTTCAGAGACTGACTGGCAGCTCAATTTTATCCATATGCCCACTGTCGGATGAAATATCTCCTCGTGACCATGGACTCATTTTTCGAGTAGGGTGGAGGCATTTCTGGTTTCTAATAAGTGGGCTCAGACAGTCACTGACCTCCTCCGGGAGATCATCCCCCAATTTGAGATCCCTGTCTTTCTTCAGTCTGATAATGGTCCGGATTTCACCTCTCAGATTTCCCAGACCCTAGCTAAAGCTCTTAATATCCCTTGGCATTTTCATATCCCTTACCATCCTCAGTCCTGGGGAAGGCGGAACACACCAACCGCTCTTTAAAATCTATTCTTATTAAGATGTCACAGGAACTTCACCTTGACTGGGTGAAATTATTGCCTCTATCTCTTTTCAGGCTCCAGACCCTTCCCAAACAACCCCTTTCAATCGCTCTGTTTGAGCTCACGTGTGGGAGACTGGTTCGAATCCCAGGGCCTCCTCTTACAACCTCCACCTCTCCTTGAGCACTTGCTCACCTCTCACTCTGTCACCTCCGCCCTCTCTGTGGACCCTCGCTGACCATTCCTTACCTCAGCCATGTGACAATGCTTGCCCACCCTCAATCCACATTGGGGACCAGGTTCTTCTTTCCCCTCCAGGCCAGCACCCCTCATCCCTTCCCCCTAAATGGCAGGAACCCTTCAAGGTAATTCTTGTAACCCCCCCCCCCCCACACAGCTGCTAAGCTCAAGGGCTTTCCCCACTGGATTCATCTGTCTCTCCTGAAGCCTTTTATCTTACCCTCACCCCAGGGAAAGTCCTCCTCATATGCAATGATGCAAACAGGGCCCCACTCTCTTAAGTTCCAGAAGACACGGGGATCAACTGCCTTGTCACCAATTCAAGAAGAATGAGGTTTCATCCCACTACTGTACTCAGTCCCACTGGATTGGGAACCCCATGATTTTTCTTCTTCCTGATTCCCTCTCCAAGTTTTCTGTCTCTACTGACCATAATCTGCTTCATCAGCTTCCCTTTGTGTTTCTAACAATATATTCAAATTTCCAATTAATTATTCAGCTAACTGTCACAGGACCACCATCAGCCATAGAAACAGAGGCACAAGGACCATTAAATATACCCAGGTGGTAAGAAACAGTAACAGTCCAGAGGCGTTCACACCCCCAGACTCCAATGGGTCTGGACACTGCAAAAACAGATTGTTAAATGACCTCAGCAATCAATCACAAGTGTCTCCTGGATGCTAAAATAATAAAGGAAATGGGTGCCTTAAGGTTTTTCTCAGGTGAAGGTAAAAAGCCTAATTTATAATAAAAAAAAAAGGGCATGTTCCAGATTTCTCTCTCTCTCTCTCTCTCTCTCTCTCTCTATCTATCTCTCTCTCTACACAGACACACACACACACACACACACACACACACACACACACGATTTAAAAAATAAAATAATTCATTAAAATACATGAACAAACAACAGGAGATACAAAGCCATGCATTGGCAAGGCATTATTGGAGACTGAAACAGTGGACACATTTCATTCTCAACCAACAATCATCTGTGGAACATCAAAGACTCAGTTGTTGCGGGATACTGGATGACACTGTGTGAAAATGTATCACCGTTTCATTATGATTGGTTTAATAAAGAGCAGAATGGCCAGCAATTAGGCAGGAGGGGTAAGGAAGAGGGAAGAACTCTGGGTTAGAATCTAGGTGCACAGGAGACACCGGGAATACACGGAGGGAGCCAGATATACAGAATGGAGGAGAGGTAGGGAGACGTATGGCAGAATGAAGAATAATAGAAACAGGTTAGTTTCAATTATAAGAGATAGTTGGGAACAAGCCTAAGCTAAGGCCAAGATTTCATAATTAATAACAAGTCTCTGTGACATTATTTGGGGACTGAAGGTCCAAAGAAAGTCTGACAAGAAAGACCCACTGCACTCAATGATGTTGGACTGGGAGCTGCAAATACAATGTAGACCATAGAGAGAGACAAGATAGACCAGAGAGAGGAACAAGATAGACCAAAGGAAGGGACAAGATCGACCAGAAGGGACAAGATCCAACTAGAGAGGGACAAGATAGACCATAGAGAGGGACAAGAGAGATAGACAATAGAGAGAGGGACAAAATAGACAAGAGGGAAAAACAAGATAGAACATAGAGAGGACAAGATAGAGCAGAAACAAGGACAAGATAGACCAGAGACAAGGAAAAGATAGACCATAGAGAGGGACAAGATAGACCATACAGAGGGACAAGATAGAACAAAGAGAGATAAAAGATAGAACAGAGAGAGAGACAAGATAGATCATAGAGAGGGACAAGATAGATAGACCAGAGTGAGGGACAAGATAGACCATAGAGAGGAAAAAGACAGATCAGAGAGAGGAACTATATACACCATAGAGAGAGACAAGATAGACAAGAGAGAGGGACTAGATAGACCAGAGAGAGGGAAAAGATAGACCAGAGAGAGGCCAAAGATTGACCAGAGAGGGACAAGATAGACCAGAGAGAGGGACAAGTTAGACCAGAGAGAGAAACAAGATAGACCACACAGAGGGAAAAGATAGACAATAGAGAGGGACATGATAGATGATAGAGAGGGACAAGATCAACCAGAGAGAGGGACAACATATACGATAGAGAGGGAAAAGAAGGACATAGAGAGGGACAAGATAGACCAGAGAGAGACACAAGATAGACCAGAGAGTGGAACAAGCTAGACCATAGAGAGGGACAAGATTGACGATAGAGAGGGACAAGTTAGACAATACAGAAGGAAATGATAGACAATATAGATGGAAAAGATAGACCATAGAGAGGGACAAGATAGACCAGAGAGAGGGACAAAATAGACCATAGAGAGGGACAAGATAGACCATAGAGAGGGACAAGATAGACCAGAGAGAGGGAAAAGATAGACCGGAGAGAGGCCAAAGATTGAACAGACAGAGGGACAAGGTAAACCAGAAAGAGGGACAAGATAAAAAATAGAGAGAGACAAGATAGAACATAGACAGAGACAAGATAGAATAGAGAGAGGGACAAGATAGACCATAGAGAGGGACAAGATAAACTATAGAGAGGGACAATAAACCATAGTGAGGGACAAGATAGACAAGAGAGTGGGACAAAATAGACCAGAGAGAGAGAGACAGGATACACCATAGAGAAGAACAAGTTAGATAGACCATAGAGTAGGACAAGATAGACCATTGAGATGGACAAAATAGACCATAGAGAGGGACAAAATAGACCATAGAGAGGGACAAGATAGACCATAGAGAGGGACAATAAACCATAGAGAGGGACAAGATAGATGAGAGAGAGGGACAAGATAGACAGGAGAGGGACAAGATAAATCATAGAGAGGGACAAGATAGACCATGGAGAGGGACAAGATACACCATAGAGAGGGACAAGATATACCATAGAGGGGGAAAAGATAGACCAGAGAGAAGGACAAGATTGACCATAGAGAGAGACAAGATAGACCAGAGAGAAAGACAGGACAGACCAGAGAGTAGGACAAGATAGACCAGAGAGAGGGAGAAGATAGAACAGATAGAGGGACAAGATCCAATGAGACAGGGACAAGATAAACCATAGAGAGGGAGAAGATAGATAAACCATAGAAAGGGACAAGATAGACCAGAGGGGGACCAGACAGAGCAGAGAGAGTGACAAGATCCACCCAGGAGAGCGACAAAACCAACAAGAGAGGGACAAGATAGACCATAGAGAGGTAGAAGGTAGAAAGACCAGAGAGAGGGACAAGATAGATCACATCGACGGACAAGAGACCAGAAAGAGGGACAAGATAGACCATACAGAGGGACAAGATAGACCAGAGAGAGGGAGAAGATAGACCAGAGAGTAGGACAAGATAGACCATAGAGAGGAATAAGATAGAACATAGTGGAGGACAAGATAGATCAGAGAGAGGGATAAGATTGTCTAGAGTGATGGAAAAGATCGAACAGAGAGAGGGACAAGATAGACCAGATAGATGGACAAGACAGACCTTAGAGAGGGACAAGATAGACCAGAGAAGAACAAGATAGACCAGAGTGAGTGACAATATAGACAAGAGAGAGGGACAAGATCGACCAGAGAGAGAGACAAGATAGACCATAGAGAAGGACAAGATAAACCAGAGAGAGGGACAAGATAGAACAGATAGAGGGACATGATCCAACGAGACAGGGACAAGATAAACCACAGAGAGGGAGAAGATAGATAAACCATAGAGAGGGACAAGATAGACCAGAGGGGGACAAGACAGACCAGAGAGAGTGAAAAGATCGACCGAGGAGAGTGACAAAACCAACAAGAGAGGGACAAGATAGACCATAGAGAGGGAGAAGGTAGAAAGACCAGAGAGAGGGACAAGATAGATCAGAGGGATGGACAACACAGACAAGAAAGAGGTACAAGATAGACCATACAGAGGGACAAGATAGACCAGAGAGAGGGACAAGATAGACCAGAGAGAGGGACAAGATAGACCAGAGAGGAACAAGATAGACCAGAGTGAGGAGACGAAAGACAATAAGAGACAAAAGAAGAGAGAGAGGACAAGATAGACCAGAGAGACAAGATAACGAAGAAAAGACCAGAGAGAGAGGACAAGATAGAAGACCAAGAGAGGAAAAGAAAACAAGAAAGATAGACCAGAGTGAGGGTCAATATACACAAGAGACAGGGACAAGAAAGACCAGAAAGAGGGACAAGATAGACCACAGAGAGGGACAAGATAGACAAGAGAGGGACAATATAGACCACAGAGAGAGACAAAATAGACCATAGAGACAGACAATATAGACGTTAGAGAGGGAAAAAAAGACAGAAAGAGGGACAAGATAGACCATAGAGAGGGACAAGATAGGCCATAGATAGGGATGTGATAGACCAGTGAGAGAAACAAGACAGAAGACAGAGAGGGACAAGGTAGAACAGAGAGAGGGACAAGTTCCCCAGAGAGGGACAAGATCCAACGAGACAGGGACAAGATATACCAGTGAGAGGGACAAGACAGACCAGGGAGAGGGACAAGATAGATCAGAGAGAGGGACAAGATAGACCATAGACAGGGAAAATATAGACCATAGAGATGGACAAGATAAACCAGAGAGAGGGAGAAGATAAACCAGAGAGAGGGACAAGATAGATAGACCATAGAGAGGGACAAGATAGACCAGAGTGAGGGAAAAGTTATATAGACCATATAGAGGGACAAGATACAGCAGAGAGAGGGACATGGTAGACCAGAGAGAGGAACAATATAGACCATAGAGAGAGACAAGATAGACCATAGAGAGGGAAAAGATAGACTAGAGAGAGGGACAAGATCCCCAGAGAGGGACAAGTTCCAAAAAGACAGGGACAAGATAGACCATACAGAGGTACAAGTTAGATAAACCTAAGAGAGGGACAAGATAGAGCAGTGAGAGGGAGAACATAGACCATAGAGAGGAACAAGATAGAATATAGAGTGGGACAAAATAGACCAGAGAGAATGACAAGATACACCAGATAGAGGGACAAGATACACCAGAGAGGGACAAGATCCAACGAGACAGGGACAAGATAGATCATAGAGAGGGACAAGTTAGATAAACCATATAGAGGAACAATATAGGCCAATGAGAGTGACAAGATAGACCAGAGAAGGACAAGACAGACCAGAGAGTGGGACAAGATGGAACAAAGAGAGGGACAAGATCCAACAAGAGAGGGACAAGATAGACTGGAGAAGAACAAGATAGACCAGAGTGAGGGAGAATGTAGACAAGAGAGAGGGACAAGATAGAACAGAGAGAGGGAAAAGAAAGACTAGAGAGAGGGAAAAAATAGACCAGACAGGAACAAAATAGAACAGAGTGAGGCACAATATAGACAAGAGAGAGGGGCAAGACAGACCATAGACAGGGACAAAATAGACCATAAAGAGGGACAACATACACCAGAGAGAGGGACAAGATACACCAGTGAGTGGGACAGGATAGAACAGAGAGGGGGAAAAGATAGACCAGAGAGAGGAACAAGATAGACCAGAGAGAAAGGCAGGATAGACCAGAGTGAGTGACAAGACAGACCATAAGGAGGGACAAGATAGATCATAGAGAGGGACAAGATAGACCAGAGAATGACAAGATATACCAGAGGGAGGGACAAGATAGACCATGGAGAGGTACACGATAGACCAGAGAGGAACAAGATAGACCATAGAGAGGGAGAAGATAGACCAGAAGGAGGGACAAGATAGATCAGACAGAGGGACAAGATAGACCATAGAGAGGGACGAGATAGACAAGAAAGAGGGACAAGATAGATCATACAGAATGACGAGATAGATGATAGAGAAGGAAAAAATAGACCAGAGAGAGGGACAAGATAGACTAGAGAGGAACAAGATAGACCAGAGTGAGGGACAATATAGACAAGAGAGAGGGACAAGATCGACCAGAGAGAAAGACAAGATAGACCAGAGAGAGGGACAAGATAGATCTGAGAGAGGGACAATAAAGATCAGAAAGAGAGACAAAATAGACCATAGAGAGGAACAAGATAGACCTTAGAGAGGGAAAATTTAGACCAGCGAGAGGGACAAGATAGACCAGAGAGAGGGACAAGATAGACCTGAGAGAGGGACAAGATAGACAAGAGAGGGACAATATAGAATAGAGAGAGAGAGACAAAATAGTCCAGTGAGGGACAAGGTAGACCACAGAGAGGGAGAAGATAGACCATCGAGAGGGATGTGATAGACCAGAATGAAATAACATAGAACAGAGAGAGTGACAAGATAGAACAGAGAGAGACAAGACAGACCGGAGAGTGGGACAAGATCGAACAAGAGAGGGACAAGACCCAACGAAAGAGGGACAAGATAGACTAGATGGATGGAGGAGTAGACCATAGAGAGGGAGATGATAGACCATAAAGAGGAACAATATAGAGGGTAGAGAGGTACAAGACTGTCCAGAGAGAGGGAAAAGATCAACCAGAGAGAGGGACAAGAGTGACCAGACAGAGGGACAAGATAGACATTAGAGAGGGACAAGAAAGACCAGAGAGAGGTATAAGATAGACCAGGGAGAGGGAAAAGAAAGACCAGAGAGAGGGACAAGATAAATCAGAGAGAGGGAAAAGATAGACCAGAGAGAGGGACAAGATAGACCATAGAGAGTGACAAGATAGACCAGAGAGAGGGACAAGATGGACAATAGAGAGTGACAAGATAGATAAACCATAGTGAGGAACAAGATAGACCATAGAGAGGGAGAAGTTAGATAGACCAGAGAGAGGGAAAAGATAGACCAGAGAGAGGGACAAGATAGAATAGAGAGAGGAACAAGATAGACCAGAGAGAGGAACATGATAAACCAGAGAGAGAGAGAAGTTAGACCAGAGAGAGAGAGACAAGATAGACCATAGAGAGTGACAAGATAGACCAGAGAGAGGGACAAGATGGACAATAGAGAGTGACAAGATAGATAAACCATAGTGAGGAACAAGATAGACCATAGAGAGGGAGAAGTTAGATAGACCAGTGAGAGGGAAAAGAAAGACCAGAGAGAGGGACAAGATAGAATAGAGAGAGGAACAAGATAGACCAGAGAGAGGAATAAGATAGACCATAGAGAGGGACAAGATACATCAGAGAGAAGGACAAGACTGTCCAGAGTGAGGGAAAAGACCGAAGAGAGAGAGGGACAAGATAGACCAGATAGAGGGACAAGATAGACCAGAGATGAACAAGATAGACCAGAGTGAGGGACAATATAGACAAGAGAGAGGGACAAGAGAGACCAGCGAGAGTGACAAGATAGACCAGATAGATGGACAAGATAGACAATAGAGAGGGAAAAGATAGACCGTAAAGAGGGACAAGATAGACCAGAGAGAGGAACAAGATATACCATAGAGAGAGACAAGATAGACCAGAGAGAGAGGCAAGATAGACCAGAGAGAGGGACAAGATAGATATACCAGAGAGAGGGACAAGATAGACCATAGAGAGGGACAAGATAGACCACAGAGAGGGACAAGATAGACCAGAAAAAGGGAAAAGATAGATAGACCATTGAGAGGGACAAGATAGACCAGAGAGAGGAAAAAGATAGACCAGAGAGAGGGAAAAGATAGATAGACCTTAGAGAGGGACTAGATAGACCATAGAGATGGACTAGATAGAAAATAGAGAGGAACTATATACACCATAGAGAGAGACAAAATAGACCAGAGAGAGGGACAAGATAGGCCATAGAGAGGGACAAGATAGAATATAGAGTGGGACAAGATAGACCAGAGAGAGGGACAAGATAGAACATAGACAGCGACAAGATAGACCATAGAGAGGGAAAAGATACACCAGAGTGAGGGAAAAGATACACCAGAGAGAGGGACAAGATAGACCAGAGTGTGGGACAGGATAGAACAGAGAGAGGGAAAAGATAGACCAGAGAGAGGAACATGATAAACCAGAGAGAGAGAGAAGTTAGACCAGAGAGAGAGAGACAAGATAGACCAGAGAGAGGGACAAGATGGACGATAGAGTGACAAGATAGATAAACCATAGTGAGGAACAAGATAGACCATAGAGAGGGACAAGATAGACCACAGGTTCGGACAAGATAGACAATAGACAGCGACAAGATAGACCATAGAGAGGGACAAGATACACCAGAGAGAGGAACAAGGTAGACCAGAGTGAGAAACAAGATAGACCATAGAGAGAGACAAAATAGACCAGAGAGAGAGACAATATAGATACCAGAGAGAGGGACAAGATAGACCATAGAGAGGGAAAAGATAGAATATAGAGTGGGACAAGATAGACCAGAGAGAATAACAAGATACACCAGATAGAGGGACAAGAATAATAGATAAGAGACAAACAGAAGATAGAAAAGAGGGACAAAATAGTAGAGACAAGACAGAGAGACAGAGACAAGAGAGGGATAGATAGCATAGAGGGACAAAGATAGACCATAGAGAGAGGGACAAGAAATAGACCAGAGAGAGGACAAGAAGACATAGAGATGGGACAAGATAGACCAGAGAGATGGACAAGGTAGACCAGAGACTGGGACAAGATAGAAGAGATAGAGGGAAAAGATAGACCATTGAGAGGGACAAGATAGACTAGAGAGAGGGACAAGATAGGACATAGAGAGAGAGAAGACATAGAGAGACAAGATAGACCAGAGACAAAGGACAAAGGACTAGACCAAGAGAGGGACAAGATAGAAGAGATAGAGGGACAAGATAGACCGTTGAGAGGGACAAGATAGACTAGACAGAGGACAAGATAGATAGGCCATAGAGATAAGAGATAGACGCATAGAGAGAGACAGAGATAGACCTAGAGAGGACAAGATAGACCAGAGAGAGGACAAGATAGACCATAGAGAGAGACAAGAGGATAGACCAAAGAGAGAGACAAGAATGATAGACCAGCAGAGACGGGACAAGATAGGACCAGAGAGAGGAGAACAGAGAGCGATGAGAGACCATAGAAAGAGAGGGGACAACCAGAAGAACAAGAGAGAGGGACAAGAGACCAAGAGAGGGACAAAGATGACCAGAGAGAGAGGACAAGATACATCAGAGAGGGACAAGAAGACAAGACGAGAAGAGAGGGAACAAGAAAATAACCAGAGAGAGAGACAAATAGACAAGAGAGAAAAAATAAATACAAGATGACATGAGGGACAAATAGACCAGAAGAGAGAGGAGACAATGAAGAAGACCAGAGAGAAGGAGACCAAGAAAATGTAGACCATAGAGAGGGACAAGATAGACCGGAGGGAGGGACAGTGTAGACAAGAAAGAGGGACAAGATAGACCAGAGAGAGGAACAAGAGACACCAGAGAGAGGAACAAGATAGACCTGAGAAAGGGAAATTTTAGATAGACCTTAGAGAGGGACAAGGTAGACCATATGAGGGACAAGATAGACCATAGAGAGGGAAAGATAGACCATAGAGAGGGAATAGTTAGACCATAGAGAGAGACAAAACAGACCAGAGAGAGGGAGAAGATAGACCATAGAGAGGAACAAGATAGAATATAGAGTGGGACAAGATAGACCAGCGTGAGGGACAAAATCGACCATAGGGAGGGACGAGATAGACCATAGAGACGCAAAAGATAGGCCATAGAGAGGGAGAAGATAGACCATAGAGAGGACAAGATAGACCAGACAGAGGGACAAAATAGACCAGAGAAAGGGACAAGATAGACTAGAGAGAGAGACAAGAAAAATAGACCATATAGAGGGACAAGATAGAATTGATAGAGGGACAAGATAGACCATTGAGAGGGACAAGATAGACCAGAGAGAGGGACAAGATAGATAGACCATAGAGAGTTAAGAGATAGACCATTGTGAGGGACAAAATAGACCAGAGAGAGGGACAAGATAGACCTTACAGAGGGAAAAGATAGACCAGAGAGAGGGACAAGATAGACCATAGAGAGGAACAAGTTAGATGGTAGAGAGGGACAAGATAGATTAGAGAGAGGGACAAGACCGTCCAGAGAAAGGGAAAAGATCAACCATAGAGAGGGATGAGATAGACCTTAGAAAGAAACAGGATAGACCAGAGAGAGGGACAAGATAGACCATAGAGAGGGAATTGATAGACCATACAGAAGGACAAGATAGACCAGAGAGAGAGACAAGATAAACCATACAGAGGGACAACATAAATGGACCAGAGAGAGGGACAATATAGACCATAGAGAGGTACAAATATGCTATAGACAGGGACAAGATAGACAAGAAAGAGTAACAAGATAGACCCTAGACAGGGATAAGATAGACCAGAGAGAGGGACAAGATAGACCAGAGAGAGGGACAAGAGAGACCAGAGAGAGGGACAAGATAGATAGACCAGAGAGAGGGACAAGATAACCCAGAGAGAGGGACAAGATAGATAGACAGAGAGAGGGACAAGATAGACCAGAGTGAGGGACAAGATAGACCAGACAGAGGGACAAAATAGACCAGAGAAAGGGAAAAGGTAGTCCAGAGAGAGGGACAAGATAGAAGAGATAGAGGGACAAGATAGACCATTTTGTGGGACAAGATAGACCAGAGAGAGGGACAAGATAGACAGACCATAGAGAAGTAAGAGATAGACCTTAGAGAGGGACAACATAGACCAGAGAGCGGGACAAGATAGACCAGAGAGGGAAAAGATAGACCATAGAGAGGGACAGGATAGACTATAGAGAGGGACAAGATACACCAGAGAGCGGGACAAAATAGACCAGAGCATGGAACAGGATAGAACAGAGATAGGGAAATGATAGACCAGAGAGAAGAACAAGATAGACCAGAGAGAGAGAGGCAAGATAGACCAGAGTGAGCGACAAGATAGACCTTACGGAGGGACAAGACAGACCATAGAGAGGGACAAGTTAGACAAGAGATGGTCAAGATATATAGACCATAGAGAAGTACAAGATATACCAGAGAGAAGGACAAGGTAGACAATAGAGAGGGACAAGATAGACCAGAGAGGGACAAGATAGAGCAGAGAGAGGGAAAGATAGATCATAGATAAGGACAAGATAGATCAGAGAGATGGACAAGATATACAAGAGAGAGGGACAAGATAGACCATAGAGAGGGGCATGATAGACCAGAGAGAGGGACAAGATAGATCATAGAGAGGGACACGATAGAGCAGAAAGAGAAACAAGATAGACCAGAGAGAGGAACAACATAGTCCATAGAGAGGGACAAGTTAGACCATAGAGAGGGACAAGAAAGATTGAGCAGAGAGAGGGGCAATAGAGACAAGAGAGTGGGACAGGATAGACCACCGAAAGGGACAAGATAGACCACAGAGTGGAACAAGATAGACCAGAGAGAGGGACAATATAGACGACAGAGAGAGGGAAAAAATTGACCAAAGACAGGGACAAGATACTCAGAGAGAGGGACAAAATGGACCAGAGAAATTGACAAGATAGATAGACAAGAGGGAGAAACAAGAAAGACCTGAGAGGGACAAGATTGAAAAGAGAGAGGGACAAGATAGATCAGAGAGAGGGAAAAGATATACCAGAGAGAGGAACAAGATAGACCAGAGAGAGGGACAAGATAAATTATGAAGAGGAACAAGATAGATCATAGAGGGACAAGATAGAGCACAGAGAGGAGAGATAGAACAGAGAGAGGGACAACATAGACCATAGAGAGAGACAACATAGACCATAGAGAGGGACAAGATAGGTCAGAGAGAGGGACAAGAGAGACCATAGACCAGAGAGAGTGGCAAGATTGAACAGATAGAGGTACAAGATAGACCAGATAGAGGGACAGATTAGACCATAGAGAAGGAGAAGACAGATAAGAGAGATGGACAAGATAGACAACAGATAGGGACAAGATAGACCATAGAGAGGGACAAGATAGACCAGAGAGAGCGACAAGATAAAGAAGATAGACAAGAGAGAGTTACAATATAGACCAGAGAGGAACAACTTAGACCATAGAGAAGGACAAGATAGACCATAGAGAGGGACAAGATAGATTGAGCAGAGAGTGTGACAATCGAGACAATAGAGAGAGACAAGATCGACCACAGAGAGAGGGACAAGATAGACAGAGAGAGGGACAAGTTAGACCATAGAGTGGGACAAGATAGATAGACCAGAGACAGGGAATAGAAAGACAAGACAGACAACAAGAGAGACCATATAGAGCGAAAATATAGACCAGATAGAGGGACAAGATAGACAATAGAGAGGGACAAGATAGAGCATAGAGAGCGACAAAATAAACCATAGAGAGTGACAAGATAGACTATAGAGAGGGACAAAATAGACAAGAGAGAGGGACAATATAGACCACAGACATGGACAAGATAGACCACAGAGAGGGAAAAGATAGATAGACCAAGGAGAGAAACAAGATAGATCAGACTTTGACAAGACAGACCATAGAGAAGGACAAGACAGATAGACCAGAGATAGGGACAAGATATACCAGAGAGAGGGACAAGAAAGACCAGAGAAAAGGACAAGTTAGACCATAGAGTGGGACAAGATAGACCATAGAGAGGGAAAGATAGACCAGAGAGGGACAAGACATACCAGTGAGAAGGGCAAGATCAATCAAGAGAGGGACAAGATAGACCATAGAGATTTACAAGATAGATAGACTAGAGGGAGGGACAAGATAGACCAGAGAGATGGACAAGATAGACTATAGAGTGTCAAGATAGACCTTAGAGGGACAAGATAGACCATAGAGAGGGTAAAGATAGACCATAGAGAGGGTAAAGATAGACCATAGAGAGGGTAAAGATAGACCAGATAGATGGACAAGATAGACCGTAGAGAGAAACAAGATAGACCATAGAGAGTGACAAGCTAGATCATAGAGAGAAACAAGATAGAGCAATGAGAGAGACAAGATAGACCAGAGAGAAAGACAAGATAGACCAGAGAGAGGGACAAGATAGATAGAATTGAGAGAGGGAATAGATAGACCAGAGAGATGACAAGATAGACCCTAGTTAGGGACAAGTTAGAACAGAGAGGGACAAGATCAACCAGAGACAGGGAGAAGATAGACCATAGATATTGACAATTAGATAGACCAGAGAGAGGGCCAAGGTAGACCAGAGAGATGGACAACATAGATGATATAGAGGGACAAGATAGATAGACCAGAGAGACGACAAGATAGAACATAGAGAGGGACAAGATAGAACAGAGAGAGGGACAAGATATACCTAAGAAGGGACAAGATAGACTAGAGAGAGGGACAAGATATTCCAGAGAGAGTGACAAGATAGACCATAGAGAAGGACAAGATAGAGCCTAGAGAGGGTGACAAGATAGACCATAGAGAGGGACAAGATAGACCAGAGAAAAGCACAAGAGAGACCAGAGAGAGGGACAAGATAGTCCATAGACAGGGGAAATATAGACCAAGGAGAGGGACAAGTTAGACCAGAGAGGGACAAGATAGATGAGAGAGGGACAAGATAGATCAGAGACATGGACAAGATAGACGATAGAGAGGGACAAGATAGATAGAACCGAGAGAGGGAATAGATAGACCAGAGAGCCGACAAGATAGATCAGAGAGAGGAACAAGATAGACCAGAGAGAGGAATAAGATAGACCATAGAGAGGGACAAGATACATCAGAGAGAGGGACAAGACTGTCCAGAGTGAGGGAAAAGACCGAAGAGAGAGAGGGACAAGATAGCCCAGAAAGAGTGACAAGATCGACCATATAGAGGGACAAGATAGACCATAGAGAGGAACAAGATAGACCACAGAGAGGGACAAGGTAGACCATAGAGAGGGTCAAGATAGACCAGAGAGCGGGACAAGATAGCCCATAGAGAGGGGAAAGATAGACCAAGGAGATGGACAAGATAGACCCTAGTTAGGGACAAGTTATACCAGAGTGAGGTACAAATAGACCAGAGAGAGAGACAAGATAGGTCAGAGAGAGGGACAAGGTAGACCGTAGAGAGGGGCAAGATAGACCATAGGGAGGGACAAGATAGACCAGAGAGAGGGACAAGATAGACCAGAGAGGGACAAGATAGACCATAGAGAGGGACAAAATAGACCAAAGAGAGGGACAAAATAGACCAGAGAGAGGGACAAGATACACCAGAGAGAGAGGGACAAGATACACCAGAGAGGGACATGATTGATAGACCAGAGAAAGGAACAAGATAGACCATAGAGATGGACAAGATAGACCAGAGAGAGGGACAAGATAGACCAGAGAGAGGGACAAGATAGACCATAGAGAGTGGCAAGACAGACCAGAGAAAGGCACAAGAGAGACCAGAGAGAGGGACAAGGGAGACTAGACCGCAGGACAAGATAGACCATAGAGAGGCACAAGAGAGACTGGAGAGAGGGACAAGATAGACCAGAGAGGGGGACAAGATAGTCCATAGAGAGGAACAAGCTAGATCATAGAGAGAAACAAGATAGAGCAATGAGAGAGACAAGATAGACCATAGAGAGGGACAAGATAGATAGAATTGAGAGAGGGAATAGATAGACCAGAGAGACGACAAGATAGACCCTAGTTAGGGACAAGTTAGACCAGAGAGGGACAAGATCGACCAGAGACAAGGAAAAGATAGACCATAGAGATTGACAAGATAGATAGACCAGAGAGAAGGCCAAGGTAGACCAGAGAGATGGACAACATAGACGATATAGAGGGACAAGATAGATAGACCAGAGAGATGACAAGATAGAACATAGAGAGGAACAAGATAGACCAGAGAGAGGGACAAGATAGACCTAAGAAGGGACAAGATAGTCCATAGAGAGGGGAAATATAGACCAAGGAGAGGGACAAGTTAGACCAGATAGGGATAATTTAGACCATAGAGAGGGAACAGAGAGACCATAGAGAGGGACAAGATATACCAGAGAGAAAGACAAGATAGACCAGAGAGAGGGACAAGATAGACAATAGAGAGGGACAAGGTAGACCAGAGACAAAGATAAGATAGATCAGAGAGACGACAAGATAGATAGACCAGATAGAGGGACAAGATTGACCAGAGAGAGGAACACGATAGACCATAGAGACGGACAAGATAGTCCAGAGGGAGGAACAAGTTCAACCATATAGAGGGACAAGATAGACCAGAAAGAGGGACAAGATAGACCAGAGAGACAACATCATAGATAGACCCGAGAGAGGGACAAGATAGACCAGAGAGATGGACAAGATAGACCATAGAGAAGGACAAGATAGACCATAGAGAGCGACAAGATAGACCAGAGAGAAAGACAAGATAGACCAGAGAGAGGGACAAGAAAGACCAGATAGAGGGACAATATAGACAATAGAGAGGGACGAGATAGACCATAGAGAGCGACAAGATAGACCAGAGAGAGGAACATGATAGACCATAGAGAGGGACAGGATAGACCAGAGAGAGGGACATTGAAACAGTGTCCACTGTGTGACACACTAAGACGGGCATGCGACAGAGCCCAGGCGTTCACAATGGAGCACAGGGGACATCTCATCTGTGTTTCTTCCAAGGACAGCGTGCTGACCAAGGCTTTTGGTTTTAAGGAATAAAAATGTGTAACTGCCGGGCGGTGGTGGCGCACACCTTTAATCCCAGCACTCGGGAGGCAGAGGCAGGCGGATCTCTGTGAGTTCGAGGCCAGCCTGGGCTACCAAGTGAGTTCCAGGAAAGGCGCAAAGCTACACAGAGAAACCCTGTCTCGAAAAAGGAAAAAAAAAAAAAAAAAAAAAAAAATGTGTAACTTAGCAAAAGTGACAAACCGTCTTACTGTGACGACCCAGGGACTGCAGTTCACTGGCCACCAGACACTGGGAAGACTGAAAAGGGCACGGAGGGTATCCCCTCCCCACCCTTTCTTTCCCTTCCCCTCCTCCACCTTCATACCCCAAACTGTCTGGCCTCCTTGGCTAGTTCCTTAGCTTGTGAATGACCCCAAAGCGGCTGCCATCACCTCAAGCCTAAGTTGGCAAACTCAGTTTGTTCTCTTTTTCGTTTTTGGTTTGATTGCTCTCCGACCACTGTTTATGGAATCAACACACATCCTGGAAATGGCAGATGGTTTGACACAGTTCTCTAGTCGAAGCCACCCAAGTCATTAGCCATCCAGTGTCCACTGCTGACTTGAGCTCAGTGACCATCTCTAGCTAATCAGCAGAGTGCTTTGGCCAATGAAACTCTCGTCTCCAGAGGTCAATTTGGGTCTGGCAGGTTATAGGGCAGTGTTTTCTGCTCTGTGTTTTTGTTTGTTTGTTTCGTTGGGTTTTTGTTTTGTTTTGTTTTTGTTTTTGTTTTTGTTTTCTTCCATCTGAAGAAGAAACAGCCACTAGAGAAAGGAGGGGCTGGCGGGACGGCTTGGTGGGTCAGACAGCTTGCTGCCCAAGCCTGAGGTCAGGAATTTGGATCCTAGCCCCCACATAAAAAGCCCCGTATGAACAGGTGGTTCATGCCTTTACTTCCAGCACTCGGGAGGCAGAGGCAGGCGGATCTCTGTGAGTTCGAGGCCAGCCTGGTCTACAAAGTGAGATCCAGGACAGCCAGGGTTATTACACAGAGAAACTCTGCCTCATAAAACAAACACACAAAAAGCCCAGATTGGCTGTGTGTGCCCACTACAGGGCTTAGACTGGGGGATGACCTAGCTCCAGGTTCACAGAGAGGGAATAAGGTAGAGTGATGGAGGACACCCAACATCCCCCTCTGCTTTCTCTCTCTCTCTCTCTCTCTCTCTCTCTCTCTCTCTCTCTCTCTCTCTCTCTCTCTCTCTCTCTCACACACACACACACACACACACACACAGGCACAGGCACACGCGCACACACACACACACACACACACACACGTGGAAATGCAGAAGGTAGCAGATACCACGGATTACCTGGAGTGTGAAAGGGAATTTCGTGGCAGCCTGAGGCACCTGGAGAGGTTCAGTAAGGGCCTGCAGTGAGAGGCGCTGTCTAAACAGTAAAGGCACAGGTCTAGCCACAGAGTGACAGGCTGTAGTGGGCAGCAAGTACGATAGCAATGTCCAAATGTCAGCCAGCCTCACTAGAAAAACTCCGAGGTCTCATTCTGTGTGTGTTCCCTGAAGGCTCTCTCTCGGGCCTCCCTGACCTTTCTTTACTCAGTGAACCGTTCTGAGACACTAGGAGAGGTCGGGCCAGATTCAGGGGACACCTCAGGCCCCCTGTGAGGGGTCAGCCTAGTTTTTCTGTAGCTGCTGCTCGGATCTTAGGGAACTCCATCTATCCGAGGGGGTCTGGAAACTTGTGTTGTCCTTCTTGACCCTTCTGGATTCAAGGAAAGGAGGAAGCAGCCTGTCACAGGCTGCAGAGACTTCCAGAGGAGTAGGCACTGAGAATGTGGGGGGCGGGGTTCCAACAGGATTTCCCAAGGGCAGTGGCTCCACCCTTGGGGAGAGGGACCGCTGTGCCTCGTGTGCAGATGACTCTCTGAGCACCCCTCCTCCAGGTCTGTCTGCAGCAGTGTGGGTATGGGACGGTGTGCAGAGCAGGCAGGCTGCTTAGCCAGCATCTCGTGTGTCCTGCCACTGCTCACAGTCTTATTTAATTATATCAAGTACTTCCCGGGGCTTGGTCGCATTTGGATCTACTTGGTGATCAGTTCCCTTCCCACTTAGTCCATGGAAAGCTCTGTCAGAAATGAACAATCAAAGAATGGAAAGAAAGTACTCAGGGTAGACAGCACATCCTTCCAGCAGGTTACAGGCTGTTGTAGGAATGCCCAGAATCAGCGTCGGGCACCTCAGGCACTAGCTGTGTGGTCTCTGAACTCCTGAGACCACACAGCTGAACATAAGCTCAGGACCAGGAGGTAAGGGCTGCATTTTACAGCTTTACTGTAGCAAAATTCTAACATTGTAATATTGAGTATGTGTCAAATAATATTTGTATTGCATTGATGTGATGATTAATCTGAGTTTGTCCACTGGATTGGATCTGGAATCAACGAAGAGCTGGGCCTCTCTCAGGCGGTTCCTCAAGGGCATTTGCAGAAGGATTAACAGAGAGGTCAGGCCTCTCCTGAGCGTGTGACGTCCTGCTTTGGCCCAAGTGTGTCTACTGCTGCTGTTGTTGTGTGCCGCCAGCAGAATGAAGCTTGTTTGCCCTTCTAACATAAACTGAAGACCAGCAATGCTCCGGAAATCCTCCAGGACTTCCATGCCAGAATGGGACCACTCAGCCTCATACTCTTAGCAGCTCCCAGGTTGTCTGTTGCACAAATCCTAAACTGGTTTTAATAAAAACCCAGAGCCAGATAACGGGGTAAATGCTGAAAGATGAGAGGAAACAAACCACAGCCACTTCTCACCTCGCCAACTCCTCAGCCAAAAGGGGAAGATCCTGTCTCCAAGAATCCTCGGACTGAATGTCTCTCAGTCCTCAGACAAAAGCGCCTAATTCCTGTCTCCTCCCACCTTTTATTCCTTTCTCTGCCCAGCCATATCACTTCCTGTCTGGTGCTTGGGATCACAACCTTCCTAGTGCTGGGATTAAAGGCGTGTGACTCCATGTGCTGGAATTAAACGTGTGTACCACCACTGCCTGGCTGTTTCTCTTTTAAACTGGATTAATCCCATGTAGCCTAGTGTGGCTTTGAACTCAGAGATCCAGAGGGATCTCTGCCTCCCCCAAGTGCTAGGATTAAAGGTGTGTGCCACCACTGCCTGACCTCTGTGGCTAATTCTTGGGCTGGCTGTCCTCTGATCTTCAGGCAAGTTTAATTAGAGTACAACAAAATATCACCTCATTCCCCCTTTTTTTGTCTAAAATAATAGAAGAAGATTTTAACTAATATAAGAAAAACTAAATACAATAACTATATACAATATATATAGTCAAGAATTACATTAACAATGTCCAGTTCATTAACATTTGACAAATTCAGAGAAAATACTTATTTATCCTATTTTGGTGAGTCCAAAATATACCTAATTCACTTTCTATCCTAACTTGTATTACCAACCGTATACTATCTTTTGATGTCTTTCAAACTTATACACTTTACACATCTTTAGTGACTTTCTGAATTTGTTAACAAGGAAAACTATAACTATCTAATCTTCAATTCCCTCAGAGACCTGAGAAAGAAGTAATATTACCTAAGTAAACAGGAAGTGCAGGCAAGTGACTTCCAAAAAATGTGAGAAATGACAGAGACATCTGGCTGCCTGGACAGTCACTCAAGGTTCCTCTGCAACGTTGGGGCATCCATCTTTGGCCTACAGGCCTAGCATGTCTGACAGACTTATCTGTGAAGCAGGATATTCTGAAGGACTGTCCTACCTTGTCTTGGCAAGCTTTGGCAGTCCTTTCTTTTGTGTCCTGCTTGTCCATTTGGACAGCACATTGTCAGCAGTCGATGTAAGGGCATTTTCTTGTCCAGTGGCTAATTTTTGCCACAAAGAAAGTAAACTCAGTAAGGAGTTTCTTCAATGCCCATCATCTTCTCTGAAGTAAATCGGTGCTGCCAGGAGCAGACATGTCTCATTGTCATAAAAAAGAACCTATGTTATTAAAACATCTTAAATGCCATAGTTGTCACCTCTCCAGTCTGGAGGCTGCTGTTTATTAGAAAGAGAGCTGGATAGTGTGATAGAACACTTCCCCAGATGTTATGTGAATTAATGACACACCAAAGAGGTGAGTTAATGGACCGGGCAGTTCATGAACAAGTAGATAAACGAACAAATACATGATCCTGAAGCCAGACAGGGCGTTGCACTTGGTAATTTCTTCTGGGAGGCAGAGCAGTTTACTGACAGAGCACGTGAGCCCGTCACAAACCCTGACGTCTGGAAGGGACAGTTGCTTTTTCTGACATTTCTTCTGAGCACACTGACCGGGGTTCATGAGACAGGGACCCCCTTCCTTTTAGTGGTGACTTCCTGGGGCTTTCTGTTGACAGAGAGGATGGGGCAGTGGTGGCAATGATGCCATCTGTCACACAAGAGCCTTTCCATCAAGACACTTCCCACTTGTCACATCAACTGTCAAGACTGACTCATATACAGGAGCTATGGAGAACCCCTGGGGGGCAGAGCTCATCCTCCTCTGGGACTACTTTGATGGTTTCTCTGTGCATCATTGCCGTCTTGGTACTCATCAGCTAGGACTGGCTGGGTGAGAAGGGACCACTGCAGGACGTTCTAATGATGCACTTTGCCGTCTTCCTCTCTGGGCACCCCAGGCACCAAGCCCTCTCCTCCCCAGAGCAATGGGGTGTCAGTCATTCCTTTTGGAACACCCAGCACCCTCTGTGTCTCCCCAGACCTAACCCTACCTGTCTCTTCGTGCTGACCACCTTCTGACTCCACACACACATCTCTGGTTTGTCCAGACGTGCCTTTTCCACTCCACTCCCTGGGCCACTATGATCCTGACGGAGCCATCAGAGGCTGCAGGCTGCAAACGGGGTTTTTAAAGCCTGTCGTCACGGCCGGGGATTAGGAGTTTGACTCATGGGATGTGGGTGGCAGGTGCCATGCCTTCTCTTGGTGCAGCTGTCAAATGTGAAGGGGTGGGCAGTCTTTGCTGTTTCTCATTCTGTTTTTACCAAAAAGATCCAGCTGCAGTCCTCTGGACACTAGTAGGCATGCCCATGGTGGGCTGTTTTCTTCCAGGCTAAGAGGCACTGAGGCGAAAGACACTGCATTCTGGGGCTTCGTCAGTCTTTTTATTTAAGGTGGATGCCTAGAAACAGAGGCCTCGAGAACAACAGCCAAGGCAGCACCTGCCTGGCGTCCCAGCCCCCAGATCTAACGCGTCTCAGCGTCTACAATGCAATGTAGGAGGATGCCTGTTCCCAAGCTGCCCCCAGGATCCTCTCAGCAGCTGAAGCAGAGCTCAGAAGCAAGACACTGTCACCTGTGCAACTCCAGGTGTCAGCCAGCAGGAGGAGAGGCTGAGGCACGGTCGTCTCTCGTGGCCTCGACACACATTTACCACCGTGCCATAAGCTCTTCAGAGAGAGTTCATGGAGACGCAGCTCAAGCTGCAGAGTGCTTGTCCAGCACATGCCTGACGGGCTTGCTCCCCACGACTGCAGAAATGGGGTGTGGCAGCACACGCTTACGACCCCAGCACTGCCGCCCATGTGGAGCTCCGAGGACAGCAGGCCAGTGATGGTTCTCCCCTCCCACCATGTGGGGCCTGGGACAGAATTCAGGTTGTCGGGCTCTTCCGGAAAACACGCTCACCACTGAGCCATCCTGCCAGCCCTCTTACTGTATTTGTAGACAGAGTCCCACTATGAGGCCAAGGTCAGCCTTGAATTTGTGGCAATTTTCGGGCCTCTGCCTTCTGAGTGATAGAATCACAGGTTTGTGCCACCTCACTTGGCTAAGTGTTTTCTTTGTTTTTAAGTATTTTTTTATGTATTCTGAAAATTTCATACAATTCTACAATCAAATACATTTGATCACATCCACCCACCACTATTCCCCACGCCTCTCTAGTGGCCATTCCTTCTCTTCTTCATGTCACTTTTTTAGTTATTAGTAATTCCAAATCCAACCAGCACGTTAGACACCATGATGACGTTTAGAGCAGTTTCTGTGTTTATTGCCCCTCATCTCTGCACAATGCCCGTCTCCCCCTCGAAGCCCTCCCCGCTCCCCATTAAGATTCCCCTTTCCTGTCCCCCGTGTCCTTTCGCTCACCCTGCCCCCATCCTGCCCCCTCACCTCCAATGACCCTCCCCAGTCTCCTGCCTAAGAGCATAAAAAGCGAGTGAGATCCTTCCCGGGTAAAATGGCTTGCCACAAGCCTGACAACTTGAGTTCAATCCTGGAGTCCATGATAGAACCAGCTCCCAAAGGTTGTCCTCTGACTTCTACATGCCTGCTGTAACACACACACACACACACACACACACACACACACACACACACATTTTTAAAAGAGTGAATAAGAATTAACCTTTTGGAAAAAAAACAAAGCTACTATTTGCGATCATCAAGCAGGAAATACTTTCTTTCCTAAGAAAGTAAGCTTCTTTGTGGTAAGTGTTCTGCTTTAAAGTCCTTTGAAAGAAAACAGGGAAACAGAGTGGGAATGGGGATGCGTTTTCCCAGTGGAATGGGCTCACTAACTGAGACACACGGCCCGGTTTCCCCAGCCGAGGCAGCCATTGCCGGGCAGATCCAGTGACCTTCGTTCTTCTGTTTGTGTCCTCTGCCTTCCTCCATCCCAACCACACGCAATCTTGTAGTTCAAGCTCTCTGCCTGCTCAGCCAAGAGACTAATAAAAGTGGGGCCCAAATCATGGACTCCACACAATCCCGCTGGCACAGTCCAGTCCCCAGCTCACTTTGGCCTACAGTTCTCTCTCCTGTGTGGCTCAGCAGCTGCGAGGCCGCGGGCAGCTTCATCTCCAGGTCCTGAGGAGCCCTGCTCCTCCCTCACCTGTTACCCTGGAAGCTGTGAGTGAGAACAAGACTTATCTGAGTGGAACCAAAGAGACCTGGGCAGTTTCTCCTCTGTGTGTGTGTGTGTGTGTGTGTGTGTGTGTGTGTGTGTGTGTGTGTGTGTGTGTGTGTGTAGGACAGAGTTTGATGTTGAGTGTCTTCCTCTGTCACCTCCATCTTATTTCACAAGCCAAGGTCTCTTTCTTTAGCCACACCACCATGGACATTCCTGATTTCTGGAGACAGGTAGGGTCCAGCTTGGCTAGTGCTTGGATGAGAGACACAGTCTCACTGAACTGGCATAGTGATATATTTTCGGAAAATATCTCTCGATTTCATGGAGACTGAGCTTTTCACAGACCTCGCCACCAGGTTAATATAGCTGGAGATCTGCTAAGCTGTGTATTTAACCTGCTGTCCTAATGTGTGCTCAGCCTGTTTTAAGTTTAACCTCAACCTTAAGCTTGCATTCCAACTTTTACAAAAGCTCAATGCAGGGCTTTAATATTAATTTGTGTGCTCTTCCAGACCCTTGACCCAGAATAATGAGTATGTCACAATCATTTGCTGAAGCAGCCAACAAGTTGGAAGAAACTTATACAGCAAATGTCCACCACAGATGTTGGAAGCAGCATGTAGGTTATAGGTTGATAGATCTGTTTGAGTGTTGTTATGTCAGTTGACGTCAGTAATTTCTTCCCTTGTAAAACTGTTAAGAGATTTCTATTTTTAAAAATCCCCCGTTCTTTTCTTTTCTTTTCTTTCTTTCTTTTCTTTTCTTCCTTTCTTTTTTTTTTTTTGTGTGTGTGTGTGTGTTTGCTGTTCAATAAACAGAGCAAAGCCCTTTGCTAGAGGCCTGAACCCTTATGCGCATGCACGCAAGCACACATGCATGCATGCACGCACAGACATAGAGGTACAACACAAAGTCAACAGAGACCGAGAGATCAGACACACACACAATATTCAGACAGGCCGGTCTAGATACTAGACTACAGACGGATGAAGACAGGAGAGAAGTGGAGAATTCAAATCTGGGCTTGCCTTGGTCAAATTAATGCAAAGGGAAGTTAGATGCTTCGTTTGCATTCCTTACTGCACCTCTGCTGCAGGGTTGTACAGCGTCTGCCTCCGACACCTCCGTCTTAGTTCATGAGGCAAGGGCGCTCCTCTTCGTCCACACCACCTGGATGTGCCTATCTAATCTGAGCCCTGGAGTAAGCTAGGTTGGGCCTGGTTAGTACTTGGATGGGAGACAAGGTGTCTCACTTAACTAGAAGACCAGTGGGCCCCAGGGGCCCTCTGTCTCTGTCTCCCCAATTCTAGGATTGTGTTTTTACTTGAGTGCTGGGGATCTGAACTCAAGTCCTCATCTTTCAGAGGCAAGCACCGCACACACACCTAGGGCCCTGGCAGATGTTTAAGCCAATCTTCTTAGTCACTTTCACTAACTGGTTCACCGATTGATTGCTGATTCTTTTGGACGCCACCTCACCTCCACTAGCTCCTGTTGACTCTCAGACCCTGCTGGGACCCCACCCAAGCAGCCAGCTCAAACCAGGCCCCTCAAAGACAAGTGCCAGTTGTCTCGATTCCAGGCTGTTCAGCCGGCACACATGCTTTGTCGACTCACACCTGGAAGGTCTACACTTAGCAACCATTCCACCAGTGGCGCGGCCGTCCAGCCTCCGTCAGTTTCCCAGCAGCCTGAGCGCCACGGTTGCACGGGATTGTGTCCTATACTACTGTACGGTGGTCCCAGTGGGCAGACCGGTGGTGGGGAGACATGTCTACCACGATAAAGCTTCCTCTCATCAAGTTCATTTCCAATTTTATGGACCCTTCAACCTTCTAGCCAAGACTCTTAAGGACTAATGTTTCCAAAAGTAACTGTCCATACACCTCTTCCAGATCTGGGGAAAAATAAAACCAACAAAATGCTACCACACTTTGATGTGATCTGAAATGTTCAAGACAATGTACTCTTAACTCTAAGTCAGACTTAAAAAAATACAACAACAACAAAAAAAAAACCCAATTCTGTTAAGTACATGTGTCTTAAGTGTTAAGAAGTCAATCCCAACACAGTGTGATAGGAGGTAACTGTGATTTGGGATGACTGCTTCCTCAAAAGGTTCAGAAGGGAAGAACCTTAAGATGGGCTCAATTCAATCAAGGGGTCTCCTAGTGTGCTGTGATTCCTCAAGGACCACAGGAGTGAAAACTCACTCTGCACCACCAGAGGTCCTTAAAGACCTTTCTGCTCCATCTTGAAGATGGATGGGCACTTTTCACTCCAGGGACTGTTTCATGAACCCAACTCAGTGCTCCCTCTGCCCCCATCTCCAGTTCTTGCCGCCTGCCCTTCTGGAGGTGACTAGAAGTAAGGTCAGGACAACTGTGAAGTGTAAGGAGCAGGAAGGCAGTTCTTCAGTTTCCGTGAGTTTTGCATGTTCTGTCTGAACCAACTCGGTAACAATTCTCCCGTTCTCTCTCTTCCGATGTTATTAAGCACTCAAGCAAGCTTTTGCTTCCTCCTTCCTATAGACTGCAGTGCCTGATGCTGCATTAATCATAACCATGTATCGTCTCTGGTTTTGTGTTTGGAAGCCCCTCAGCACAGCCCAATCACAAAACATTATTACTCATCACTCATTATCTACCTCTGACTCTTGCCTTAGCCTGCTCCTTGCTTCTTGTCTAAGTAAAGGTCTTCTCTATTAACACTATGCTTGCATTTCACCACACATGGATCAACAAGTGAATCATTCATTTGAAACTTTTTAAGATTCATGATGTCCAGTCAGCTGAAGTTTTTAATTAAAACATGTTTTCAGTGTTTGGTCTGCGAACCACTTGCATGCCTGGCTCCCGCAGACAGCAGAAGGGGGCATCAGACCCTCAAACTCGGTGAAATTGTGAACTGCCATGTGTGCTGGCATTCCAACCTGGGTCCTCTGGAGGACCAGCCAGTGTTTTTAACCCCTATAGCTGCATTTTATAGAGAGATTTACTTTTAATAGTTTTAAAAATGGTTTTTCAAGACAGAGTTTCTCTGTGTAGCCCTGGCTGTCCTGGAACTTGCTCTGTAGACCAGGCTGGCCTCGAACTCAAGAGATGTGCCTGCCTCTGCCTCTCAAGTGCTGGAATTAAAGGTGGGCACCACCGCCACCTGGCTTTTACTATTTTTAATTCTGTTTGTGTATGTACAGGTGCTGGAGGATGCCAGTGGTTGTCGTCCTGGGGCTGGAGGTAGAAGTGGTATGAACTATTAACTGCTGAGCTACCTCTCCAGCCTCAGAAGCAGTCTTTGCATACTACATTGTTACTAATATTTGATGATGTCTGGTTATAGTTGATTCTTGTTTACCACTGAAGATAATCAGAGTAATTCTATCTATTCTTTCAACAGGCATTTGGATGTCTCTAAGCTTTTCGCTAAATCAGTCGTAGTAGTTGTGAATGTGAACATGGAAGGTTCCTTGGCTTCTCATGCACACATACCAGGTTTCTAGGAGGCAGACCAACCAGAGGATTACTTGTTTGGAGTGTTCTAAATGTATGAGGTAATGCCTTTTTTTTTTTTTTTTTTTTTTTTTAACAAGAGCTAAACATTTTCTGTTTATATAAATGGTAAGACAGGGTTTTGCTATGTAGCCCAGGCTGTTCTCAAAATCTCCTGTCTCAGCTTCCAGGGTGCTGGGATTACAGGCCTCTCCTTCACTGAATATATCTTACACGCTCATACTAACATATATTTATATAAACCCAATGTTGTCTTTATTTACACTTCTAGATACCTTTTTATGTACTTGAATGTCTATTGCTTTCAGATTCAAAAAGTACATTTCTAGCTAATGCTTCTTTTCTAAGGTTTTCCTTACATATCAAAGTCAGCAAGAACTGAACTTTCTGGCAATTTATTGCATGCATACGACTTTTAAAATGTCATACATGTGGACAATGTATTTTGACTTAATTCATTCATTTCTTACACCCTTCCCACATTGAACCTCTAAAACTAGTCCCACCTCCCAGGTTCATGTCTGTATATGCAACTGAGTTTAGTTAGGGTTGGTTGAATACTCACAGACAGGAGGGTCAGACACCTTACCAGTGACTACACCACTGAGGAAAATCACTCCCGCCCTACAGTAACCCATTTCATAAGCCCCACCCCATGACGAAAAGCCTAGGGGCTATTGTGCAGGCAATCCCAGCCTCTGCGGCCTTGCAATTGGAACCAACGTGTGTCCAGCAGCTCCTGTCTTCCCTGCTCTCCAGCTGGAGTGTATCATCTTAGTTTGTCTGCCCTACCCGCACCCTTTTTTGTGCCTGGCCCAATGGAAGAAAACCTTAAATACCATTGCTGTTATGTTCCCAGACCTGTTAGAACGCCTATCCCTCCAGCCTAGAAGCAGCGATGTTCAAGTAATTCAGTCAGGGCCATTGACTTGAAAGGCAACTTTAATAACTTACCATTACTCTTTTTGGGGGAGAAACGATCCACTAATCAAGTTTACAATTTCTTTTATGGACTATATGTTCTTCTCTCTGTAGATTTAGCCTTCCTTTAGCTCAATATACCTTATTTCCCCGAGTAGCAGCTGCATTCCCTCGGCTCCTGCAGACTTTGCAGCTATTTTTGACACATAAATACTTTGCTAAAAATAACTATTCCTGGGCTCTTAAAAAAGTTAGAAACCACTGAAGACAAGTGCAAGGAACAGGTATCTAATGCAGGTCCTCAGCCCAGAGCATTAGGAACTGCCACACCAGCACTTACAACGTTGAACATGAGCCTTGTTTCTCCTTTCTACACACCACAACCCTAAACTGAGTACACGTTTCTTTTTAAATTTTGTTTTGCTTTTTCCAGACAGGGTTTCTTTTGTATAGCCCCGGCTGTCCTCAAACTTGCCTTTGCCTCCCCAGTGCTGGGATTAAAGTCATGGGCTGCCACCAGCAGCCAGTACACATTTCTTAAATGTTTAAATTACACTCACTTTGCATGTGTACTTGTGGAGGTCAGGATACGAAGTTCTCTCCTTTCACCATTTAGACTTCAGGGATAGAAATTGGGCCATCAGGCTCAGTGCTCAGCACCTTTATTAACTGAGCCATCTTGACCATACAAATTCCTCTCATCTGGATACCATCCACTTCACTAGCACTAACTCCAACATACATCGAACGCCGCTTACCACCAAACAGCAGCTGGTCCAAATTGACGCCTGTTAGAATGCCTGGTGGGGACACTGACAAGTTTTTATGATTAGGGTACTTAAGCTTGGCTTTTCAGAAATGTTCTGAACCAGATTCAACTTCCGTCCCTGGCATCACCTACAGTTTAGTCTGAATAGACTAATTTCTGCACACACACACCCCACACACACACACATTGATCCAGTAAACTGGAGCTCTTTTTGCAGTATCAGGTGGTGAGGTATTAACACAGTAGCTTCCCAACAGCTGGCTTATCCAGTCCTGACTAGTCCAGTAACACCATTTTAAATCACTTACCAGTGACAGGTCTTCTTCAGACTACAAAGATCAGAGTACCCTGACAGGACCTGGACCCATGCAGGAACTAGTGTCATGGTCTCCAGAACAGCTTGCACCCGGTAGTTTCCCAAGGCCTGCTCAAACGAAACACGTTCCCACACCCGTGTGCTCCCTGGCAATGCTAAGGCACCTGGGGTACCCACATACTAAATATTCTAAGGGCACTCACGGATGTTCCTGCCACTGAATCCTTGGGTCAGTGTTCCATCACTGAATTTCACTGTGAAGTTGGGGGCTAAGCTTCATAAAGCGGTCTTGGCAAATGTCCAAGTATGCTTTAGAACTACTGTGAGACATAAAACACTTATTCCCCGACTCTCTCACCCCATACCTCCTCTTCTTGGTGGTATGGGGAAGTAACAGCTGCCAACTGCCAAGGCCAGAGGCCAAAACAAAACTCCTTTACCTCTGCACAGAACTGCTGCTCCACTTCGAACACTGTCTTTTTAAAGGTGTAACTCTGGTATCACACACACACACAAAACACTGCTGGATTCCACAACATCCTGGCTTTATGTTATATTAACAAAACAGACATGAAGCCTTGATTTGGGACAATTAGGGAAATAAGTTAAAAACAAATTTATTATTCAAATTCCAAGGGGTGGAAAATTTGAGGTTGCAAATCTTTCTTCATCTATTGGGCACTATTCATAAAAAAACATCAGTAACTAATAGCAGGTAAGTATCACAATTTCAGAATCAAACTAATTTAGCAATGTCTAATGCATATGAATAGCCAATTAGGCAAAGGTGACAGATTTCAGGTATCATTTGTAATTTACTTGAATGAGATGACATCCTGCTGTCCATAGCTTAATTCTCCTTTGGACTGGGAGCTGAGGCAAAGTCAAGGTAAATGAGTTGTGAATGAAGATGCATCATGGCACCACAAATGCATGTGATTTTATTTCTCTTGAAAATACCCCCCACCTCCACTGCACTTTTACTTGAATGCAGTATTTGGGATAATTTGTCCACAAGGGCTGCTATTTCCAAATGTGATCAGATCATAATGAAATAAGCCATAGAACAGTGCTTGGGATTTTTCTCACCCTCATCATTGAGACTCACTGCCTCCCATCATCAATATTTATTGAGCATTTACAGTGTACTAGGCACAATAGAACATACAGAAAACATTGTCCCTGCTCTTGAGGAGCTTACATTCTAAAAGAAAAAAAAAATACACCTCTTTTAAAATGGCATTTTTGTTTGGTGTTTTCTGTAAAGTACTGAGGAAATACTCGGTAGGTGTGAGCTTTGGGAATGACTTAGCCCCATCATTACTTGAGGAGAGGAAGAGGAAGGGTTCTCAAGGGAGACTGTGACAGACCATTCAGGGCAGGATTTCCAGGGAGATCAACACAAGCTCAACCAAGGAGAGCTGGGCTGTGGGAAGGGGGATGAGGGGAGGCTGTGGGATGCAAGCAGAGGAAGCGGGGTATCTTAGACACTGAGTGGAGCCAGAAAAATCATGCGGCCTTTTCCCAAATACATGGCCAACAAGTCGGAATGGAAGGTGACAAGACAGAGTAAAAAGGAAGTGATCCTGTGCACCTGACAAATAGAAATAAAGGGCTGGAAATCAAAGGCAGGCTGTAAGAGCATCAAGAAATTCTCAAAAACCAACAGCGATTTGGAAGCACAGAACCTAACAGTTAATGCTGCCCAGTGTCACAATGGGCCAAGAACATTGTGGCTTCCTAAGTTAGAAAACGCCGTAGACCAAAATTTTAAATGGAACACATTACCTTTTGCCAATCAATGTCCCCCTGTACCCAGAATAAAAGGTCCTCTTCAGTTCTGAAAGGGGTTACGAAGGGGGAAGACTATGGGAACATGGTTGAGAACGGTAGTTACATTAGCGTTTTTGTTGATGTTGATTAATTTTGCATTCCAAATTGGTGAAAGCCCATTAGCTGCCAAGAGGGAAGGAGACAATTTCCTTTAGCGAAGTCTCAAAACCAAGACTAATTTACATGAAAAGCTGTAGAGAAAAGTAGTTGAAAAATCCATTCATAAAACTTTTATTCCACTTACATGAACTTTAATACATGTGTTCTTAACAATTATGCTTGGATTGTTCATGAAAATTTCCTAAGACATTAAGACAAAGCTAGCCGTCATCTCAAGTCATTTCCCTGTTAACTATTTTTACAGCACATGCATGTTAGGCAAGTATCAAAAAAGAAAAACCACAAAAGCAAAAAAACAAAACAAAAAACAAAAAAAAGTTAAATACATGGGATTTTGTTTACCGCTGTGCTTGATACACATGGAGCAGTGAAACCAAGCATTTCATTTGTACTGCATCTTTACTTTTACATTTGTTCTTAGATTGCCTAAAACATTTAAATACAAATAAAATGTGTAGCAAAAATAATGAAAGCAAACAGCAGGTAACTTTACAAATAATGGAATGTGAACCGTTTCTGCCCTTATTGGAGTAAATTGGGTCACAACTTTATCTAAGGACCACTCCTGGAGCTGTGGCCAAGAGTGTGCACGCAGAGACACACACTCCCGAGTGTATCCAAGGGTGTGTGTGTGTGTGTGTGTGTGTGTGTGTGTGTGTGTACCACAGCCTCACAAGTGCTCCACACCTTAAAGTACCCACAACAACTACACTCATGACTGGAACCAATTATCCCTTTTATTCCCACCAGCACAAACCAGTATGTAGGCAGTTTTCTTTGCTTAGACATGGAAGCAGTTTTAACACTGGCCCTTCTGAAGCCACAATGTACCAAAAGTACTATGCCAAACATGTGTAACTCATGTAAAAATTCCACATCCCCATATTGGCCACCTCAAGATGAAAACAAGTAACTCCCTAAAGTTAACTGGCTCTACTCCCCTAATATTAAAACATAAAAACCACATGGGAAATATAGAAATTCAAATAGAAGGAACATAAACCTGTCATAAATCGTAAACAAAAAAACTATTTGTGGGACAGCATGGATGACAAATGGTCTACTGTGTAAATTTTAGAATGAGGCAGACAAAGGTTGGAAGGCCGGTTAATTTTCCCCTCCTTCTCCTGCTTCTGCTTCGTCTCCTTGGGTGTCCGATGTCCACAACTGTTAAGAGAGGGAAACATTTTTTCAGCATGCTTCAGGTTGACAAGGAAAAAAACCAACACCCCACCTTTCTTGCCCGCACGGCAAAGTCCTGGCATGTGACCACGCACATCAACTGAGAAGCTTAAAAAGGATCCCTGAAAACAGCCTGACCTTAGGCAAGGCAGACTCACAACACATCTATCTTTACACAAAAGAGATTTAGGTAACTAGTGGCTATTCCTAAGAGAAGAGGAAATCTCAGTCTTTTAGTCTCTAAGCCACAGGGCTTCCCAAGCCCAACAACCCCCTCCTCAAAGTGTCCTTCACCCCTATGAACACAAACCCCATTCTCCAGTATAGAAAAACAAATTCAAGATTCCCAACTATTTAAAAATTTAAAAACTAACACTCTAAAATCAATGGTTTTCAGTGTTTTCTGGGAAGGCTGTGATCATGGAAATGGATGAGATTACTCATGATGAAGGCACATACTTCTAACAGCAGCAGCGGACCAACCAACTGAGCTAAACTGCACACTGAGCTTTACCTGACATCTCCTCAAATGAGGAAAACCTTGTACTGGTAAGAATTACAATGAATGCTGAATAAATGTTATGGTTAGAACCAAATATTCTACCAAAAAAAAGAAGTGTTTCACAGTGTGGCAGGATTATGGATTCCATTATTTCATTACGGCAATGCAATAGTGTTTCAATTGGTTAAAAGACAGCTTCTAAATTAGTGCAACTGCTTCAACATAAAAATATTTTAAGAAAAACACTTAAAAAAGGATCAAGTAGAATTATAAACATAAACTGAAGAGTGATGAAAAAGAAACCCAACCTAACAGTATTGACCCTACTGTGTGGCCTAGAAAGCGGAGTCTAGGGTCATATAAAGCTAGCCAAATGACTTCGTGCAGCCTGTCTGTGCAGCACATACAATTAAACAAGGAGAGAGGAGTCTCCTGTCCCCTGGTCCTAACTGTAAGGCTTCAGAATTCTGTGTCAAGCCTCCACGTTGGAAGGTGCAATACAGAACAGCTCTTTTTGGTGGGGTCAAGCAGGCTGTCGACAGCAGCCCATTAACGAGGCGCGGGGTAAACAGGCAGAGTGACAAGCTCAGAGCAGAGCCTTCCCTTTCCTGCTCACTCACTGGCCGCTGTGCACTCTGTTGTACCCACCCCACAGCTGATGGATGAAAACACTAAGTCAGGAGCATCATAGTACTAGATACCCACAGGTCTACTTTAAGTACCACATCCTCACTTCAAAGTAAGAAAAAAAAAAAAAAAAAAAAAAAGGACACTAAGTCGTACATGTTGTCCAGGCTGGCCTAGAATTCTCCTGCCTCAGCCTCCCCACTGGTGTTTGGCAAGGAAAATTAAAATAGAGAAAAGAAAAAAAATTTTGTTTAGCACTACTGAAGATTAAATTCAGTGCCTCACACACACTGGGTAAGCACTCTTCGATGAGCTAAATCTCCATCCCTCAAAATATTCTTATTATTAAAAAATAGTTATAGTTGACATTTTCTTTCATTTGGGCTGGGGGTACAGCTCAGTGGTAAAGCACCTTCCTAGTATGTACAAGGCCCTGAATTCCACCTACAGCACACAGGGCAATTCTTCAATTCTACACTAGCCCTCATTTTTTCCATTGAAGTCTCTTAAGTTTACAGACAACCCCAACTGCATTGACTAAAGTAATTCTAGCTATCTGGCAGCAGACTAGAGTTGGAAGCAGAACATGTCAAAGGGTGGTCTAGGTCTCTAAGACAGAAACATTAGACTATCCACACCCATTTCTACCTTTCCCTGACACACAGCAGATGCTGGGTAACTTTTTCACCTAAGCCTCAAAACTTCATTAATTCTTATCTGAAGGGAAAACCCCAGGAAGCCAACCGTAAGGCATGGGCTTTATTCGGATCCCAATTTAAATAATAAAAACAACTGAAATGAATTCTCAATCTGTATTAAGAACTGCTGGGTTTCTTTTGGTTCATTCTCCAATCTTCAGCACAGCAATGCAGTAGCTGCAACCTTCCCCAGGGACTACAAACAGCATCTCACACAGCATCTTGTCACAGCCACACGAAAACGTGGGACAACTAAGGGACAAAAAAACCAACTTCAAAGCAATTTAAACATATAGCCCCACATTTCCTTCTCTTTTTTTGAGACAAACTCTTGCTACGTAGCCCAGGCAGGCAGTCATTGTATAGTCTAGGCTAGCCTGTAACTTAACCCCCCCTTTCTCTACCCTAAGAACCTGGATCCAGTTTCACTTGTGCTGATTCAGCACACAACTCTGGGATGAAAAGGAAACCACTTCAGCAGTAGACAGAACATTGTATGTAGTGGTTGTAAAGACTGTCAATAGTCTCTGTAGTAATAGTCCTCAAGTCCAGCCTCTCTGGCCACCCCAGCACGGACAGTGCTGCTGGTACTCACTGTCAAGTTGTCTCTCAGTAACTGCATGATTAGCGTGCTGTCTTTGTAGGACTCTTCACTTAATGTATCCAGTTCAGCAATGGCTTCATCAAAAGCCTGCAAGTGCAAAAACAAGTACACTTCAGTATCCAGGTAATGAAGACTGCTTCCTTCCATTTCCTTCCATGTAAGAGGTAAAATACGTACTGTTTTTGCAAGAGAGCAGGCTTTCTCTGGAGAGTTCAGAATCTCATAATAGAACACAGAGAAGTTAAGGGCCAGACCCAGTCTGATAGGATGTGTTGGTTGCATTTCCTTTTTGCTGATTTCAAATGCTTCTTGGTATGCTTGCTGTGACTGGTCCACAATTCCTGGGAAACAAATCGGAGTAAAATGCATTTTGAAAGTCTGTGCTCCAGCTTCATTCCAGGCAAACCTTTCATTTAAAAATCGCATGTGTCCCCTGAAAAATGAAATCTAACATCTTAAGCAAATTAGACTCTTTAAAACAAACAAAATGGTGTCCTGGATCACACTAGCCACTGACTACTGTTGTGAGAAAAACAACTTGAAGTGGGGGCGGGGGTGGAATGATGACTCGTATTGAGAGCACCGGCTGCTCTTCCAGTGGACCTGGGTTCAATTCCCAGCACCCTAACGACAGCTCACAACTGTCTGTAACTCCAGTCCCAGGGAACCTGACTGCCCCGCTCTGACCTCCAAACACACACAAACTAAATACTAATACTGCACTGCACAGCGCTGGATCCTCATTACTGGTATACTTCTAGTCATTTCCTCATTCTGCTCTGGGGGCATTGGGATTCCTCATCTCACTCTGCAAAAATGAGAAGATATTTCTTGTACACGAAGTGGCTTTTCAGAAAGCTTCAAGCTTAAAATCCAGCATCGGCAGAAGGCACAGCCGAACAAGCTTGACACAGCACACTACCTCAGTGCCTAAGCAGCAGAGAGGACGGATGGGACTTCCAAGCTGGGTTCTCCACACAACCACCTTCAACAAGTTCAACTAAGCAAACCAACCCTACCTTTCTTGTCATCCCCAGCAGCAACCTCAGCCAGGTAACGGTAGTAGTCACCCTTCATCTTCAAGTAGAAGACTTTGCTTTCTGCTTGCGAAGCATTGGGGATCAGGAACTTTTCCAAAAGAGACTTCAGAAGAAGAAAACAAAACAAGCAGTAAGAAGATAACATTTACAAACCAAAGTGAAGAATATTTCTTAAGCAAGAAGACTAAGAAAAGATTTCAAAACAAAAACTTCATTTTTCTAGTAACCCTAGCACTCCAGAGGACTGAGACAGGAGGACTGCCATGACTTTGAGACCAGCCTAGACTACAAACTGAGACTGCCTCAAAAATATCAATCAATCAAGGCAGTGAAAAGGCTATAGATGTAAAAAGACCTTTAATTCCATCACAGCAATTTTTTAATCTACAGATCATTACAAATGATAAAATTTCATTCTGTAGTTTTGCTTAAAATTATTAACTTAAAGCTTACTGGAATTGTCACATACCAAATAAAATCAACCCTTTATAGCTGATTTAAAGCAAATATGCAATTGCATTGGAGGGAGAAAAGGAGGTCTGGGTAAATAAAACACTCTCACCAAACCTACTTCCTTTTAGTAACCATTACTGTGAAAATCAAAGTCAAGTCCATTTTCATCTGGGCTGAACCCCAAACAAGCCAACTCTTAAAAAGAGAAGTGGTACATAAATTCTAGTTTCTAGTCGCTGAAAAGGCTTGAATGTTTGAACACCTATGTTCCAATGATGGATGGGGGAGGTAAATGAACCAACTTTAAATCTTACTACTCATTCTATGTGTGTAGAAATAAAGGTCATAAAGACACAGTAACTCAGCTGGTCAGTGGTAGTATACACCTTTAATCCCAGCACTCAGGAGGCAGAGGCAGAAGATATCTAGGAGTTCAAGGACAGCCTGATGTACACAGGGAATTCCAGGCCAGGCAAGGCTACACCAAGAAACCCTGACTCAAAAAACCAACCCAACAAAAAGATAAAGTAACTTAAGACTGACTCAGTTCTTCATGATGTAAGTTGGGCAGCCAGCATGGGTATCCTGTAATCCTAACACTTGGAGCCAACACAGAAGACTTCTCAGTTCAAGCAGAGCTTGGGTTACACACACAGAGTCCCTGCCCTGCCTCAAAACACAGCCCCACCCCCTCAAATAAAAACCAACCACCCAAAGGGCTAGAAATGTACTTCAGTGGCCTTGCACTTGCCTCACAGTGATAGAATCAATCCCCAGTATGTGTGATGAGTATGATATAAAAACGTAAAGCCAAGTGTTGATAAATAGTACTAAGAGTCAGCAACCGACTTATTAGTAACTTCTGTACCCCCAACAACTGATTAGGAGTGCAGTAACACAGAAGTACCACCTCCCAAATCTCAACTTTGAAGTAGGCATCAAACTTAAAGGCATTAACCAGAGCCAGAATAGCAAGGTGTACCATTTATACTGAGAGGAGTATAAATGGTACACTCCTTAAACCTTCCAATAGCATAGTGGCATAAAATTACATTTACAGGATCTTTGGCTCCTAATGTTGCAAATTACTATGGTAGACTTTCTTCAAACCTGACCTGCACCACTTCCCTGTCATTCAAATGAAGTAAAAATCTTCCCCCTATTTCTTGAGTGCAGGCTAGATTTGCTGACTGGCTTATGCAGCAGGAATCAGCACAAGTGACTGTGGGTCTTGTTCTCTGCTAAACTTAAGGTCTCTGAAGTTCAACTGTCCTGTTGAGAGACAGGCCAGCCACTCTCAGCTACCTGGACACACACAAGCTTTTGGAGTCACTGGGTTTCCTGCCATAGCCAACATCCTAGCTTAATCAAATGAACCAATACCATGTGAGGAACTTGGCCAGCCACGCCAGAGTCGTAAGGAAGAGTAAGCCAGCTTTACAGTCATACAGAACAACTGATGAGTGAGACAAATTCTAGTATTAATTTGTCATAATATTCCGTATTTCAACAGTACACAGCGATGCATCTTTGGTATGTGTCCCCCCCCCCATCTACAAAGTACACACTATACCTATTCTCACAAATCTGAGTCCTATCATGATGTATTTCCTCTGCCTCATCAGTGTTATGTCCACTGAAGAGGAGAATGCAATTACAAAACAAAGCAACACAACTAGGGGCCAAGCAGGTACAAGGCTCAGCACCACACTAACTTGGGGTGACCATGGGTCAAGACGGGCCCTGAGGACCTGGAGGCTATCAGGACAAACAACTGCCATGAAGGGTGGGAGGGGAACAGAACACCTCCAACAGGGAAGACAGACAGACAGTTAAATGGAAAGCTGACCTATAGCCACAGCACCGAGACTGAGGCCATCGGGTGGAGGTAGCTTGGAGTACACGGCAAAATCCTTCCCTGTCATCACCCAAAAAGACCAGTTAAGTAAACTAGTAGACAAGTGCTGGGTAGAGAATGAGTTCTCCTCTAAAATTCAAAGGATAACTTGGGTTTTTAAAGAAGAGATTAAAAACCAACATAGTCTTTTCACTGCATGAGGTTAACACAAGAGGCAAGTGACCATCAAACTGACCAAAAACAATTATCTACTCAACGACGCCATAGTCAAGACTAAACTGAAGGCAGAGAAGGAAGAGTAAGAACAAAGGATAAAGGGATGTTTAAAAGAGCAGCAAAGCAGGCAAGAGTTGTTTTTGAAAGTGCACATGCACACACACTGAGGAAATTCTGTGAAACATACAATGCAATCTCCTAAAGTTTGCTCACTTACAATGTACAATGAAAGCAATGAGAACCCAATTTAAAAGGAGGGTGGAATAATGGGTAAGGTATAAGGGAAGTATATATACCACAATGAAGACTGAATGTCTGCAATTCATGTTTATGCCTCCAAGCTTTATGCTCACAATATCCCTTTGCACTCACTAAAAAGTTGTTGGAACACAAGACTTCTTAGTAACAGTTTTTCCAGAGTTCTCATTATCACCACAACAAACACTGTCTTCCTTGAAGTTACTAACTCACTTCATTAATTTTCAGTATGTCTACAAAACACCCATTTGATTAACCATTGTCTGTCTGCCTCTGAAATAAAAAGGAGGATCCTATGAACAAAAGCAGCTAGTTTGATGCACAAAAGCCACACCTGCCTTTTCTGGACGTACCCACAGGTTTTTCATTTAAATCAACAACCAAAAACATTTGAAAAAGTTACAATTTATAATAGGCACCAACCAGCATGTATTGGGGCCTGGGAATTTACTCATGTGGACAGAGAGACCGTTGCAATTCTCACTCTTCTTCACAGAAAAAGCTGTCAATACAAGGGCTATTACAATTAATTTTCTAGTTCCAAGGATGATACAATCTTTTTTTTTAATTAAACCTGGGAGTGAATAACACTGTTCTTTTCTTTAGACAGTAAATGCTAGTGTCAAAATAGCAGGGAGGCTGGGCCCCAACGTTACAATCACGGACTGCTTCTAGAGGACCCGGTTCAATTCTCAGCACCCACATGGTAGCTCCCTAGTTATTTCTAACTTGAGTTTCAAGGGATCTGGGCACCCTTGCCTGCCCTCCAAGGACACCAGGCATGTACACGGTGCACAAACACGCACACAGACAAAACACCCGCAACACATAAAAATAAAACCTGGGGAGGGCAATGATGATTGCCTTAAACGGCCATCAAAACAGTCATGACAGCACGGGACCACACAGTAAAAATGATTAACAAGTGTCTGCACACATATCTCTTTAAGAACGGTTACTTTCAAGTAACACGAGTTACACTGTTCATCTTAAAATCCAGCAACTGTTCTTTACTGTCCACCCACCTCAAAAGAACAGGAAATTATTTTTTGTGCTAAAATACTTTATCTAAACATTACATTCTTCCGAAAGCTAATTTTTATCTCAAATGTTTACCTACACTGACTGCCTCTACTTCTAGAAGTCCTAGTTTAAGGAGAACAAGGAAATAGCCTTTCTTTGGCAGCTAGGGATTAGACAATGTTACACTATAGAATACTGCACACACACCAAGAAGACTGAGGTATAAAATAAGCTAGAAGACAAGAAAATGAAAGGCTGGGTTTTTCACTTTTACCTCAGAGTTTTTAACTTTTCACATATTCAACTTTGTTTTCGAAGTGAGAACCTTGACACTGTCCAAGCTTGGACTGGAACTCATGTTCCAGCGATCCTGCTTCAACCTCACCAGTAGTGAGAACAGGCTCTAAGTCAAATAACAACAATCAAGACCAAAACCAAAAACCTGCCATGTTGCCTACATCTAAGATATTCAAATATTAAATTCTGACTCAATTACAATGTATGAATAGTGAACAGCTTAATTTAAAAAAAAAATGAAAGTTCAGAACAACCTTGAGTAGAGCAATTTTTTACTACCTCAGCATCTTAAAGACTTATTTCTCAAATATGAAAAAAATAAATGAACCAAGTTCATCATTTAGCTTTTTAAACAATTAATAGAAACCGAGGCTGATACTGTCAAATAATGAATGTCTCTGAAAACCTAACATGCTCATTTAAAGCACAGGTCTGGGTGCCAAAGGAAGCACAAGTGTTGTGTTCACAGGCAGCAGTAACGTAGCAGTCGAAGCATTTCTAAGCCAGTTCCACGGTACTAGGAAAACGACTCTAGACCAGAGGTAGACACTAGGAGGCAGGAAAGCCTGTCTGGAGGTTTGGCCTTACCCATCGCCAAGACACACAATTAGGATGCAAGTCTTCAGCCCAGTTCTCTCCTTTCACTACAACATTAATTTCAAGTCTTTTCCATTTTACCCCAGGAATGTGTCTCTAATACACTGTTTCCCAACCCATCAACAACCCTCAGTTTCTTTGAAATTCAAGAGCACTGCCCCCTTTCTTAGTGCAGCCACAGGGCATCAGCAGCACATGCTCCCCAAGTCTGACTCACTGACTGGAACACCACACCTGAACCCCTCCCCAAACACAGCCTCACTTCAAATAACAAGGAAGTACAAATGCTAACAAATCCAGGAACAACCTGCAAACCAAATGGGGGAAAGTGCTAAACCACGAAAAAAAGTTGGCCCAATTTAAGGATAGTGAATGAAATATGTAAAATATGACCCTGAACAAAATTCTGGAACCATCTACTAAGTTGTGATGGATGGTTCAATTTGTTAAATGTAAATAAGATCTATAGATTACTCAAATAGTTTGTGGATAAATTTTGTTAAGATTCCTGGTTAAAATCATTATTTTAAAAACAGTGGGGCTGGAGAGGTGGCTCAGTGAGGTTGCTCACAAACACCTTCAACTCCAGTCCCAGGGGATACGCCTTCTGGCCTCCAACGGTACGAGGCATGGCATGTGGTGCAGGCATAAAACCGAGTGAAACACTCATACTGGAAAAAACAAAAAACCAAACAAACCGGAGGTAAGATGGTTCACTGACTAAAGGCCTTGTGCCAAGGCTGGTGACATGATTTCAGTTCCTAAGACCCCAGAGAAGGAAAACTGACTCCTGCCGAGTGTCCTCTAGTTTCAGTGCATATGCTCACACATATGTAGTCAAAAACTTTTTTAAGAGAAACCCTTACAAGTAGTAAGAGCTTCTAGAAGATGGGTTTAACAGTGTGCTTTGCTCTTTCTGTCCAATATTGTTTGACAATCTGTGTTTCAAATTTCCTAACTGAGCTGGTTATTTCTATACTAGCAGAAATAGCACACCAACAGTGGGGATGGGTTTGTAAATAGGAGATTGGGAGGGAAGTTCTCACTTCGTCCTCAGAGTACTTCAGCAACTAGCCATCAAATTGTAACTACCACACTGGCACTTCACATGAAACGGTATCACTAAGAATGAGCTCTTAGTAGGGCTGGTGCTTGTTCTCATACCCTACAACTCTGGAGGAACACTGCTCCAAGTTTGAGACCAGTCTGAATTTTGATATGAATTATGCTCTATTTCACAATCAAAGGCTAGCTATGGAAGTGCCAACACTTGGAGGCAGAGGCAGGAGGACCAGGATTTCAAGGAGTGTGGGTTACACAAGACTTCAATCTTACATATGAAAACAAAACACACACCAAAAATCCCCCCAAAGCTAATAAACTAAAACTTGAAAATGTAGTTGAACTAACTTTAACGTGGCCTCAACAAATGTGAAAGAGCAAGCATCCAAAACCCATTCCTTCATTTTAGATCATATCACCATGTCACAATATTAAAATATCCTCTCAAAAGGAAGTCCAATCTCCAAGCACAACATGGTTCACATTTCTAGTCTTATGCAATTCTTTCCCAGCACTTTTACTTTATTCTGTAGACCTACCAACTTCCCATTATTTCTAGGTCTCTTAAAATTTGAAATAAAAAGCTAAGCCTTAAATTCACTGTAACAGGTCACTATTTTTGAATTTAGTCTTTTACTCCCCCTTGTGGCCGAAATGGCTTCAACTCCTCTCTGAATTGTAACCTCAGTAGCTTCAATCTACCCAATTTAGCTCACAGGAATGGTAATGGCTTATTTGAACGGGAACGTACAGCCCTCGGACGAAGCGATGCTTGCCATCTAAGTGCTGCATGAGGAGAGGCTCATCAACAGTCACCTTTAAAGCCTGATAGAAAGAAGGAATGCAAAGGGACGAAATGTTGTGTTGTTGACTATGAACTCCAAAGCATTTCCAACAATAAGCACACAGCACACCTTTATTTAAGCCAACAAAAGATTTGATAAAGTAATCCCTTGGGTTAAGAAATGTTAAGGTCGCCCTAAAATACCATAATGTAGTTTATGCCAAGAATTTAATAAGCAAGGTATCTATCTGCAAAAATTTAAGGCTTGACAGAATACATTTTATATGGTTTTTAACAGGGAAAAGAAAAGAAAAGAAAAAAACCCCAAGTGAAGAAGGGGAACTACTTGCCCCTGGGTAAACAATGGAGGAACACAGTAACCTGGAGGAAGTACTGTTTTAACAACCCCGTGGTAGCTTGCTTCACACTAAGGCAAGAATACTGATTGAGGCCAACCTGAACTACAGAATGAGATCCTGCCTCAAAGTAACAACCATCCAACAAACAGTAAGACAAAAGTCCCACTCAAAATGTAATTGCTAATCAATATGGATAACAATCAAGACACCTGACCAACTCACCAAGCAGTACTTGCTAAAATTATTCCGAACTCTTGAGCATGTTTTCTTTCCCTCTTTCCCCAGTCCTTTTCCAAAGTGACATCAACCTTGGGCCTCACAAAAAAAAGGTCCCATTACCAAATAATTCCATCATAAAGCTGTGTGCACACAGAGGTCAACTTTAGATGTCTTCTACAGTTGCTCCACACACACACACACACACACACCTTTTTTTTTTTTTTGAGACAGGATCTGTCAATAGACCTGGACCCCAATTCAGCTGGGTGGCTGGCCAGTGAGCTTCAGGGATCTGCCAGTCTCTGCCTCCTTGGAGTGAGGGCTGTAGGCATGTGCCATGGTGGTCTGTCCAGCGTTTTTTAAGTAGGAGCTGGCCATATGAATTTGGATCTTCATGCTTACACAGCATGTTACCAACTGAGTCAGTCATCTTTCCAGCACTATCACATTTTTAGAAATGTTTGTCTCAAACATTTTCTTTTTACAGTTCAATTTTCAAAGTCAAGGTTTTAATCACATATAGCCAACTGACCACAAATTGGTTAGCTTCCTGCTTGGGGTACTGAGATTCTTGGAATGGTAGCTAACAGAGTTTTTATCAAGATTTTCCCCCGAGACAGTTTCTTTAGCCTTGAACTAGCTATGCAGTGCAAGATGTTCTTCAACTTCCAGCCCTGGGGTAAGTGCTAGGATTGCAGGCATGCCCCACTGTCGAGTCTTTCTCTGCCCTCCAGCTTAACCCATTTCTCCATTCTGTCTGTCACAGGGCTGATCACACACTCTCCACCCACCCTCCACACCCCTGTACTGTACATGCTGCTTCCTCTAGCTTGGCAACTCTGCCTTTTCCCCCAGAGTTCTCTCTCTGTCCGGAAGTCCCGCCTATACCTCCTGCCTAGCTATTGGCTGTTCAGTTTTTTATTACACAAATCACAGCAATACATTTTCCCCCAGTGTACAAATATCCCACAACTCACCACTATGCCCTTTAAGCTGTGCTGAGGATGACACCCAGGACTTCATGCTTATTACAGAAGCCCTTCCTTTACCAAACGAGCCACATCCCCAGCCAATCCTTTAACTGTGTTTTTAACCTGCACACACACACAACACATATTCTCTAAATTCCCTATCAGCACTCCTTTAAAAATGCTGAAGCTGCTTCCATCTTATTCACACCCTATCTGTGCACGAGCCACTGTCCTCTCTAGTTGGAGACTTACAAGCACAGGCTTCTTATATTTACTTTTCTATGACATGCGGTTTATAAAATAACGGGCCAATAAATATTAACCCTAGGACAGTTGAGTCTGCATAACCTCTCCCCATTTTGTCACTCCCTACCATCGACAGAAATTGCACAGAATCACAGAAATTAACACAGCAATGCCCTCTTCAGGGCAGACCATGATCCTCATGAGATACAGACACAGGATCTGATGAGAACCCCTCAGATGAGAACGAAGGACAACTGAAGGGAAGTCATTAGCCAAGAGAGCACGGTCCTGATAAATACATCAAGCTTAGACACAACTAAGCTGCTTATTCTCAGTGTACTGAAGCCTGTGTACACAACACTGCTCTCAACTGTCAATTCTACTGCCACAGAAACAATTCCAAGGGCCTTCATCACAGCCTCTGGGTTAAATGTGGTCCACGAATGTCACTGTAAACTTTATTTTTAAATTTACTTCTTTTGTATATACATGTTCTGCCTACCCGTATATCTGTGCACCATATGTATACTTGGTTAGAGGCTAGAACAAGGCTTCAGATCCCCTGGGACTGGAATTACAGATAGCTCTGAGCCACCGTGTGGGTTGACAGTAAAGTCAACCCGGGTCCTCCGGAGAACAGCCAGTGGCCCTTAACCACTGAGTCATCTCCCAGCTTAAGGGCTTTCTCACAAAAGCAGTGTTAGTTCAAACAGCCTTAGGAGTTCACCAGCACCTGTCCCTCCCGACCCCCACATTTCTGACCATTTTCCTAAAGTCTATTTCTGGGTGTTTGTAGGTCTTAGTGGTAGGCAATGTGAGAGTAAGGGATCAGAAGCCCTTGGGGCCAGAAAGATGAGAACTGCAAAGGCTTACATCAGGGATGGTACCAAATGAAGCCAAGGGCTTTACAGGGGTTTGGCAAATATGAGCAAATGTGCAGAATGAAAAGTTTTATAAAGATTACTGTAAGAAATGTACTCAACAGTATTGAGAAAAGACAGCAAAAGCCTCAAGTCCAAGTCAATGACCAGCCATAGCAGTAAAGTCTTTTTAGTGGCTGCTGGTTAAGAGCATTGGATGATCTTAGAGGGGACCTGGCTTCTTGTCCCAACACCCACATGGCAGCTCACAACTGGAGTCTACAACTCCAGTCCCAGAGGACCTGACACCCTCTTCTGGCCCCTTTGGGTACCAGATACACATGTGGTACAGATAGGCAGACAGGAAAAACACCCATACACATAAAATAATATCTTTTAAAGAAAGAATATTATATTTTGTTTTTGTCCATTAAGATAAATCAGGACTGGGTGTAGTACATCACCTTTAAGCAGGCATCTGTAAATTCTGAGGCCAGCCAGGGATACAGCCAGACCTTGGTTTAAAAAAATAAAAAAAAAAAACAACCTATGGTATGAGGGTCAGTGAGATGGCTCAGAGGGTAAAGGCCAGAGGCCAAGCCTGACCACTTGACTCTAGGAGAGAACAAGCTATCCCAGTTGTCCTGACTCCCTAAAGTACTAACTCAGCACACTTACACACACAAAAAAAACTGAGTTTTAAAATGTAATAAAATTTTGCTAACTCAGAGCAAATTTACGCTTAGCAACACCATTTTCTATGTGGCAACATTACAGTTCTAATGTAACAGGTACTGCCTAGGGGAGGTCCTGGAGGAACCAGTGTGAATGGAGGTGGAAAGGTGGAAACAGTGAGCAGGGAATATGGAGGTTACCAGTCTGCAGAAGAGGATTAGGAGCAGCAATTTCAGGAATCTGGCTTTGAGCCCAGACAGCTGTCCTAAGATTCCTGCAAACATGAGCTCCAGTTACCCTTCATTTGAAGTTGTCATAGTACAGAATGGCTATGGCACTAAGACGGAAGACACACTAGGATCCCAAGCATCCTAGACAACTTAAGAAGCTTACTAGAATTTCGTTGACATTAGAACACCCTTAACTTTGAGTCTGGAAACTCCACACTTCAGCAAAAATCACCTCTTTTCTAGAACCAAAAAATGTATGTTATTCAGTACTGTCAAGAATACAGCCGGGCAGTGGTGGCGCATGCCTTTAATCTCAGCACTCGGGATGCAGAGGCAGGTGGATCTCTGTGAGTTCGAGGCCAGCCTGGTCTACAGAGTGAGATCCAGGAAAGGCACAAAGCTACACAGAGAAACCCTGTCTCAAAAAACAAAAACAAACAAACAAACAAAAAGAATACAAAGGCCTCGTTATTTTCTAGGCTCTGCTCTCTTTATGTGCTAATCACTCAAAAGATTAAAATATATATTATATTTATGAGGGGAAAACAATCCTAAGTCTTTCATAGGTTAAAGATGCCCCAGAAGTCAAGTCCCGTTCTGCAAAAGCAACATTAGTATATAATTATTAAAGAGCAGAAGAAAATAGAAACTGTTTTGTATTTTATTATAAAAATTATGACACAAGCCAGTCATCTGAGAGGAGGGAACCTCGATAAGAAAACATCTCCCTAAGATCATGCAGTAGGCAGTCGTGTAGGTCACTTTCTCAATTAGTGACTTATGGGGAACACCCAGCTTATTGTGGGTGGAGGCCATGGCTGGCCGAGCCAGTAAGCAGCACTCCTCCACAGCCTCTGCAGCAGCTCCTGCCTCCCGGTTCCTGCCACCATTCCTCCACTGTGGGAGTGTAAGCCCAACAGACTTTTTCCTCCCCAGGTTGTTCTGGTCCTAAGTGTCTCTTTATAGCAACAGTAACCCAGGACAAAAACTGATAGCAGAACAATGGGTATTTCTGTGACAGACCAGACCATGTTGCTCTGGGGAGGATTGTGGAAGGACTTTGGAACTCTGGAAGAGAAAAGCCATTGAGTGTTCAAAGCTTGGTGAGGTGGGAGCTTGGAATAAAAGTGTTGAGAGAAATGCAGATGATGGAGGCCTGTGAAGTTCCGGAGGGAAGTCTGAGTTACTTCAAGACTATTAGAGGCACTGTATATTGCTACTGTGAATTGAGTCTGTGGTTTGTGTAAGCTGGGGATGAAGAGTCAGCTGTGATTAACAAGAGACCAGCACATTTAAGTGAAACCTTTTGCTTTCCTGGGACAATTGATGCTGATTAGCTGGAGCTGAGAAATTAGCAGGGATGAACAAGACACTAGCATTACTGAAGTGAAATACTGAGAGCACACAGAAACGGTGTTCCAGAGGTAGCTGGCAGCCGAACTTGGTCGTCTAAGAGTCTCCCAGGTGGTACTGATTTTGAAGGAATCATGGACAGAAGTCGAGGCTTGGCACTCTGAGGGGCCACTGGTGAAGGTGCAGCCTGCCTCAGCAGCAGCTGAAGGCGGAGGATTGAAGGGGCCATGTAAAAAAGTTGAGGCTTGGCACCATGAGAGCATATTGGTAAAAGTGCAGCCCAGATCCCCAAGTTTTGGAGATGCCAGTACCATGGAATAACCACTAAGGACAGCAGCAGCAGCAGCAGGAGAGTAGAGCCAGAGAAATGACCCAAGCCCCTTGGAGGAGTCCAAAAGGCCGTGAGTGAATCCTAGATATTAGGAATTGAGTTATTTATACTTTGGGTTTGGTTTTGCTTTGTTTTGATTGTGACTGTGCCCTGGCTCTTCCTTCTTAAAGTATTCAACTTATTTTTGATTTTACAGGAACTCACAGTTGAGGGACTTTTTAACTTTGACAGATTTTAGAATTTTACAAAGACTTTGGATTTTAAGAGACTGAATTTTTAGATTGTGGGACTTTAAAAATTTGAAATGTTTATAATGGAATGTTGCTATTCATATGTGATCATAAAGAAAAGGCTATGGCTTGATAGTGATGATTTTGTATCAAGTTGACAAGAGATCAATTGTCCTAACTAGTTTAATGTAAACTTGTCACAAGCTGATCCAGCTGTACTGCACTTTCTTAATTAGTGACTGATAGGGGAGGGGAGCCCATTTTGGGTGGTGTTATCCCAGGGCCTAAAAGCAGTGGTTCTCAACCTGTGGGTCATGATCCCTTGGGGTAACAGGCCCCAAGACCATTGAAAAGCACAGATCTTTACAATTCGTAACAGTAGCAAAATTAGTTAGGAAGCAGCATTGAAAACAATTTTATGGTTGGAGTTACCACAACATGAAACCATATTAAAGGGTTGAAGCACTGGAAAGGTTGAGAACCACTGTTCTATAAGAAAGCAGGCTGAGCAAACCAGTAACCAGCATCCTTCTATGGTCTCTGTATCAGCTCTTGCCTCCAGTGTAAGCCAAAAGGCTTTCCTCCCTGAGTTGCTTTGGTCAAGGTGTTACCATAGCAAGGACACACCTCTATGTCTATGAAACTGTTTTCAGAGGTTTGAAGGGAACTGGGAACCTACCCTGAAGTGAGTATCACCACCATCCCATGAGTGGACCATGAACCTGACTACAGACACAATGGGACCAGAGGCTTTGCTCTGCTGCCACCATAATGGACTGTACCCTTAATGGTGAGCCCAAATAACCCTCCCTTCCCAAGGCTGCGGGAGAAAAGCAAAAATACAGCTTCTTGACCTTCCCGTTGTTTGGGGGAAGAGGGTGTGTTGATAGGACTTCACTATGCAGCCTTGGCTGGCCCTGAACTCAGCCTGCCTCTGCTTCCCCAGTGCTGGGGTTAAAGGTGTGAGCCACTGCACCAAGTCCTAACTTTCTTGATAAGACAACCATTGTCACATTTTTACCTACTTCCCACAGGCAAAGTTTGCGTCATTTTCTTTGTGCAGGTTTTCCATGCCCTTTGAAATCCTTAATCCTATTATAATATTGTAATGAATCTTTCAAGGTCTGACCAGTGCCCATTTCTCTTCCTAGTCCCGTTGTCTCTTGGGAGAAATTAGAGGTGCTCTGCTGACTAATGCTGTAACAATGAGAGCAGCTCTTATAGAAGCTTCACCCAATTTGTTAAATTAACCAATATCACTTAATTGAGAAGAACGGTTAAGCTGATTTCATCAAAAACACGAATGCCCAAAACTTGGGTAAGATGTCTGAGGCGAGCTGGGTTTCCCAACCACTCCATGTCCCTTAGTCTCTAAAAGCAACCACAAGCTTAACAAGAATGAACCCAGTGCTTACTGTGAAATTTACGCTAGTCATGCCATTATACTGGCCATGATTATTCATTAATACTGAACTATTAAGTTCCTAATACAAATATGACAAGATGTTCATGAACAACTAAAGGATTACAAAAAATGTCACATTCTAAACCGATGGCCTATCAAACATTTAAGTTCTCATTTTAAACTCCATCTTATAGAAGATACAGTTTACAAAGATGTTTCTGAACTGATATATACAGAGAAAGCAAAGATCTGGATCCCATTTGAAAAACAGACGAACGGACACATATCTGTTTTAATTTAAAACAAATGTTTCAAGTCAACTATGATCACACACTTGGACTATCAGTTAACCAATTAGGAAGCTTCTACTGTACCACTTTCAATGTACATGTTTATCATGTACGACAATGATAAATTGACCTTAAAAAAAAAAAGCCTCTCAATAAGCTAGTACAACCCTGATGTAGTTTATTTCTGACTCCTGGATTCAAACGTGTAAGCCAGGAAGATAATGTCTTTTCTGGGACAGGTTCAAGGGGTGGTTCTACACTGTCTGAGAAGTGAATATTCCCCCCTAGACTGTGAGACTTGTATGTAGGGTTATAGTTCTCATTCTAATTCTCACCTGAATTCACCTTCCCAGTCACTGTTAGTGTTTTCACAAGTTTCCTCTACACAGGTCCATGTTACGTCTATTTTACACGTAACTCTAACTAACCTCTTAGGTACTGCTTACCAAGAAAGAACAGGGAATGTAGCACTCTTGGTCAAGTCATTGGTAGTTCAAATAAGTACCACCTCCTTCCTCAAATCATTCTCCTTTTTACCTCAGCCTCCCCAACTATGTAGAACTCCTCACTGAATGCTACCCCTTAAGATGAGGAGGCTACCAAATGACCTAAAAAAGGCACTTCCCAACAATATATCTTAGTTCTTTAAATGTTAAAATACCCAGAGCCATAAATCAAAGTCTTGTAAATAAATACATCTAGAAAGCAGTAAAGATGGGTTCCAACTACTGCAAAATTCTTGTGTCCTTATTTCAATAGAAATCACCTAGTGATTCTCAGCTAAAAATAATGACTACATAGCAATTTTTAAAGTCCAAGACATATTGACATAAGGAGGAGAAAAAAAAAGACTGGCAGTGGTGGCACATGCCTTTAATCCCAGCACTTAGGAGGCAGAGCCAGGCGGATCTCTGTGAGTTCGAGGCCACCCTGGTCTACAGAGTGAGATCCAGGACAGGCACCAAAACTACACAGAGAAACCCGGTCTAAAATGCTGCCTGGTTTTCTTATCTTGTTTCTCCACTAGTTAATAAATAGTGATTCTAAGGACCAAAGACAAAAATCTGCCCAGCAACTGCACCAAGCATCCCTACAATAGCCCCATTGCCTAGCACACCTGTTACTCCTATTGAACTGAACTGTTTTCTTAGAAAGACTGAGGGTCCCACACTGTAAAATTGTAGTTTAAATTTAAAAAAATCTGAAGCGCTTTCCATAACACAATATATTTAAAGTCGGAAATTAGGCTTTCTAGTATATAGTAATTCATTTGATTATGATTACATAGACTACCCTATTGGGGGCTCTCACAAAGAGTTGGTCCAAGTACCTAGAAAGGAAGACTACATCAGATTCAATATTGCATGCAGTTTCCTAGTAACAGAAAAGAAAGGAAAGAAAGGAAAGACTGGAGTATGTCCTATGGAAGGAAAAAAAAATCCATGTTTGACAAATACACTAATGACCAACTCTATGTGGTTAACACATCCTGCCTTCCCTTTTGGTATACTTTGTAAATGGTATGAACTTAAGCATTTGACAATGCACATAACCAGAATGGCTTGTTGAAGAGCTAGGAATATTTTTTCCTCAGCTAATACGATGCAGGCGATTAATAGAACAGTAAGTTGTAATCATCATTGATGCTACCAGCCAATAACAGGAATTCATCAAGATTAGTTGCTCACTTTCTCAGAGAAGAAACCACACCCATGATTCATAAAGCAAAATGGTGTACTTTTTTTTCCTAAGAGAAGTATTTTAACTCTAAGTTTACTAGAAAGGAGGAAAAATATGAAAATTATTTCTAAGAAGGCATCACCTCTCTGAAAAACCTGGAAGTCCACTTTAAACAGAGGTATTTACTGAGCCTTCTCGAGTTGAAACACCAAAGAGCCTTGGCATACCAGCAGTACTGCTGACCTGATTCTACTATCCTCTTTCCCAAAAAACTACTCAACAGTATCTGAGCCATTTATGCTACAAAGCAGAGCTGTACTTTTGAAAAGACCAACAGTAGAGGCAAAGCTTGTTTACAATCCTCTAAGTCACTTACATGGTAAAGACATTAAGCTTTCAAGGAAAACACTTCACTTTGGCCTTGTGAAAAGCTGGCGCTCTCCTGAAGGAGGGACACGTGCAGGCAAGAAGTGAGAAGAACCCATTCATGGACCCTTGAAGAGGCTATTTACAGATAACTGCATCTTTCTCATTTATCTGCCCTGCAGTTTTCTTTGTAAGGAAAGCAAGAGGAGACCACTGGGGCTGCTAGTTTTTCCTTAGGAAAAGCCTCAAGAATTCCAGAACTGTGGAAAATATTCGAACACCTACCTGGAGTTGCAAACAAGCTCACAGAAGGTAAATGTTAGCATGTCCCTTCTATCCCTAAAATGTTTTTGTCGTAGGAGAAATTACATCTGTTAAATATACCCTTTGAAGCCAAAATAAAAACCAATAGTTGGGAGGGGGAAAACCCCCACAAAACCAACTAGGGCTTAATAAAACCTAGTGATATACAAATTAGCAAGGAAAGAACAAACAAACCCAACACGTTTTTATTATGAAATGGATACTTTTCCAGTTTTCAATGTTAATTAGCTAATTTTAACATACATAAATTATTTATCTTCAATATAGCAATTTCCAACCTTGGGAAAACAGCAGTTATAAAACCCTTTATTACATAAAGAAACAAAAATGTACCCAAAGCAGAAGCCACGTAAGATTGTGGTTTCAGTTGTTTTTTTAATCTTAAAATGGATTCAATCTTTAAAAGCCTGAAATTTTTTGAAGGATTAAAAAAAGTACAACTCAGGAATCAAAACTTTCCTATCAATAAAAACAGTCTTAAGAGAGTTCTAACTTGCCAGGTGTAGTGACTCCATTTGGCTAGCCTGGATTATAAGATGGGTCCTGCCTCAGCCATTTAATCAGTTGTCCTTCTATTAGATTATCTCAATTTTCTGAATAAAAAACCATTATTTTTAAAATAGAAAACTCACACAAATGTAACATTTAATTCTCTTAGCTCAAAAGCACAGTAGGTGCCAAATACTGAAGACTCCGTTTGAGTTCATTCATAACCACCTTTCTTTCGTTTGTCAATGTTCAAAGTTGACTTCTAACACTCAAATCCCAACAAGCAATTGCAAACCAGTTTTCTGCACAGTAGGCTCCTTCTATTATCATAATGGCAAGTCCAGAGAAGGGAAATGGATCTAGAGTGAAGTCTCTACCACACTCCTTACATAAAACAAGGATGTAAAATTCCTGTGTTCATCACACACATACATTTATGACTATCAGCTCTAGCACTACAGGAACACAAACCAGCAGTGGAATGGTTTGGTTTCTATCTAACCCGAACTAAGTGACAAACATTATTGCCTTTACCTTAGAGAAACGATCTACTACTGTTCCAGCATCTTTTAAATGACAGATGGACAATTTCTCATTTACAACAGCCAGTTTTTAAAAGGAAAAGAAAGTCTTTTGAGTTTGTTACAATGCAGCTAAAGCAGACGATCTTACCAGCACATCATTGCAGATGTCTCTTAGCTCCGTCTCAATTTTCTCTCTGTATTCCCGAGCCATCTGCTGCTTTTTCTCAGCACCTTCCGTCTTTTGCTCGATACTTGAGACGACCCTCCAAGATGACCTACGGGCTCCTACAACATTTTTATAAGCAACAGAGAGAAGATTCCTCTCCTCATTAGATAACTCAGCACCTTGCTCAGTTACAGACTTCATGCAGGCTGCCATGTCATCGTAGCGCTCAGCCTGCTCGGCCAGTTTGGCCTTCTGCACCAGCTCATTTTTATCCATAACTGGATATTCTGCAAAGGGAAAAAAAAGCAATGTTCAGAAAATTCCTACTAGAAAAGCTCGTTGTACCCGCTGTAATAAGGTATTCTAGTATCTCAACTCTAGCCATGTTGATAGTCACATGAGGAATTAAAATGCAGCCCCCATCAACCAAAAAAATTAGCAAACTCTGGGCATTAACAGTGGCTTAGTACAACTGTTTAGACCCCAATTTCACATAAGATCAAAGCATACACAGGCTGTGAGTGACCTCAAAAACCACCTTGAGGCAGTCCTCTCTCCTGTCACTGCTCAGCCTGCTGTCCCTTCCGTGTAGTCAATAAACTTGTTTCCTTAAAAGGCAAAACAAAAGAACGCCCCCATTTTCCTTGGTTAAAAGCTCAACTTGATCCCAATACCACTAAATGATCTGCACTTAAGCAGCTTTCTCGTGTGGGCGTGAGTGAGTGTGGGGGGAGAACACTCCAGGCCGGGACCTATAATGCCTACACACAGCATTCAAGTTTGTACCTATTCTACCACACTTCCAGAATCATGAGCCATGTCAGTGTAATGTAATTCAGATATTCTAACCTTCATTCTAGTTACTTATCAGCAGTGATTAAATTTTACTTATCATTTTCCCCAACCCCAATCTACTACACTTCTAACATTTGCCAGCTGATTATAGAATGAAAATTACCTGAAGAAAATGACTAATTGCTGCTTAAGATATCTTGAATATAAAACTACTAGCTCAAACCACATATATCTATATGGAGTTATATGCACACGTATGTAGCAAACTCCCTAACTCAATTCCTACTGTGAGTGAGCACTAAGGAGTACACAGGCATGGGAGGACCCAAGTGCTCCCAATGTCATGACTGCAGTTTGGACGTAGAATCTCTGCATTATTTCTAGCAGTCACAACTCATTACTCAAGCTATTCCTGTTTCCTCAGTTAATTTTCTTTCACGCAATTTTAAAGTTCCCTAGATCCCAATTTATTTCTTATTTTTTTTCCTTAAACGATGTCAACAGCAAGATCGAAAATCATAATGATCCCACAAAACAAATTTTAATGAAAGTCAAAACCTGAATGCACTATTAAACAAGGTTTGCAGAAGCCATTGCCACCCACCATGGCAATTATCACACCCTTTCCTTTCCCCTTCCAGAAAGCACTACTCTATTTTAGTAAATCAATGAGAAGCATCCTCAACTGAGACATGCGCTGGGCTAAGTTCAATTCGAGGCACAGTACCTTCAGTGCATAACAATTTAAGATTTGGGAACCCACGCTCCCCCCCCCCCCCCCCCCGCCCCGGGGTCTCGAAATCTAACATCAGAAATGGTCTCTGGTTAACGTTGCTCCCAATAAGAAAATGATGTACGCCCAGGACGAACGTTCCCGGCCAGCCTCTCCCGTGGAAGGGGAAGTGGATTAGGTTTCTCACAGGAAGACCAGTGTTCCCGGGCCTCGCCTCTCGACTGCGGGGAGACTCGCCGCACCCACTTAACCCTTGGCTGCCTGCGGCCGGCGGGTGGGGCAAACCGAAACCGCGCGGCGGTGACTTTAAAGCTCCAGTCCTCGCGTCCGCGCCATCCGCTGCCACCTCCCCTCCTTGGCTCCGCCCAGGCTGGCGCCTCCGCGCTAGTCCCCGACTCTCTTTGTCATGGCGGAACTGTGTCAAGGAGCCCAACCTCCCCCGACTGCGAGCCCCCCCCAGCCCGAACCGAGGGAGGAGCAGTCCGCGCTCCCGCCCCAGCCCGATGGCGGAGGTGGGGTGGGGTGTGGGGGAGCGGATCGGCCTCCCCGGGGGCCCCCGATGCCGGCGGCGCCCGCAGAAGCGGAACCGCGGCCGACCCGCGCCGGACACACCCCGCTGCCGCCCGGGCGGGGTCCCCCGGGCTGCTGTCCGCCCGGAGTCCCGCAGCCCCCGGGCCGCGGCCGGAGGGGGAGGGGAGGGGCAGGGCCCCACCCAGCCCGGCCCGGCGCGGCCCCCGCCGCCGTGGGGCCGCGGCTCTCCCGAGGATGCGCACCTCCCACCGGGCCCCGGCCGCCGGCGACCCCGCGCCCCGGTGCCCCCATGCCGGGCCCGGCCGCCCCTCCCCCACCGCGTCCGCTCCCGCTCCCTCTCGGGCCCGGCCGGGCGCAGGAAGCCCACCCCCGGGGGGCCCCCCGGCGGGCCCCACCCCGCAGCCGCGCGCGCTACCTGGCCGCCCGGCCCGCGCCGGCGGCGGCGGGGGAGGGGGCGGCGGGGGCGCCGCGGGCGGGGGCGGCCTCACCTGCGCCACGGCCGAGTCACGGTCGCGGGCGGAAGCGGGGCGGCGGCGCGGGGGCGGGCTGCGGTCGCCCCCGGCAGCGGGAGCCCCGGGGTGGGGGTGGGGAGGGGCTCGCGCGTGGGCGCCTCATCCGCCACCGCCGGCACCCCCGGGGGGACCGCGACCGGGCGGCGAGCACCCCGGCGGGCGGCCCAGGAGCAAGCGGCCGGGGCGGCAGCGGGCGCCTGCCGGGCCCGGCGGGGACGAGCCGCCGCCCGGGTCCTCCTGAGGAACCCCGTCCCGGGCGGGCGGGCGAGCGGGCGGGGGAGGGCGCCGAGGCCGGCCCGGGAGCCTCCTCACCTGTGTCCGGAGTGGGTGGCGGCACACGGACGCGGCTCGGCAGTCTCTGGGCGGCGGCGCTGGCGGCGGCGGCGAGGCTGAGACTCTGTCCCTGATCTGGCTGCTCACAGGCTACAGCGGCTCCGCAGACACGGGGTTTCCTCCAATCACTAGCCCCGGCAGCAGGGGCACCACACGCACGATGACGTCAAACGCTGCTATGGCAACCGTTGATTGGTGCCCACAGCTCCCCGACCCAGCGCAACCGCCGCTCCCCGGCGCGCGCCCGCCCCGCCCGCCCGCGCCCGAGGCGAGCGGAGGAGAGCGCGTCCCCGCGCCGCGCCGCGCCGCGCTCCCGGCCCTGCCTTCCCCGCCCGCGTGCTCGGTCCGCTCCCCGCCGCCCCCGCGAGCCGCCCGCCCGCTCGCCCGCCCCGCCCTGCGGCCCGCGGAAGGAAGCCTCTCCCCGCCCCCACCTCTCCTGGCGGGCACATCCGGGACCTTCGCGTCTCCCACCCCCCCCCCTCCCTCCTGGCCGCCCTCTCTCCGCGCCGGTAATGGCGGCGGGCTGCGGGGCCGGGTGACGGCGGCTCTGCGGCCGGGGCATTGTGATCAGGCCCCCGGGAGCGGGGCGAGCGGCTCGTCCGCCCTGGTCGCGGGGCGGGGCGGCCGGGGCGCGGCCGCTCCCTCCCGCCGCCCGCTCTACCTGCTAGCGGCAGGAAGCGGCCTGAGACCTTTTAAGGCCTGAGAGCGCGCGAGGCTGGAAGGCGCCGCCCTGCCTTGCCGGGCGACGGCCGCGGGGAACAATGGGTGGTCTCCGGGGGCAGCGGGCAAGGGCTTGGCCGAGCGGCTCGGACGTGACGGTGGGAGCCTGGCCTGGGGCGAGGCGTGGGGACAGGCTGCAGCACGCCGCCGAGCCGTGCTCCGGGGGCTGCACGCCCACCCCGCAGAGCTCTCCGCCGAGGGAACGCCTCGGGAGACCCTCGGTCCTGGAAGGGAGAGGGGCGGCCCCAGGGCCCCAGCTGGCGGGGGAGCGGGGGCGTCTGCGCCCGGAAGAGGGGGAAGGAAAAGGGCGGAAATTGCAGGTGCCTGAACCCGCAAGGTCTCCACCCAGTAGACGGAAGTAGAAGGAGATGCGTTCTCAATATGAAGTGTCTGCCCTTGCGCCCTGTAAATGGGCGCCCCTGAGCTAAAAAACCTTTACTGAGCACCTGCTGGGGGCCTGCACTAAGCACAGCTGAAAATACAAAAAAACCTCAAATTCAGCCCAGAGCTCTCTAGAAGATTCCATGACAAGCTATTCTGCCCCTAATTCTGTATGTTGGATAAATGGACTGATCCACAAGCTTAGTCTGCAAATTATAATTTGCCTGAAATGACAGATAGATTGAGCGAGAGTTGCCAGTGACCAGTTCAATTTAGTGTCGTCACCACCACACCCCGTGCACCCCTGAGTTTCCACATCAACAGATGCATAGCATGCTAAACAGATGAGAAAATTAATGCAGGTTTTATTTCAAAGCTACTGAAGTAACAATTTACTTTGGCTCTAATGTAGATTCTTTCAGGGAGTGACTCACTTAAAATGACTAATATTTCAAAAGCTTTCAGGTTTCCAGTTTTGTAGTGGGCGCTCGAATTTGACAGAAGGTACTAGGTTAAATCTTTTGTACAATGGAAATGGCTGTTAATGTCTATAATGTCTATATGGAGTATACACCTCAGGGTAAGCTAAGAGATTTCTGTGCATAAAGTGAAGACTTGCTTTGGGAAATAGCTAATTTAGGCTTTTGCCTTTTGTGTTAAATAACAAGATTTCTTTGCTTGTTTTAGTAAATCAATAGGGGCTTTTAGTTTTTACAAATGCAAACCAACATGTCCACTAGTAAAGGCAAAATAAGGCTGCAAGGGGGCAAGATTTGCCATGGATGGTCCAAGTGACAAGTATTTAAAAAATAAGGACTGTCATGTAGCAGTGGAGACTTTGACTAGCAGCCTGATGTGTTCTATTTTTTTTTCTCTACTCAGGTCTTACTTCATCCATTTGATTGTCTCCTCTGTGCCCTGATAGCCACAGTAATAAAATAGCAGCAATAAAAACATTGTCTGGGGCTGAGGGGTGAATCTGTGTGCACATAGACATATGTGTGTCCTAGCATTGTCCCATGCAGCATTACTGTATTACATTTTGGGAACCATAAGGTGGTAGATGTCTTCAGTGTTCAAAGACTAGAGAAAAACGAAGTGAAATGCTGTTAAAAGTGGCAGGTCTAAAGTTCAGAGATCAACGTGTGTTAGCCCAGCACTCATAAGATATACGTGACAGTACTAAGTATTTCTCCATCCCTGCCCGGAAGACTATAATGGTCCTTGGGGTTATGTTACACAGTAAAATGAGAAAGAGCTCAAGTAAGCTCACATAAATCCATCGTTCCGATTGGAAAGCCATCTCAAGGGTGATCTTTGCAGTGTCCTAACAGCTCCAGTAGGCTATAATCTCCCTCTGCATCACTTTCACTGAGCGAGGCATAGGCACAGGGCTTTGCAGTCGGAAGGGGCCAGCCTTGCTTTGTCATCCAGAAGTACGCTCTGTCGTTACTAAACTGGACACACTGATTCCCAGTCCCATCAGATTGGTGCAGTGGGAGAGTGAAGGGTGGGCTACAGATAGAGCTGTAGATTCGAGTTATCCACATGCGAACAAGTAGAAGTAAAAGCAGGACAGACACGCTGTCCACTCAACCCACTTCTCCGGTCGCCACAGTTGGGTCCCTGTCCAGTCTCTTGGAGCTAGGTGAGGCCCACTGACCAGCTGCTAGTTAATGGGACATAAAGTGTGAGCCTTGGGAGTTTTGCCTTTATAAGCACTGACTAATGTAATTCAAATCCTAGCCGGTATCCATTGACCTGGCCAGTATTTAATAAGACCTGCCTCAAATTTGGCTCAAAAATTGTGGTTGTGGTCTTATTCTCCCCTAGTGGGAGTAATAAGAACAATAAAACCAGGAGGATGTGAAATTGGGTGAAGAAGTGGGGAGGCACTAGAGGGAATCAAACATGAAAACTTCAAAGAATAAATAAAAAACATTACTAAAAAAGTTAGGTAGAGAGTGCTGTGTGACAGACTTTTCCTGAGGAGATGCAACACAAGTCTACTCACCCCAGACAGGGAACCCATGACAGACCAAAGTATATAATACCACAAAAGTCCAAGTTGGTGAATCAATGAGTTTTGGCTTGGGCAGGGATGAGGTGGATGGGAGGGTGTTCTTGTTTAAGGTTTCTCTGTTTAACAATCCTGGCTGTCCCGGAACTTGTTCTGTAGACCAGGTTGGCCTTGAACCCTCAAACTTACAGAGATTGGCCTGTCTCTGCCTCTAGAGCGCTGGGAGTAAAGGCGTGCGCCACCACGCCCGGCTTGAATTGAACAGCAACAGAAATGACTGAAAAAAAGCTGCCTCTCCAAAGGTCAGCCCTGCGTGGGGCCCAGAGAACACTGCACTGCCTGCATGCAGCCCAGCAACACGAAAGGGGTCCTTTACGGGTGACTAACCCTCTTTACGACACTTAACGCCTGCTTTAGGGGCTGCTCTGCTGGTCTCTGCTTCTAGGCAGCTTAGCTGTCTGTCTTCTTTGCAGCTTTATCGTTTACCTTTCTGGGGAGTGGGGCCTGGTGAATCTGGTCAGTTTCAGGGACTTCCTGGAGCAGTTTTGACTTGTTTACCTTCTGTCTTAAGGAGCTTCTCTGCCAGACTGGATGTTTCACTCTAGCAGGAAGCTGCTGTTCTGCAGAGCCGCTGAGAAAGATGCCCCTGGTGATCTCTGGCTGTGGCCTCTACCCAAGCGCGCGTGCGCACGCACGCACGCGCACACACACACACACACACACACACACACACACACACACACACAGGATCTGTTCATTTTACAAAGCTGTGGCAAAATGGCTGAAATAAAGGACTCGCTGATTTTGATTCACAGTTTCAAGGGTTTCAGTCCGTCAGCCGTTGGCCCTGTGGCTATGTGTCTGGCAGACAAGGTCTGTTGACCACTTAGCTGAGAAACAAGGAAAAAACAGGTTAGCCTCACAACATCCTTTGAGGGTGTGTGCTCACTTCTTTTCACTAGGCTCCACCTCTCAGCAGAATGAACTAATATCCACTTTCCATTAATTAATTAATAAACATCATTTATAGCCTACACAGTCATTTATAGCTGGGTTGTCCTTGAACTCCTGACTCTCCTGCCTCCACCTCCCAAGAACTGGAATGACAGGTATAGGCCACCACGATTGTCATTTTCTCATGCTCTTAATTTTGGAGTCACTGTTAATAATAGAGTGTGTGCCTTGCATCCTATTGAGAGCACAGACACTCTAAAACTCCTCACCCCGCTAGGTGGGAACTGAACCCAGGGCCTTGCCTTTGCTAGGCAAACATTCTGCTGCCAAGCCAGATCCCTAGCCACTGTAGTTTCTTGTTGGCCATAGTGAAAGACACACGCTCTTCCTTGAAGTCTTCAGACAGAAAAGCATTCGTTCCTTGTACCCTAGAATTGCTAGTGATTGTTTACCTGTAATATGTCAGTGTGGGAAGTTCCCTCCCGAGGGTGAAATTCCCTCCGCCTGTCTTTGAGTACCATCTTAGCAACTGACTGACCTGCGGTTAGCGGTGGGGCATGAGCGCCGGCACTCAGTGCTGGAATCCAGTAACTGCCTACAGTTGTCACCCACTGAATGCGCTCCCTTACAGGATCTTCCCCTACTCCACTTGCCCACTTGTTTTCAATGAGGAGAACTGATGTTGCCAAGGGTCAGAGGCTTTATGTGGCTCTTTAATCATCCCTGATGAATGTTTTAGCTGCCGTCGTGGTCCACTCAGCCCTATCTGCAGCTCTGTGTTCTGGGCTCTGTTCATCGCGGCTTGGAACCAGCTGGAATTTCTGCTGTGACTTTTCCTAGAATTTACAAATGCTGATTCAGTAAATAGTTTGAAATTTAAACGTGTGTGTGTGTGTGTGTGTGTGTGTGTGTGTGTGTGTGTGTGTGTGTTGAGGCAGGGCTTCCAATAGGCATGATAGGAAACACCTTTAATTCCAGCAGTCAGGAGGCAGAGGCAGGTAGAGCTCTGTGAGTCCTAAGCCAGCCTGGTCTACACAGCAGGTTCCAACAGTCGTAGCTGCATAGTGAAGACTGTAGGCAGACTTCATCTAGACCACGGGCCAGCTCTGTCCTCCAGCCGCTCCCAAATAACCATTCAGCGACTTGATTATAAATGCTCAGCCGATACCTTAGGCTTGTTTTTAGTTAGCTCTTATAACTTAAATTCACCCATTTCTATTCATCTATTGCTGCCCCAAGGCTCGTTTACCTCATGTACACTTCCCATCTGCTCGCTCTGCATCTCATGGCATCTCCTCAATGCTCCTTAGACCCCACCCTTCATCCCAGTGTTCTCTCCTCCCCGAAAATCCTGCCTAGCCATCAGCCAATCAGCTTTTTATTAGCCAAATCAGCTTTTTATTAGCCAACTAGAGTAATACATAGTCATGTGTACAGAAGAATTTCCACAGCAGAGGACACCCCTCCCCATAAAAAAGAAAGAAAAGAGAATTGAGATCTCATGTATTCCAAGCTGGCTGGAAAGTCACTATGTAGCATAGGGTGACCCCGAACTCTGAATCCTCATGCCTCTTTCTCTGTAATGGGATTACAGTCATAGGCCACTATCCTTGTTTATTCTCAGCTGGAGATTGAACCCTTGACTTTGTATATGATAGGCAAACACTCTCATTATTAAGCTATATCCACAGCTCACAGTGTCAGGTTTTGCCTGTTCCCTTTAGGTCCAAAAGAAAGGTATCAGTTTGTAATATCAGAGATTTGTCTGAATGCAGGAATCATTTCTATGAAGAGGTACTTATCCATGCAAAAATACCAAAGAAAGAAAAAGGAAGAATGGGGGAGGGGAAGCGGGGAGGAAATACAGGTACCACCCTGATTGTTGGGTCCTCGAGGCAGGGGAGGTAGGCAGGAGCCCCTGGTTTCAAAAGCACAGTTATTTATAATTCAGAAGCTGTCAGTTTACCATTCAAAAGACAGTCTTGGAGAGGAAAAATCAGCAAATTGAGTTTACCTCTCGGCCCCCCAGGCCTATGGCAGCCCGGAGTGCCCAAGATCAGTGAAGAGAATGCTTGGAATTCACTAAAGGTTTAAATGTATAATACATACATACATACACGCATGCATACATATGTGTATAGCAGAAGAAATATTGTTTTATTTCTCCACTTTCTAGCAAAATAGGCATCTGGAAAGGAATTGAGCATCAGTGACTTTCTGGCAGTTTTCCTGGAACTTGACAGGAAAATTTCCCAAGGCCTGAGAGCAGACTCCATATTCCTCCTTCCTCGCTCTTCAGAACAATTTCTCTTAACATAACGGTGTTTTGAGGAGGAGTTCCCATTCTTTCTTGGCCATGCAAGCCTCAAAATTCCTGAACTATTTCAATATTTCAGCACCCAGATAGGAAATGTAAACAAAACCTATTATATAGGACATGAGATGGTTATTCTGGGCAAGTCAGATGTGTTTTTACTTTTTTTGTGATTCACTTTCACACAATTCATACCTCACTTATTCGTTGAACATTGATTCCTTTTTTTTTTTTTTTTAAGTCCAATTAATACTGTTGGTCGGCTTCATTCTTGGACCATCGAAAAGCCTGTAGGGAGGGATTCATTGATGAGTGGCCAGAGTAAGACAAGACGCACACAGTTAAGGATCCCACTACTGCTAAAAGAACAATCTAAGCTCTTGGCAAGAAGAGGTCACCTTTCCCTTGTGGCTCTCCCATCCCACCTGGCGTTATATATGCTTTAGACATAAATAAATGAAGGCAGGCAGCCTCTGGAGAGCTGAGCATGTAGGACGGGACCGTACGAAGGTCAGGCTTCACAAAGGAAGCCCTCGGCTGCTGACAGAGAAGGCCTGGTTATCTTTTAGAGCAAGTTGATAGGACGGCGGGGAGAATAAAGAGAAGAACAAACCCAGGGCAACTCCCGAGACCTGCAGGTCTGCGTGAGCCCTTGGCTGTCACTTCCCCCTGTTTGTGGACACTGCTCAAAGAAGGGCGATAGTACTAGGATCAGGGATTCCGGAATGTCATCATAATTTCCAGTGCTACCATGAATTATTGTAATTGTATTTGAAATAAAGGATTCATTCTCATTTATTCTTAAAGGTTTATTGAATAGTTGTTTATATGTATCATACATCAGGTGTTGAGGTTGGAAGAACGGAAGAAAAAGAGATGCTTCTAGGATTGGGGATGAAGTTCAGTGGTGGAGTGCTTGGCCTCGAACACACAAGGACCTGGATTTGAACCCCAGCCAAACCCCTCACCCAAACACACTTCCAAATACCCACAAAATCATATTCCAGGAGGAAAACAAAATATAAAAGCAAAGTCTTGGTACAAGTTAGTTGAATAAAATAATAATGAATAAAATAAGTAAATTTTAAAAAGAAAACAATAACTCGGGAGGCAGAGCCAGGCGGATCTCTGTGAGTTCAAGGCCAGCCTGGGCTACCAAGTGAGCTCCAGGAAAGGCGCAAAGCTACACAGAGAAACGCTGTCTCGAAAAACCAAAAAAAAAAAAAAAAAAAAAAAAAAAAAAAAAAAAAAAAAAAGAAAGAAAGAAAGAAAGAAAACAATAGCATTTTCTCAATGACCATACTGTTATATATGGATAATAACAAATAAATTTACATACTCCAAACAGTTAAACCCAGAAGGGAGAAGTACTTTGTATTAAGAAATCTGTGAAACTGGGCATAGTGGCACATGATGGGATTTGAAGGAGGATCAGAAGTTCAAGGTTATGTCCTTTGCTGCACAGGGAGTCCAAGGCCTGCCTAAGGGCCCTGCCTCAATTTCTTTTTAAAGTCCAAATTTTATTTTTGTTTCTTTGGAAAGAACCATAACCTGAATTTGATTACACATGAAATGAGACCAGAAGTTTAAAAAAGACCTAAATAATCCAATTGTGTGTGAATACAGAGAGTAAATAGGACATTGTCTTTTTGTTTTTTTCCAAGTGTTTACCTGATTCAGGGGACAGACTGAAATGATGAATGTAAGTGGATATTAAAACTCAAATGTTGTCTTCTAGTATATTTTTGGAAAATAGCAGATAAGGGATTGGCTGTAAAAACAGAGCCTGCATTTATTCATTTTTATTTTTGAGAAGGTCTCACTCTGTGCCGTGGCTGGAAGGCTGCCCCTGGTCTGGCAGCAGCCCTCTCCCAAACACTAGAAAGCTAGGATTTTTAAAGCTCAAACTTAATCCCACTGCATAGATCACTGGCTTAGAAAATTTTCAAAAGGTGTATTTTCAAAAGTGCAGATCAATAATAAGGTTTAAATTATTTATAAGGCATTTTGTTTCATCCACTGTGTCTTTGTCTTAACGATTTAGCACCTATCCCAGTTTCTTGCAAAAATATTTTATAATTACTGAATAAATATGAGTGTGGGATTTTTTTTAAAGGAAAGTCATATTTCTGGTTCAAATTTATGAAGAAATAGAAATGTGGGACTGGATTAAGAAATAGTTGCAAGCATGGCCTGTGAATGAGTCAGCAAATTCTTCCTAGATATTTCTTCCTTCCCTCTTGTATTAATAGATCCTGATAGTCTCCAGGCACTTGGCTCTCTGCAATAAAGACCGCGTTTCTCAGCCTCCTGTCCTTTGGGTGTACCATGTAAGGGACAGCCAGAAATACTAGAACACAGTTCAGGAGGCCTCTGGGAGGTGGTCCTCAGCAGGAAGGGATGCTTGTCTTTACCCCTTCTAGCCAGCCAGATTGAGGACATAGTGTAGAGCCTGGTAGGCCACCCTGGTCCAAGTCAGCCTGTGAGGAAGTGGAGAGTTACGGGAAAGGAGGCCAGCTCCTCACACCTGGACGTCATCACACTACTCTAGAGCTGCTGCTGGCTTCTGACTTGTTGGGTTGTCAATGAGCAGACATTTATAAAATGGAGACGCTTCTTACTTGAGATTAAATTTTTCTCCCTATGAGAGGGTTTCTCTGTGTAACAAGCCCTGGCTGTCCTGGAACTCTTTGTAGACCAGGCTGACATTGAACTCACAGAGATTTGCCTGCCTCTGCCTCCCAAGTGCTGAGATTAAAAGCCTGTGCCACCACTGCCCAGCTCGCTCACTCTTTCTTTCTCTTTCTTTCTTTCTTTCTTTCTTTCTTTCTTTCTTTCTTTCTTTCTTTCTTTCTTTCTTTCTTTCTTTCTTTCTTTCTTTCTTTCTTTTTCTCTCTCTGTCTTTCTTCTTTCTTTCTTTCTCTTTCTTTCTTTCTTTCTTTCTTTCTTTCTTTCTTTCTCCCTCTCTCCCTCCCTCCCTCCCTCCCTCTCTCCCTTCCTTCCTTTCTTCCTTTCTTCCTCCCTTTCTTTCTATCTTTGGTAGTTTTGTTTGTTTTCGTTTTCTTGAGATAGGATCTCACTGTGTAGTGAGCTAGCTTCAAGTCCACAGTCCTTGTGTGGGGAACACAGGAACGTGTGCTAACTTGCAGAGCCTGCATCTGGCTTTTTTCATTTAGCATGATAATGCAGAGATCCCATGTCTCTTCCACCTGGCCCCTGGTGGTAATACTGCAGTACTAAAATACAATATCACAACCCAGGCGCTGACATTGATGCAGTCTAGATTCAGATCACTCCCATCAGCCATCAGTCTTTTCTTTTTGGCTACGCCCATTCCCACCCACCCCAATCCTTTCTCAACAGCTCCTCTAGACACTAATCTGCTCCTCATTTCTCGTTTATCATCTGCAGAGTGTTTTATGAATGGAAACCTTTGGGGGAGGATTTGTTTCCTGGGCAGTTCTCTGGAGATTTACCTGTGTTGCTGCATACACAGCTTGTGTTGTTTTTTTTTTTACTCTTTGCTCTGGTTTTTGGGGGCCTGCCACCCAGCTCCCAAATAAATGCATAGAGTCTTATTATTTCTTAAGAATGCCTGGCTTTAGCTTGGCTTATTTTTAGCCAGCTTTCCTTAACTTAAATTAGCCTGTCTACCTTTTGCCTCTGGGCTTTTACCTTTCTCTTACTTCTGTATATCTTACTTTCACTCTTATTCCGTGGCTGGCCCCTGGCATCCTCCTCTCCTTGTTCTTGTTCTTTTTCTCTTTTGTTATTTATTCTCTCTGTCTGCCAGCCCCACCTATCCTTTCTCCATTCAGCTCTTTATTAGATCACCATGTGTTTTAGATAGGCAAAGTAACACAGCATCACAGAGTTAAACAAATACAACATAAAGGAATGCAGCACAGTGTTAAATAAATGCAACATAAAAAGAATGCAATACATGTTTGCATCATTACACAAATATTCTACAGCATAAGCAAATGCAACACATCTTAAAATAATATTCTACAACACACAGGTAATTTGAATTCTGAATAGTAGCCCATGGCATGGCTCTATCACAGTTTATGTAACCATTCACAAGTTGAAGGTTATGGGTGGTTTCCAGCTTGGGGTGATTGCAAACAAAGCTACTATGGATATTTGTGTGATGTTTTTCTGTGTGACTATGGGATTTGTTTAAGATACATTTCTAGTAGGATTTGAATATAGACACATGAATGCTCTCCTTAGGCTCCTGGGTCTGAGTGCTTTGTCCATAGCTAATGGCGCTCTTTGGGGAGGTTGGGAAGTCTTTGGGACTGTGGCCTTGGCCTCGTTAGCAGAAGTGGATTACTGGACATGGGCCTTGAAGATGATATCTACTTCTGGTTCCTGCCCAAGCTCTGTTGCTAATCCACCTTTATGTGAGGGCCTGCCACCTCAGACTCCTGTGGCTGTGCATGGTACTGCCCCAGACATCATGATGGACTGTCTCCCTAAACCTGTGAGCCAAAGCAAATACAATGCCCAAGAGTGTGATTGGTGGGTCCTGTGGTAAAAGTATGGGTGGCACGATTCTAACCAGCAATGTGCAGGATCCAGTTAGTGCTATCACTATTTTTTTTTTCAATTTTAGCCAACTAATAGGTGGTGACAGTTCCCTGTGGTTTAATTTTGCATTTTCTGTTAGTGAATGATGTTAAACATCTTTCCATGTGTTATTTGTCTTCTGTATCTGAAGAGATGTCTGTTCTTAAATGAATTCTTTTAAACTGTTGACATTTAAGAATTCTTTGCATATTCTTGTTTGGTTTGGATTGAAAATATCCCTAGAAAAGGCTCCCTAGATTGAAGGTTTGGTCCCCAGATGGTCCCGTTGTGGAAAGGTGTCTGGAGAATGACTAGTCACTGATGTGTTCATAGCTGAAGTCCTATCAGGAGATGGACAGAAATTCAGAGAGTAGGTCGCTGGGCGGGCCTGGCTCTTTGCTCCCTGTCCGCCTCCCGTCTACAGTGAGGTGAGCCTCTCTGCTTTACCACATGTGTCTGACAAGGTGTCTGCCCAGAAGCAAAAAAGCCCAGTGACCTTGGCCTGAGACCTTGGGAGCCACAGTCACAGTGCTCATTTCTCCCTTATTGGTCACAGTAATGAGAAGCTGACTGACGTCATTCTAGAAACCAGACCTTTGTCATATATGTCATTCTGTAGCTTATCTCTTAGATTTTTTTCTTTTCTTTTAAACTTTTAACAGTGTCTTCTACAGAGCAGACATTTTTAATTTTGATGAGATCTCGTTTATTACCATTTCCTTTTGGAGGGGCTGGAGAAATGGCTCATGCAGATGACCTAGATGCAGTTCCCAACACCCACATAGCACCTCACAAGCTTTCATAACCCCAGTTTCGTGTCCAGCTCCTCCAGCATTATTCTGAAGAGTCTAGCCTTTCTGTATTCAGTGGCTTTTGTGTCAAAAATCAGCGGGGCATCTGGGGACACAGCTCAGTTGGCATCACACTTGCCCAGTCTACACGAAGCCCTGGGTTCAACCTCCAGTACTTCATAAAACCAGATATGGTGGCACACACCTGTAAGCCTAACATCCAGTCGGTGGAGGCAGGAGGATTAACAGTTCAAAGGCCTACCTCAGCTACACAGAGAGTGGGAAGCCAGTCTGGGCTACACGAGAGCATGTCTCAAAATGAAGTAAGTGGAGCATCTAGTTCATTCCTGTTCATTAGTTCCTGGTAGGGACAGACCACCATGTATTATCCACTCGGACATACAGTTGTTTTTATCTTTATGCTACTATGAAGGTTCTGTGAACATGTGCATACCAGTTTTTGTGTAGATACATCTTTTATTTTACATTTGATAGTGGACTTCAGGGTCATGTGGTAACTATACATTAAACACTTTAAGAAACTGCCAAACTCTTCTCCAGTGTAGTGGTATCATTTCGCATTCTCACCAACAATATGGGGAATCCTACATCCTTACCAACACTCACATTGTATGTTTTATTATAGCTACCCTGGTGTGTATGTGTAGTCACGTAACTGTGATTTTAAAACATATTTCTCCAACCGGTGATGATGTTGGACATTCTTAGGAGTGTTTGTTTGCCATTTCCTTTCCCTACTTTTTATATCAAATAATCAATTTATTCATTTATTAACTTATCTATTTATTTTTTTGAGACAGGGTTTCTCTGTGTAGCCCTGGCTGTCTACACTAGCTCTGTAGACAAGGTTGGCCTCAAACTCACAAATGGCCAAGTGGTCTAAAGTGCCAGACTCAAGCTCAGCTTCCCTCATTTTTGATTGGGTTCTTTGCCTCATTAGCTGTGTTCTCAACACACCAAAGGAACAGAGTTTAAAGGAAGGTACATGATAGTAACTAAACACCATGCATTTGCTGCTCAGCCTTCGGGAAATCCACGTGAGCGTGAGATCTTGGTCGGTGTGTTGCTGATTCAAGATGAACAGCTTGACTTCTTCAAACTAACATGTTACTATTTTAGTCAACAATTCTTCTGAATAATTTTCCTGACCCTTCTCCAAAGTAGAATTATTTATTTCACTTTGAAAACCCCAGCTTGTGGCTGGAGAGATGGCTCTGTGGTTAAGAGCACTGGCTATTCTTCCAAAGAACCTGGGTTCAATTCCCAGCACCAACATGGCAGCTCACAACTGTCTATAACTCCAATTCCAGGCGATTTGACACCTTCACACCAATGCACATAAAATAAGTTTAAATAAATTATTAAAAAAAAAAGAAGAAATCCCCAGCTTTTCCAGTGACGGGGATTCATTCGCTCAGGCAGCAAATGTTTTGTTGGATTTTTCTAATCATTTAAAAAACATCAAAACCAAACAAATTACAGCAATGCGTGTCTATAATCCCAGGACCCTGGAGACAGAGGCAAAAGAATTGCTATAAATTTGAGGATAGCGAGCGTGGTCTTCAGAGCAAGTTTCAGGCCACCCAGTATTACATAGCCTCCAGAAATCAAGTAAAGTAAAAATAACATACGGTAAAATAAGTAAACAACAACAACGAGAAGAAAGGATAAAGAATGGGTGTGGTATCACCAACCTGTAACCATCCCGGTACCGAGGCACTAGGGAGGCCCAGGCATAAGGTCCAGAACAGTGGTTCTCAGCATGTGGGTCTCGACTGCTTTGGGGTCCCATATCAGATATTTACATTATTGACTGCAGCAAAATTACAGTCAAGTACTTTTATGGTTGGGGGTCGCCACGGCGTGAGGAACTTGCAGCGTTAGGAAGGTTGAGAATCACTGGTCTAAAATTTAAGGCCTGGTTGGGCCCTGACCCTGTGTTTAAAAAAATAAGAAGAAACGGAAAAGGAAAAGGGGATGGGGAAGCCAAGCTTGGGCTTAGGTCTACAGGTCTGTGCGCATTTCCCTTTCTCCTTGACAGTTATTTCTGTTCTCAACGCTGCATGCGTTCCCCTCTAGCGTGGCTCCCCAGGAAGAAATCAGCAGCGGACGGACGCCATGGACCGCAGTGATGCATCAGCCTCCATGGCATGGTGCAGGATCTGGGAAGACGTTTCCTCCCTCCCTCCTTCCCTCCCTCCCTCCCTCCCTCCCTCCTCCCTCCCTCCCTCCCTTCTTCCTGCAGGCATCTGAGACAGAGGTTGCAGCCCAGGCTGGTCTGGAACTTGCTGTGTAGTCCAAGCAGGCCTTAAACCTGCAGGGATGACCTTGCATCAGCCATCCAGGTGCCGATATTACAGGTATGACCCACTGGGCCCCTCGTAGGAGATTTTTCTGAAGGACATCAGTCTTAACAGGGTCTCTGACACCCCCCAGGGAAGGTTAGAGGTTCCTCTTTGGAAAGTTAGGTTCTCCCAAAGGCAGCTGAGAAAAGGGTGGGGTAGAAATGTTTGCTGGGATGAAAACCTAAAAGCAAAAGAGAAGGACGAGATTGACAGGTGCAGCCTCTGCAAGCCCGCCAGGCCAGCAGGCTGCCTCCCTGGGCGCTCTGCTCAGGAGCCATGGCAGTCAACAGATTTCTACATGAGGTGCTCTCTTCACACAAGTGACATGTATGTATCTTTCAGTAAGGGGGGCGGGTGGTGGCTGGGCTTTTGCACAGTGTCCTGTTCAGTCACCATGGATCTCACCAAGAAGAATGTGACTATTACAGTTTGGATATCCCTACCTGGCCCAGGCTCATGTTCCAAGGTTTAAGAGGTGGGGTTGGGTAGGGCCTTTAAGAGCCAGGAGGTGGTGGGTGCACACCTTTAATCCCAGCACTCAGGAGGCAGAGGCAGACAGATCTCTGTGAGTTCTAGGCTATTCTGGTCTACAGAGTGAGCTTTCAGGACAGCTAAGGCTACACAGTGAAGCCCTGTCTTGAAAAACAAAACAAAAGAGGTGATTATATCCGGAGGGTCTGGGTTCTGGGTTAGTCACCAGAATGGGAGACTTCTCCCAAAGCCTCTCTAACTCCACCTGTTATATGCACCCCTGTTTCCTTGCCCCACCTTATCAGGAAGGAGGCTTTCACAGGATGTGGCTCCTTTCCCTTGGGCCTCCCAGGCCCCAGAACCACGAGTTGAGCAAACCTTTCTTCTTTATACGTTACCCAGCCTGTAGACTTAGGTTATAGCGACAGAAGACGGACCAAGACAGTGACCTGGTTTGAGAGTTGAGGAGGATCCTGATGAAGCCAACAGCTGGAGGCTGTTGCCAGCCACACTCCCACAGCTGGACAGCAAGTCGGGTCTTGAAGAGGGCTCTGAGTGAGGCATGTCTGTGTCTGCCCCACGAGGGAGAAAGGGAAGAATAGGAGAGCTATTTTAGAGAAGTCTTGACAAGTCTTGGTGGTTGGACGGATACCCAGCCTTGGACTAGAACACCACTCTCGGCTAGGGCAGCCTGGCCGAGACCTGGAGCTGCCACCACGTCCACAGCTGCCTGTACTGAAAGCAGCCCCATTAACTTCTGCAAACTGGCGTGGCTTGAGCCTCTCGGGGGACAGACCAACTGCCTTCCTCAGCTGCAGCTGCGGGGGCTTGCCAAGGAACCCACAAACACAGCCCCCCCCCCCACGGCCTGGAGGTGGACTGATGGAAAGCTATCTTCTAGTGGAGATGGAGAGGCTCAACGTTTCTGGAAGACTCAGACACAAACAAGAAGCTAAGCATGTGCTCAGGCTGTATTCTGACACACACTAGGCTGCTCTCACTCCCTCCTGCCTCACCGAGCTGTCCGGACCGCAGTGGGCCCTGGAAGTGAGTCGCTGGCAGAAGAGCTGTGCTGCTAAGTTCTTGCAGTAGACCTCATCCTCCACCAGGGAGCTGGGACGTCACTTCCTTTAAGACAGTGTCCTGTGAATTTGAAAACAATAATGCTGTCATTTCTTTCTTATAAAAGTGGACAAAAAGTAAGCATCGGCCTCTAAAAACCGTCCAGCAGCTTGTTTAGTTTCGTTTTTTGAGTCTGGGTTTTCCTTACGTAGCCTAAGCAGATCTGGAACCCGTGATCCTCCTGCCTCAGCCTCTCAAGTACTGAGCTTTACAGGCATCTTCCATCACGCCCAGCTGCTGGGCGGCTCTCACAAGCCCATGGGTATCCAGCTCGCCTCTGCACTTTCTTGGCTGCTTTTCCCACAGCAACTGACACGTCTCTAATTTTAATGAAAGGCTCATCTGTCTGCCGCATTTTCATGGCATTCTAAAAATCTGTCAGAATACTCAGTGTAGCTTACAGAATTTTTTTTTCCTTAAAATAATTTTTTTTTGTGTGTGTGTGCATCATTTACCCCCCTTCCATGCAGTTCCGAAAAAATGGATGTCAGGAAGTAGATTTCTAGTTTTGCTTAGTCACGGAACAGCCCGGCCTGCTTTCGGCTGTCTCCACTCTTTGGCTTGTTCATCCAGCCTCGCCCCCATGAGTGGGCCTTTTGCTGTTAGTCACGGCTTCATACAATTAATCCAGTCATCCAAAAGGCCACATTTGATGCTCGTATGTAACGAGAATAAGATAAAGGTAAGGCAGGATAGACTAAGGGAGAATTACTTGCTTTGCAGAGAATCCTTTTACATTGAAATACAAACTTCCACTTTAGCCCTTCTCCAAGATGCTTTGAAGAACCCGACTTTATACTATCAGAATTTACAGGTTACTGTCCTCAAAAAGTAGCCATTGAGTTAAATAGACATAACATGCCCTAAAATACTTGGTCTGCATTCAAGGTCATCCCTAGTCACACAGCAATTTCAAGGGCAGCTTGGGCTACTCAGGCCGTGTTTCAAAAACACATTCTTCTGCATATTTGTAGATCACACACAATATAGCTTTGCCTTCTTGTTTTTTCTCACACATAGGTCCTCCCTTGTCCAAGAAGGGTGCAGTCCCAACTCCCCCCATGTATGCCTGTAGTACCAAACTCTTTATGTACTGTGTTTTCCTACACATAAACACCTATGAGAAAGCTTTATTAATGAAGTAGGTATGGTAGGAGATCCACAATAATAAGTAATAAAATATAATGATTTAACAATGAACTATAACAGAGGTTACATGAACATGGTCTTGCTCTCTGAAATAGTTGATCTGTGGTCCCCCTTTTTCCTTCTTGTGATGATGTGAGAGGACACAGGTCAACAGAAGATATGACGTGAGATGAGTGATGGGCATGGACACACACTGAGTACCGTGACAGGTGCTCTGATAACTGAGTTGGTTGCTAAGTGACAAGTAGTACATAACAGCATGGAAAGACTGGACAGAGAGAGAATTCGCACCTCCAGGGCTGATATCCATACTACTCAGAATGATATACAATTTAAAACTGACGAATTGTGTCTGTAGTTTTTCATTTGACATTTTCAGATCTCTGTGGACTACAGATAACTGAAACCATAAAGTGAAGTGCATATGGGTGTGAACAGAGCTAGTCTGTATGTCTTGAAATACTTTCAAGAGACTGAAAAAACATTGAGGTATAACTTAACTGACTCTGAAACCAAGGAACGAGTGTTGTAAGGACCTGTCATTTTATGTTGCACAAGCAATAATGAGAAAAACTTTTGCCAAAGATAAGAGTTAGCACAAGTCGGGTGGTGGTGGCCACGCCTTTAATCTCAGTACTCGGGAGGCAGAGCCTGGCGGATCTCTGTGAGTTGGAGGCCAGCCTGGTCTACAGAGCAAGATCCAGGACAGGCACCACAACTATACAGAGAAGCCCTGTCTCAAAAAAAAAAAAAAAAAAAAAAAAAAGTTAGCACAGCTGTTGAGTATGCTAGTTATGGAAAGAAATATTGAGATGATTATGGTGGTTTGAAAGAAAATGGCCTCCAAAGGGAGTCACACTATTAGGAGGTGTGGCCTTGTTGGAGGAAGTGTGTCACTGTGGGGGCGGGCTTTGAGGTCTCTTTCGCTCAAGCTTCCCTCAGTGTGACAGTCAGTCGACTTCCTGTTGCCTGCAAGATGTAGCACTCTCAGCTCCAGCACCACATCTGCCTGCAGGCTGTCATGCTCCCATCCTGAGGCTAATAGAAACCTCTGAAACTCTAAGTGAGCCACCCCAATTAAATGTTTTCTTTATAAGAATTGTTATGGTCATGGTGTCTCTTCACAGCAATAGAAACCCTAACCAAGACAATGGTGAAGCAGGTATCACTACCAAAACTGGCTAAGGTAAAATAGAATCTTATCTTTCAAAACTAAAGGATAGACTATGTAATACAGTGAAAGGTCTCTCTCCCCGGAAAGGGCGTCACACAAACAATGGTAATTGATCTTTCACAAAGGAGCAAACCCACTAGGAAGCCAGGCGGTGTAGGCTCCCGATGGTGGTGGCGTGAGATGGTGGGGGCGGTGGTGGTGATATGTGCCTGGTGGGTGCCTATGCCAGGGGGGCTTAGCTTACCTGTGGAAGACCCTCATCTGCTCTGTGGCACTGCCTGGCATGGCGCGAGCTTGCTCAACGTTTTCCTGAAGTCGCGATGTGGAGAGCACAAGAGACCTGGGGAGTTTGTCACCTACCTGGGTCTCTACACCAGGCCCAAGACCTTTCCCAGGGGAGATGGTAACTATACCCTCTTCCAAAACCCTCTTCTGACTGGCTATGAAGATAGAGAAAAGAGTCTGGACCCTCACCCAGGCAGCTCTGGTGAAGTTGGTTGGTACCATTATTCTGTGTGTGGACCCAGAAAGCATATGTGTCATTAAGTTCAACTTTCCTTGAATCAAATAGTGACCGTTATGTGGATCTTCCATCCTGTGCTTATGGGAGGAGATAGCTTAACTAACTAAAAAAAAAAAAAAAAAAAAAAAAAAAAAAGACAGAAAAGAAAGGACTATGAAGAAAAGACAGTCTTTTCAACAAAGGGTATTTTAAACAACTGTGTATCCTTGTGAAAAAAAAAAAAAAAAGGACATAGACAATATAGGCTTTCCATGTTTTGTCCAAATGGACTCAAAGTGGATTACAGATCAAAATATAAAATATAAAACCATGAAAGTTTTTGAAGAGAACATAATATAAAGGTTTGGGGTGTTACAATGACTTTTTGGATACAAGAGCAACGGCACAATCCACGAAAGAGGAATCAATACATTTGAAAGGAATAGCACCGTTAGCAGAATGGAAAGATAAGCCCAGACTGGGAAGTATTCAAAAAGCAACAACAAATCATTTCTGACAAAGGACTGTTATCCAAAACGTAACACTTAAAACTCAGTTGCAAGAGAACAACCTGATTTAGATATGGACTAAAAGCATTAGAGTTTTTCCCCATTAGTCAGTGTCTCATGAGGCCAGTTGGCCTTGAACTCACTTCATAGCTGAGGATGACCTTGAACTTCTGAGTGTCCCAGTGAATGGAACTACCTATATCTTCTGAGTGCTAGAATTACAGGCACAAATCGACCAAACTCAGGGCTTCATGTATGCTAGGCAAATACTCTACCAATTGAGCTCTGTCCCTGGCCCCTTAACAGATTGTTGTGGAGTATTTGTTTAATAATGGAAAGATGTGTTGCATTCTCTTATGTTGCATTTGTTTAACTCTATGAAGCTGTGTTACTTTGCCTACCTAAAACACCTGATTGGTCTAATAAAGATCTGAATGGACAATAGTTAGGCAGGAAAGAGAAATAGGCAGGACTGCCAGGCAGAGAGAATAAATAGGAGGAGAAATTTAAGCTGGAGAGAAGAAAAAGGGAGGAGGAAGAAAAGACGAAGGAGAGGAGGATGCTAGGGGCCAGACACACAGCCAGCCCCAGATAAAGAAGGAAAGAAATGTATATAGAATTTAGAAAGGTAAAAAGCCCAGAGGCAAACGTAGTTAAAGAGAAATGGGATAATTTATGGTAGAAAAGTTGGTTAGAAACAAGCCAAGCTAAGCCCGGGTATTCATAAGTAAGAATAAGTCTCCATGTATTTATTTGGTAGCTGTGTGGTGATATATTGTGTACCCTGATAAAGCTTGACTGATGATCAGAGGACAGAGAGCCAGCCACTAGATTAAACATAAAGGCCAGGCGGTGGTGGCATACACCTTTAATTCCAGCACTATGCAGGAAGTGATATGGCTGGGTGGAGAAAGTATATAAGGCGATGAGGAGACAGGAACTAGAGCCTTTCCGCTGAGGACACAAGGCCTTTTTGGTGGAGGACTTAGAGACTTGCAGTCTGAGGATTCATGGAGATAAGATCTTGCCTTCCATCCGGCCTGAGGATGCCAGTGGTGAGAAGTTTGACTAGTGGCTTGTTCCTTTGTCTCTCTGATCTTTCAGTGTTTACCCCAATATAAGCACCAAGATTCTATTATAAGACCACTTAGAATTCGTGCAACAGAGCTGGATGGCAGGCCCCCAAAGAGTAAACAAAACAAAACAAAAACAGACAAACAAAAAACCCAACTACAACAGATATTTCTTCAAAGAAGATATATGCACAGCAAATGTGTAGAAGAAGAGATATCCAATATGGATGGGGGGAAATGTAACTCAGGAGAGTACTTACTTGGCATACAGGAAGCCATAAGTTCAATTCCCAGCACAGGGCAGGGGACAGAGAGAGATGTCAAAGTATTATGTTATGTATAGGTGTACTTTTTGTAACCAAATGCATTCTTTAAAAAAAATGTATTCCCTGCTTGGATTTTTAATAAAGTATTTTATAAGCATTATCATAGTTTTATAGCAGCTTTGGACCCAACCAGAGCCCCTCTAATCACTCTTCAGTGAAGAGATCAACACCGTGGTTCTTCAACAAGGGTGATTTGTGCTCTATCAGACCCGTGACACTGTCTGGAAGCAATTTGCCATGTTACAGCTTTGCTGGAGGGGAGGGGGCTGCTTCCGGCATCCAAGGAATGGAGAGGGGCGGGGGTGGTGTGGAGGTGGGGGGGGTTGTGAGGGGAGGGGCGGGAGTGGGGTGGAGGTAGTGGGTGAGGGGAGGGGCGGGAGTGGTGGTGGAGGTAAGGGGGTGAGGGAGGGGCGGGGGTGGTGTGGAGGTAAGGGGTGAGGAGAGGGGCGGGAGTGGTGTGGAGGTATGGGGGGGGGGAGTGGGGTGGAGGTAAGGGGGTGAGGGGAGGGGCGGGGGTGGTGTGGAGGTACGGGGGGGGGGGGCGGGAGTGGGGTGGAAGTACGGGGGGGCCCGGGTGAGGGAGGGGCGGGGGTGGTGTGGAGGTAAGGGGGTGAGGGGAGGGGCGGGGGTGGGGTGGAGGTACGGGGTGAGGGGAGGGCGGAGTGGGGTGGAGGTAAGGGGGTGAGGAGAGGGCGGGGTGGGTGGAGCTAAGGGGGGAGGGGCGGAGTGGGGTGGAGCTAAGGGGGTGAGGGGAGGGGCGGGAGTGGGGTGGAGGTACGGGGGGGGAGGGGCGGAGTGGGGTGGAGCTAAGGGGGTGAGGGGAGGGGCGGGAGTGGGGTGGAGGTAGGGGGTGAGAGGGGGGGGCGGGAGTGGGGTGGAGGTACGGGGGTGAGGGGGGGCGGGGGTGGTGTGGAGGTAAGGGGTGAGGGGAGGGGCGGGGTGGTGTGGAGGTACGGGGGGGGGTGGGGTGGAGTAAGGGGGGTGAGGGGAGGGGCGGAGTGGGGTGGAGCTAAGGGGGTGAGGAGAGGGGCGGGAGTGGGGTGGAGCTAAGGGGGTGAGGGGAGGGGCGGGAGTGGGGTGGAGCTAAGGGGGTGAGGAGGGTGGCAAGTGGGGGTGTGGGAGATGGGGTGCTCAACGTCCTTCACAGTGAATGTGACTGTCCCCAAAAGAGTAATTATGTGGCAAGTGATAACACGCCACCGTGGCTGAGAACCCTGCTTGACCCTCAGCCTCAGCCGGAACTCAAGGGACAGAACTGAAGTCTTATGGCCCATTCATTCAAGCAAGCTACAGCCGAGGATGTGCAGGCTGTGATTTCTGTTATTCTTCAGCTAATTCCCTCATTTCCTCACCTACTTGTTTAATAAGTGTTTACTCGATGTTAATATTTTTAAAATGTGACTGTGTATGAATACCTAAGTACCCACCAGCTCAAGACCACAGTCAACATGACTTTCTTTCATAGTTTCTATGGTCAGGGATTCCGAGGCAGTTCAGCCGTTGGTTCTGGTTCAAGATTTGTCATGAGGTTGCTGCTGTAGAATGTCAGTAAGGATGCAGTCATCCAGACGCTGGGGTGGGTGGGGCTCTGCGTCCCAGGTGGTGCCTCACACACACACAGCAGAGTGGATGACCTCAGCTCCTTGTCACATGACTCTTTCTTTCTAAAGCTGCTTTTCTCACAGCAGATGATTCACAAGAAAGCAAGGCAGAACTTGACGTTTTAAGAGCTTTATTTTATTATTTTATGTGTACGAGTGCTTTGCCTGGATGTGTGTTTGTGCATCAGGTGGGTGCCTGGGGCATGGCAAGGTCAGAAGGATGCGTCAGATCCCTTGGGTCTGCAGTTACAGACTGTTGTGAACCACCTTGTAGGTTCTGGGAATCAAATCCCAGTCCTCGGCCAGAACAAGTGCTCTTATCGCTGAGCCAGCTCTCCAGCCCCTGAGCCTGATGTTTTGATGACTGCATCTTGGATGTCGCACCCTGTCCCTTTTGCAGCATTTCATTGGTTTTACAGGACAGTTCTATAGCTTGTAGGGCAGGTGTGAATAGAAGAAGCTGAAGAACCATGAGGAATTCCTGCAGTCTGGCTACCACACTGCCCCAGGGCATCCAGACACTGCTGGAGTGACAGGATTCACTGGTGATTCTCTAACAAATAAGGACTCAGTTCTCCTAGGCTCTTTCCTAATGGGGCACAGTTGAGTAATAGCTAGCCTGACAAATGAACAAGGCAAGTTCTAGAAAGAGTGAAGCATTAGTGGAACAGAATGTAGAGGTGTGCGAATTTAGATGACAAGAGGAACTGACCCTGGGAATAAACAGTGACAGACTGGTCCAGACAAAAGGACCCTCAGGTACCAGTGATCAATAGTCATTGGTGAGACCTTGGCTTATGTCCAAGGGCTAAGTATGCAAAGAGATCAACAGAATGTGTTTCCTTTTACAACCAAAGCTTAGCCCCGCCCCTTTGAGACAGGAAGTAGTGTAGAGCTATGATGTGAATACAAAATAATGCAAACACTTTATTATTTACTCAATGTTAATATTTTTAAAATGTGACTGTGTATGAATTCCTAAGTACCCACCAGCTCAAGACCACCGTCAACATGACTTTTCTTCATAGTTTCTATGGGTCAGGGATTCCGAAGCAGTTCAGCCGGTTGGTTCTGGTTCAATTTGTAAACAAGTGGGTCTTGTTTACAAATGAGGAATTCCCCCAGTTCCAAAAGACATACATGGGTAAGTCTACCTAGAGACATTTAACAAATATTCCTATCAATCTCAAGCTGGAAAACACCCAAATATCAACCACCAGGAATAGATAAGTCCTTCATCCTGTGGGATACTAGACAGTAACAAAAGAGAACCACTTTTAGGTAGCAACGTGAATGTCTGTCAAGGCATAACACTGAGAGAGAGAAAGCACCTCACACAGACGAATACCTTCTGTGCGGTCCCATGTTGTCAAAGGGAAGGATAGACAACACGAACTGATGGTGGCAGAGGTCAACAGGGATTTTCTGGGGTGCGGTGGGGGTGTGTTTTGACTTAGGAAGACTTAGGTGTTAGGAGAGCCAAAGTTACATTTTGTTTTAATTACTATGCCTAAGAGATCCAGGAAACAAAAATGCCTCTGATCTGCAATTCCCTTGCCCAAGGACAGACAGTTCCTGAAATGCTGGAGGCATTGTTTATGGGAGACAACAAGCCACATGTTTTCACTCCCCTAAACAGGTTTGTTTGACCCCTCTGCACAGGATGTGCTTGATCACAGGTGGGCGGGAGGTAGGTAGACAGAAATTATGTCAGGATGTATACTTGCCCCTAATTGGACCTGACGTGAAATGCAATGAATTATGGGTTTCCTTCTTAAGCCCTTGCAAAACTTGATTTGAGGCCAATTCCCAGGAACCTGGGTATGGACCTGGCCAAGCCTATCTGCTAGGCCGGTATTTAATTAAAGGTTGCTTCAAATTTGGCTTTAAACTGTGGTAGTAGTCTTATTCTCGATCAGTGGGCTTAACAGTGTTTTGATAAGGAGACTTTCTAAGGAATTGAAACCGGTATCCTGGGCTTGGGATGCAGCTCAGTGGTAGAGCTCTTGCCTACTATGTTGAGGTCCTGAGTAGGATCTGCAACACTGCATGTGAGGATGGGGGGTCGGGTGGGGGATCCATACCCTGATCTGGGTTGTTATGGCTGTATCCAGGGGTATATTTCCCCAATCTCAAGTAGTAAGCTACAAATAGAATTCTTTTTAAAAATGTATTTCATCATCTCTCTATTTTTATTTATTTGTGTGTGTGGTGTGTGCACAAACTGTTAAGTCTTTTCACCCTGAAGGCCTCTCTGCTGATGCAGCAATCCAAATTAAGCCAAATCAGACCGAATTGGAAAAGCCCAGGTTTAATGGGTAAAGCGTTCACCGGTGATTCCCCGGCCCCTCCGAGAGGAGATCGGGAGGAGAGACCGGTGGAACCACACGTCTGTTTTCTGGGATGCAGTTTATATCCCCTGTGGGAGTGGTCTTGAGCCTCTCTGGGGGAGGAGCTGTGTTTGGCGGGCTTTGAAGGGGAAAGAGATAGGGGAGGGGGCTGAGGTGGATCTTCCACCAGAATATTCCAGACTCTTTGGGTTTAGGGATGCCAGGATGCCAGGGGTTGAGGTGGAGCTCCCACCCAACACCAACGTTCCATAGAGCACACATGGAGGTCTGAGGAGAGATGGCAGCGGTCAGTGTTCTATCACAGAGTTTCAGGGCACTGAACTCAGGTCGTCAGGCTTGGCAGCAAACTCCTTTACCTGCTGATTCCTCTTGCAGGCCCAGCATATATCATTTGTAACAGGGACAGCAACGCCAGTCCCAGGCTTACCTATGGTAACATCAGTTGTCAGAACACGGTCCAAGAGTGGAGTGTGAGGAGAATTCTGAATCTTGTGAGAAAACTCCAAGAAAACAAGACAAGAGTCTTGTGATCTCAGTTTCTTCAGAACATGGAATTGTTCTTGGAATGTGGTTTCAGGCCCCTCCCAGGTGTAGCAGACAGGAGTGAGTTTCCTTCAGATTATTCATCACAACTGGCTATTGCTATTTGTTTATACGTCTCTATGGAAAAGCATGGTTTTGTCCTGTGCAGCTTGCCTGCCATGTGTGGCCTGCCTGCCACGTGGCCTGCCCTTGTGGTTGTCCACTTTACTCACGTGACTCCCCTTAACCCTCCTCTTATAAACTGTCTGATGCTTTCAATGAAGTTGGCTATGGCATGAGACTTCAGTCTGCCTCATTTATTGTTTCCATTCTCCCAGGTCCCACCACCTCTAGAGCAGTGAACAGCCGTTGACTCAGAGGAAAGGCCCCCAAACCCAGCTGGAGCCCCAGGATTGGTCTCAAGAGTCCCAGATTTTATCTAGGGTTCAAGTTGGCCAAGCATGGAAACTGACGACCTGGAGGCCTCAGAAACCCATCCCCTCCCTGGACCAGTCCTCACACACACCTTCACTCAGGCCCCAGGAAGTCCACTCATGCCCAGCCGATCCTGCCACTGTGGCTGCACAGTAACGTGGTTTCTGTTCAGCTATATGCCCTTTTCTTCTTTTCCTCTGCCCTAGAGAAGAGGTGTTTGTTTCAGATACTTAAATGTATATTTGTGTGGCAAAGAAGAAAGAGATGCATTAAGCAGATGGCTTCGGTGGCTTGTAAAATGGCCTGAGTACTTCTGCTAAGAGCTTTTTCTGAAGTAATGGAGAGAGAGCCAGCTAGTGATTAGTCGCCCAGGCCACTGCGTTTCGGGGACGGAAATGGGCTGGGCTCTTAGTAGTAGAAAAGTATGGCCATGGTCCCTCGTTGTTCTAAGTCCCTTCCAGATGTGGGACAGCTGGGAGTGGGGAGGTGGTAGTATTTATTGGCATCTAATTTGTGTTAAATTCAGTACTATTTGGTGTAGGAAAAGCTTGGGGGAACCTGACCCGGTAACTAAACGCACACTTATCTTTGTAGCTGTGTGAGGTCCCTGTCCTTAGCTGTTGGGAAGGACAGAAGTACAAGTTCTGATAATTGTCCTTGTGTCCTGACTGTAAGTGATGTTCTGCTTTCCTAGGCTGAGGGGCTAAACTCTGTTGAATACTGCCTTGTTTCTCGTTTCAACTTTTGGACATCCCCACGGGCCTGTGTAATCATCTTTTGAGGAAGCAGGGCTCAGGGGAGGGGCCACATGTTCAAGGTCCTCTAGGAGAGCCAGAGAAGAGGCCCAGATCCCACACTGTACCAAAGCTTTTTCTTTTAGGCCACCAGCCAGCTCCCAAATCATAACACAGAGACTTTGTGTTCATTTTGAATGCTCGGCCTAGCGTAGGCACGTTTCTGGCTAGCTCTTTTAACTTAAATTACCCTGTTTCTCTTTATCTATCTTTTGCCTCGGGACTTATTTCTTTTCTTCCTTCTGTATGTCTTACTTTCACTGCTTCTCATGTCTGTCCGTCTGTCTGTCTTCCTGCCCTGGGCATGTCCCTCCTCTCGTTCTCCCCGTTCTTTTCAAGCCCAGATTTCTCCTATTTATTCTCTCTGCCCACCTGCCCCGCCTATCCTTTCTCTGCCTAGCTATTGGCCATTCAGCTCTTTACTAGACCAATCAGGTACCTTAGGCAGGCAAAGTGAGACAGATGCAAATAATCTTTACATAATTAAACACCTATCCTTACATCATTAAGCAAATGCAGCATAAACAAAAGTAACACACCTTTACACAGTTAAAGTAATATTCTGCAGCATCAACAAACGTAAGGCATATAGTTAAAATACTGTTCCACAACAGCTCACAACGCTAAACCCTTAAGCCCTTCCTGCCCACCTCTGGTGTCTGGACCAAGGCTTCCTTTTTTATTCGGAGGCACTGGGGACACTGTACATTCCCTTCCCTCCAAAATGAAAAGCCAAGCATTCCCAGATCAACTCCCAAAGCAACAAGCAATATGACAAGGTTTTGTTTCCGTTTGTTGTTTTTATTTGTGCTGTATTTTATTTATTGTGTGTATGTGTGTGAGTACACACGACTGTGGACAGCACAGGTGGGGATCAGCGACAGTTTCTGTTCCCCGGTTCTCTCCTGCCGCCATGCGGGTCACAAGCATCGAAATGAAGTCAGTAGGCTTGCTATGAGTGCCCTTACCCACTGAGCCATCTCCAGGGCCCTGTGCTTTGTTGAGAAAAGCTCTTGACATACAGTTCTGATTGGCCTGGGATCTACTATGTAGCCAAGGCTGGCCTAGAAATTTAGTCTTAGCCTTCAGAGTGCTGAGATTATAGGTGTGGGCCACTGTACCTATCTTGAAAGCTTTAGAGGTGGAGAATATCAAAATTTCTCCTTCTCGCCCAGTCTCCAGCTTAGCAGCAGCTGACCTACCTTTCCTGAGTTCCTTTTATTTTGTCCACTGCAATCCCATCACAGTCTCCGAAATAGGTTTTACACTCTCCCCACACACTCTGGTCCACTAGAGGATTTCTATAATTTCGTAGCACACCCCGCACAGTGCTTGAGAACTGGATGTGTCCTGAGTGTTAGAATACTAGGGGTTAGACAGTAGTTAAAACAGAAAAAGAGCCAGGCGGTGGTGGCACATGCCTTTAATCCCAGCACTCAGGAGGCAGGGGCAGGTGGATCTCCAAGTTCAAGGCCAGTCTGGTCTAGATAGTTCCAGGACAGCCAAGGCTATAGAGAATACCCTGTCTCAAAAGAAAAAAAAAAAAAAAAAAAAAAAAAACTCCTTTTGCAAGTTTGCATTTGAGCAGATAGATGGTGTGTGTGTGTGTGTGTGTGTGTGTGTGTGTGTGTGTGTGTGTGTGTGTGTATACACTGGCGATTAAATCAATGGGTAAAATATAGAGCATATCCGAGGTGATGTGACGAGTGACATTAAAACAAAAACAAAAACGTAGCAAGGTAGGAGGGAGAAGGGGTGACGGGTATGCCGTTGTGGGCTTGGTTTTGTTTTCGCTGTCCACTGGCTCCTGTGTCTTCTCCAGCATCACCTCCACCAGCATCCCCTCCAGCCTGTAAGAGGTCTTGTCAACCCACCACCGTCCACACTGGCAGCCCCTGCGCAGCTGAGTGTCTGTTGGTTGAACATGGACCACTTTCCTTGAGCCTGTTGGTGCAGAAAACGTCCGCGTTCGAAAGAAGTGTTCTTTGTACTGCTGAACAGCCTTTCCAAGGAGGAAGTGAGTGTTTATTCTCAGGGCGGGCTCTCTGCTCCCTAAGGTCTTACTGGAACCTGGTGCACACTGGCAGTTTTGAGTGGCGCTTCTGCGGGAGCCCATAGTGAGCAAAAAAATAGATGAACTCGGTCAGCAATGGTGAGACTTATCCTTTTTATGGAAGAGATGGGAAATTGGAAATTAGAAATAATATCCATGTCAGAAAAGGGGACAGAGGAAGCAGTGGGAAGGGACAGGGAAGGAACAAGAGAAGGACAGAAAGGGGACGAACTGGCGACTTCAAAAACCGGAGTTGGGGACCGGAAAGCAGGCTGCAGAGAGACGAGGCTTCCAGAGCTGGAGGAGGACCATGGGAAGGCAAGGAACGGCGAGGACTGTGGATTGGACCATGGGATGGCGAGGATTGTGGAACGGACAGGATTATGGGTATATGGAGAACCCAGGACAGGGAGGATGCAGTACCGAAGCTAAGTAGAATCCTAGTGAATAATAGCCCTGGGACTCCTTAGGTCTCCTCTGAGTAGCACATCTGGCTTCACTCATCCTCACAGACCTTCCCATCAGAGGGTGCACGCCTGTGAGGGCCCAGGAGAGACAAACCTAGGGTCTCATAGTGCAAGGCTAGGGCTCTACCACTCACTACACCCCTGCCAGAAACCCCTTCTCTACGTGTTCCTTTGGAACGGGGCCTAGCTAAATTGCTGCATGCAGCTTCCGCTCACTGTGTAGCCCAGGCAGCCTCTGATTTTTAATCCTCCTGTCTCAGTCTCCATAGTAGATGGTGTCTGTACAGGCGTGTACCACCAAACTAGGCTGAGAATTGAACCTAGAGGGCCCCCTGAATGCCAGGCAAGTGCTCTACCACTGAGCTATGTTACCACTCTTGTTTGTTTGGGACAGGGTCCTCCTGGTCCAGCCTCTGAAATGCTAGGCTTACAGGCATACACCACCACAACTGTTCAGACAAACCTTTCATATGACCGAAGTGTCCAGAAACTAGCCTGGGCTCATGGTTAGTACGTTCCAAACAGGTCCCTGCTCATTGAAGTCAGGAACAGAGGCCAGACAAGAGAAAGGCAAGATTTTGGTAGATTTCCAACTTTGCTCATTTTCACACGCAAATATTCCTCAAAAGCATGGAGTCGAAAGCCAGTGACGAGGACTCTGACTGAAGCGCACTCGGTGATGACCTGAATCTGTGCAGCGTCTCGCTTAGAAGGGCAAAGGGTCCCTGTCCATCTCCAGATGGCGGCTCCAAGAACACTTGCCCTTTGATCTTAGAGAAGGTGAAAAGACAGCAGATGATTGTATGCAGCTGGTGACAAGTGACAGCCAGATGGAGGACCTGAGGTGACTGTGGGCACGCAGTGACGAGGCCCGAATGCTGTCCACTCCCTCGTCCCTGTGCACTTACCTTCTCTGTGAAGACCTCACTTGAAGTCCTGAAGACAGTGCATCTCAGGCCACCGCGGCCTGGGAGAGTCGGGGACTCACCAACTACTGTCAGCTGTGACTTTATTCCAGGAGAGGCAGCGTTTCCTTTCTCAAATCCTCACCAACACTGCAGGGGTCAACAGAGACGTAGATCGTAAAGTGACGTAACCCTGGGTCGCTGCCCTGGCCGGAGCTGGAAGGAACTTCACCTTGATTTGGACGTTTCGCTTGGACTCTTTTCTCCACACCTGCCTGTCAGGTGGTCTCACGCAGGGGAGACACGGGATGACCTCAGGGCACAGACGACTAGGGGCGCAGTGGGGTGATCTCTAGGGTGGCTTTCTCCATCTTTCTTTGATGATGTAGTCGCTCAATTTAAAAATTTGTGTTGATATAGTTTTAAAATAATAAATATAAACAATTTTAAATAAGGTATTTTATAAAGCATTTCAGCTGTGATCTCAACAAAACAAAAAAAGTGTAATGTGATTATAAGATTGATACAGACATATCTCGCCTGTCTCCAGGCTCTCCCATGTGACCCTGACCCAGAGTTCCTGTTGCTTGCTGCCTTTATTTTATTTTTTAATGTCATCTTTGCAAAGGGCATCTTGTCATTGACTTCAAGAAACCAAATATTTGAATCCAAAAGCAAATGTCTCCCACATTTCATTGCCGCTCAGAGTGAGGAAGAGGGTAGGTTAGAGCACTGTCTTTTTCCGAACACTTTCAGTCAACACTCTAAAGTGAACCTGGGCAGGAAGCATTTATTTTATTTTATTTTATTTTTGTGGATTTTTTCGAAACAGAGTTTCTCTTTGTAGCCCTGGCTGTCCTGGAACTCTGTAGACCAGGCTGGCCTTGAACTCCAAGATTTACCTGCCCCTGCCTCCCCAGGTGCTCCACCATCACCTGGCATACAATATAGCATTTTAATTACTAAGATTGGCATCATGTTTCTCCACAGACATGTTCCAAGGAAGTCCCTCCTACAATTAGAGCAGGCTTAGGAAAGGGATCTGCTCCAGCCCTGGTTCCTGGAGCCCCATCTTTCAAAAAGGTTTGGGGTGAGTGGACAGAGGGTCCATGGCTTTGTTTGTGTTTCTGGGGACTGAACCTTAGGACCTGATGTTGGAGGGGTAAGCACTGAGCTTACCTACCATTGAGCTATATCCCCTAGCCCGTAGGGTTCATGGTTTATATACTACCAACATCCAGTGAGTTTTTGTTCAGCTTGTTTTACAGAGAGTAGAAGGTATTAGAAATTGAAGGTATCAGTCGTGTGTGTGTGTGTGTGTGTGTGTGTGTGTGTGTGTGTGTGTGTGTGGCGGGGAGAGGATCAAAGGACATTGAGAGTTGCCTGTGGTTATCTTAAGGACAGATGGTTGGGGATTACTAGCATGGAGATGCTTTCATGGCCCAAACCTTCTTCCTCTACCTTCAAGGTATGTGCTATCCATCAATGCAGGTGTGCTCCAGAGGGCAGAGATCCCAGAAAGAGACAAGGATTACAGAAAGCTGATCACATCACGGCAAATGTCTTTAAATTAAAAGAATTCCCAGTGTGAACCAATGCCATCAAAAGCCCAGTAGGTTGATTGAGAAGGTGTGGTCCTTGGAGTTTTCTAGAAAGAAAAGCTGTGATGTCAACTCGGCTGGGCTGAGACATCTAGATGATTCCTGAAGCACATTTCTGTGGCTATTTGTGAATGTGTTTTCAGAGATGACTGGAGTATGGGAGACGACACTTCCTGAATGTGAGTGGTTCCATCCAACAGGCTGGGGTGTGAGTGGTACCATCCAATAATAGGCTGGGGTGTGAGTGGCACCATCCAGTAGTCTGGGGGTAGCTGGGGGTGTGAGTGGTACCATCCAATAGACTGGGGGTGTGAGTGGCACCATCCAATAGACTTGGGGTATGAGTGGCACCATCCAATAGACTTGGGGTGTGAGTGAGTGGCACCATCCAATAGGCTGGGTGTGAGAATAGACTGGGTGTGATCCATCCATAGCTGGGGTGTGAGTGGCCCCATCCAATAGGCTGGGGGTAGCTGGGGTGTGAGTGGCCCCATCCAATAGGCTGGGGTGTGAGTGGCCCCATCCAATAGGCCTGGATGGAACAAAGAAGGAGGGGACACAGTGTGTCTCTGTCTCTCTGCCTCCAGGCTGTCTGGCTGTCATGAGGTAAACAGCTTCCTCCAACACACACTCTCTTGTGGTCCTGATAGTTTTGCCCTGAAGGTCTAGGGAACGTTGGGCAGAAACTTCTGAGACTGTGAGGCAAATAAACCTTTTTTTTCTTAACTTGTTTCTCTTGGGTTATTTGTTATCATGATGAAAACTGATTAATACAGAGGTAATCTAAGAAACCACAAACGAGGGACTGTTTTTCACAGTAGATCAGACAGATCTGTTCATCAGGCTTGAACACTTGGGCTCAATTAATCCCCCTGCCTCAACCTCTCGAGTAGCTGGGATTACCAGTTTAGGCGGCCTTGCTTTCCTTAGTGCCCTGGTTTTCAGGATCACCTTGGCAGAGGTGGATGCCATCTGTCAGTGGTCCTGAAAGCTTCCAAGCTGGGTTCATGCTGCAAGCCATGGAAGAGATGGGGTCAGGGACTCGCTTAGGATAAGCACATGACCTTGGCAGAGTCACAGTGACATCTGATGGGAGTCCAGGAAAACCACTTTCGAGAACAAGCCATGCCAGGAGTTGTGTGTTGAGAATTAATCTTTGATTTCTGCAATCCTCCAACCTCTTTATATTTCACTACATTTCTGTATGTGAGTACATGAAGAGTTTTCTTGTTACAATTATGCCTCTTAGAGATCCCCTTATTTTGGGTTGTTTTCAATAAAAGAAATTGCAGAATCACGACCTCAGAGTGTGGAAGAGACTCTGGCCTTATTTTTAACCTTTCTAAGGCTTGGGCTAAAAGAGTTGGTGCCTTTTGCTATCTGTCTCCCATGCAGTGACCTTGTTAAAAGCTATTTATTACTTATTCACCACGCTAGGGGTGGAACCCAGGGCGCTGTGTACGCTACTCAGAGACCTACTACTGAGTTACATTCCGGCCCTACAATGTTATTTTTGATGACTTAAGTTCATATCTCTTGGGTAGGAAGCAAATCCACACACTGATTCAGAAGCAGGAGGGAACCAGTGTCACAAGCCTTTTAGATTCATAAGCAGGTGCATAAGTCATGGTGCCCCTGCGTGTGTTGAAATGACAAGGCATCCTTGGCTGCCGATGACGAAAATGTAGTTACAATTGCAGGACAGAGAAAGCCTTGTCTCGGTAAGGCCGGATATTCACTTCCAGCATGTAAGAACACTCAGGTGTCAGCCTTGGTCTGTGTGCACCACAAGGAAAACCAAATATTTAAGCCTTTGGAATGGTCAAGGTGCATGTCCCATGAGCAATGCTCAGTACTCCAAGGTCTGAGATGATTGACATGAAGTAGTCAGATTCGGAGTCTTCCTTCAATCATTTAGACACATGAGAGCTATGAGAGGAAGACACACGGCAAAAATTGACTTTGAGAAGGCCCCTGCCTCCGCCTCTGTGCCTCTCTTCTTCCTCGGTCTGCTTATGAAAGCAAGTGGGTACTTCTACCTTTGTGACATTCGAGGGACACAATTTAACCAGTTTTTTTTTTTTAAATTAAATCCTTGTCTTGGCTCCATGCCTTATGAACTGGCAAATTCTAAAAGATGCTGTCAGCAGCTTGGAACTCTGTATGAAAAAGTACAAGCAATTCAGAATAGAAATCAATTAGAAAACCTGCATAGTAATTGAAAGATAGTAGTTAATTTTATCTATTATTATTTAGAGAGTGTCTCATGTAACCCAAGCTGGCCTCAAAATTTCTATGTAGCTGAGAATGACCTTGAACTTCTAATCCTCCTGCCTCCACACCCCAGTGCTAAGATTACAGGTGTGAAACATCATGCTGAGTCTATGTGGTACTGAGGAACAAACCCAGTGTTTCCTAATGCTCACAATTGTTCTACCAACAGAATATAAAAATATATTTTTATAGTGCTGGGAATTGACCCAGAGCCTTCTGTCTACTGAACAAAGGCTTTATTGTTTAGCTATACACCCAACATCAATTATTACATCTATTTATTTATTTATGTAGCCCTGGATGTCCTGGAACTTGCTCTGTAGACTAGGCTGGCTTTGAACTCGTAGAGATCCGTCTGTCTCTGCCTTCTGAATGCTAGGATCAAAGGTGTGTGCCACCACGCCCGGCTTACCAATGATTAATTCTTTTAAAAAGAAAATATAATAAGCCCAACATTACTATTTGTGATGAAATTACACATAATAATAACTGCATTTGGGGGAGGACTGTAGAGATTGACCCTAAGAGCTGTACACAAGCTAAGTAGACTATCACTGGCTATACTCTAGTATCTTGTCCAGATGATGATGATGATGATGATGATGATGATGATGATGAGTCAATGTCATACTATGTAGACCTGGCTAGCCTGGTACTTACTATGTAGACCAGGCTGGCCTAAGGCCCACAGAGCTCTGTCCTCTGCCTCCCAACTGCTGGGATTAAAGGCTTGCACCATCATGCCTGGCCTCATTCACATTCTTAGACATTGCTTTTGATTTGTAGAGTGTGAAAATCAAACACTGGCTCCACTAACTTGTAAAAACAAACAGACAAACAAGCAAAAACAGAACCAAAAGCTCCCTTCTCCCCTGCTTCTGAGATTTACTTTGGTGAAAGGAGCTGAGACCTTCCTCCCAGGGCTCATCCTGCTGTGTGTCTGCCATCTTTCTGTTGGTGAGTGCTTTCCACTCCCAATGGTCTTGTGCATTGCCTGTGGCGTCGGCAGGGACAGTCGTGCCTGAGTCTCCCTTTAGGGTCTGATTGGTCCCTCATTGCAACCATGAACAGCAAGTAGACCTTTGTTGACTGAGTGTCTAAAGCATTTCATTCCCGAGGCCCTCTGGCAGTGTGCTTGTTATTTATTAAGCGTCCCCAGTGGGCCAGAGAGTCAGGGAATTGCAGAGCTGGAGGGATTTTAGAGGTGGCCTGGCCAACCCCTTCATTTATAAACAAGGAAGTTGAGATCCAGGAGAAGGCCCTGCCCAAGGTCAGACTCTGTACTCTGGGATGAAAAACAAACCGTTCAATCTGGCTTCTGTTCCGACTGCAGCCCTGCTATTTCCTCCCTCTAGAAGTTTATAATTTAATTATACCAAATATTTGTAGCTAAGGCATTAGCAAAATCGGAAGGATGCTGTTGGGATCTATATGTGTTTAAGAGAAAACTGATAAAAAGGGAAAAAAGGAGGCAAGTGAACACCTTCAAGCACATATTTTTAAAATGGATTTGACTTTATTTATATTGTATCATTTTCCTAAACAAGATGTAGAAACTCCAAAAGGACAAACTAGAATAAGCAAGAAAACACTGAAAACAGACTAATAAAAATTTCAAAAAGCAAAATAAAGAGCCAGGGTGGATCGAGACTAGGTAGAACAAGCCTGTCAGAAAGCCCTACAGATGGCCAGTAAGAAGGCTCTGTGGGTGAAGACTCTTGCTACCATGTCCCATGGTTACACAGTTCACAGCTCTCAGATGAAGAACCCTGGAAAAGCACAACTCCTGTTATTAATGAGGCCAAGAGAGAAGGTTCTCCCATGAGAACTCCTGTCTGGAATTGGAATGACAGCCTTTCTGAGGACTTGGGGACATCTCCATCACCTCCCTCTCAAAGAACTGGAACGGGGACATTTCAAGTCACATCACCCCCTGAATTCCATGTCTGGGGAAGAGGGAGAGGGGAACCAGGGAGCCTCCACCTGGGAGAAGGAAGCTACATGCAGACACAGACTCCTGTACCTCCAAGGGAGTTTCCTGATGTCAAAGAGGAAGGCTGGAACCAGGCTGCCTTCCAAAGGGCTGCTTGTACTGACTGGCTGGCAGAATTGGTTAAAAGACGCAGAAATGATTTTCCTGGAAAAACTCAGGAGTTCACGTAGAGCTGTGAACGCCTAGGTATCCTGGGGGGAAGGCTCAGTTTCCGCGCTTGGGAGCAGAGGGACAGGAAAGAGAGGTGTGCAGAGGGACGGCAGGCCCACTCCCCACTGAGATGCAAACAATCTTCTTAGGGTCCTTGTGACCTAAAACCAACCAGACTCAAGTCCTCTGTCCTTCAGGTTCTTTTTCTAGGTGGGTCTTCTGGTCTATCCAGGACAACGTCACTGAGAATAGTCAGTTGGAACTTGAACCAGCTCAAAACTGGGATGATACTCTACCACACAAGGGAAAAGAAATGTGTATCCACACACAAGACAATGTTTCCAGTTTTCAGCTTTGCTCTCCATTAATCATCTACCACATAAGCATGGGAGTAAAGAGTCAGAGAAGAAGCCTTTAAAGGGACAGAGAAGAAGCAGAGGGTCATCTGATCCATCCAAATGTTTCCTTTCATCATTGTTTCTAGGCAAAGTTTTTAAACACCAATAAAAGTCATCAGGAAGTCAGGTGGTGGCAGCATGCCTTTAACCCAGTGCTGGGGAAGTAGAGGCAGATGGATATCTGAGTTGGAGGCCAGCCTAGTCTACAGGGCGAGTTCCAGGACAGCCAGAGCTACACATAGAAACCCTGCTTTGAAAAAAAAAGTCAGCAGGAGAAGCAACTGATTTGAAAATCAGTTTCAAGTCCTGTTGGATCTGCTTCCAGTCCTGGCTCCCAAGCCTGAAGGCCGAGTTGCTCTGCAAAGCAGTCTGGGATTTGCCTCTTGAGTAATGGCAGTGTTTTATAGAGACTCTCCCCAACTCCACCATTGCACAAACTTGCCTTCTTTAGGATGGGAGGGGGGGCAGTGACATTATGTCACTGTACATTTTTTTTTTAACAGCACTACATAGCCTTGGCTGACCTGAAACTCACTATGTAGACCAGGATGGCCTTGAATACGTAGAGATCCACCTGTCTCTGCCTCCTGAGTGCTGAAATTTAAGGCGTTCCTACACCACCGTGCCTGGCTGAGTGATACTATTTTTGGATGAAGCCTTGTCAGGTCCAAAATGTAATGAATTTTCTTATGCTACTGATGCATTTTGATGAGGATATGTATTTATGGAAGAGAAATTTACCTCATTACTCCCAAGAATACCTCAGTGTGGAATGGGAAATGACTTTGACAGGACTAATTCATTCTGGATTTTCTGGCTTACAATTATCCTTCTGGGGGCCCAAGTGGTTTATTTTATTTTATTTTTTGTTTTTCGAGACAGGGTTTCTCTGTAGAGCTTTGGAGTCTTTCCTGGAACTTGCTCTGTAGACCAGGCTGTCTTTGAACTCACAGAGATCTGCCTGGCTCTGCCTCCCGAGTGCAAAGTGCTGGGATTAAAGGCGTGCGCCACACTGCCCTGCACGGTTTGCTTTATAAGCAAAATGAAAATTCCATTTTTAGTTTCTGGCAAAGCAAAGACTAGTCCATATTCAAATGTAAGATGCTCACTAAAGTGAATTGTTCTTCACCAGCCAATTCAGGGAGACTCCACCACGTCATCTTTACCGTGAGATAGGGAGGCACGGAGGGAGCTGTCATCGTCCACCTACTCATTTGTACATTGCTTTCTCCCTGTTTCTGCGTGAACATTCTTTCTTGAGTTTCCACATCAATCTGATATCATAAAAGAGAAAAGCAGGTAACCTTTTATCTAGTTTTGCTAGTGTTCATACTTTTGAAGGCTGTGTAGTCTCTTGTAGCTTTCTGAATCCTCAAGCTTGCATAATATTTTAAACACTAAGGATAGCTCTCCCCAGTCCCCAGTGTTCAATGGTTGTGTTTCTTCTATGCGACAGCAAAAGACTGCCACTTTCTTTTCTTGAATCATTCAAAGATTTTAGTAAAAAGGAGCCAATATTCCCTCTTGTGTGTTTCCCCCATTTTTTCCTTAGCAGTTGAGTTATATAAATGGTGAAACTTGGAATAAACACCACACACACACACACACACACACACACACACACACACACACACACAGTGTTTCAGCTTTGCCATCTTGTTGTCCATTCCTTTTCTTATTTAAAGACTAGCTTCTTTGCTTTCACACTCACACAAAAAGCATTTCGTCCCTTTGGGTTTCATTTCTGAGACTTCTATAAAGGTGGGACAAAATGCTGTCTTCTGTCTAGCTGTAATCTTGTGGGAAAAGAGAAGTCAAGTGTGTGTGTGGAGCTGCGCATACATGTTGCCCACCTGTGTCCCCCACCTGTGCCCGGCCTGGCCACATGGCTGTTTCTGTGAGAGGGACTGTGTGGCAGTGGTGAAGAGGGGGCACATCTTGAAGGCATTCTTCTTTTAACCTGAGTTTTCAACCATGAAGAATGCAATGCCAAAGACTAATTAAAAGCAAAACAAAATACCTGCTGGCCTAAAAGGAAAGAAAGAGAAGGAAAAATAAATACTGTCTGCGGGTCTGAGTCTGGCATTTGGTGTGAAGAGCCGTAGAAAACCCTGGCATCTGGGGAGATAGTTCAGTGGCTAGGCATGCTTGTCCTGAAGCAAGAGGCCCAGAGTTTGACTCCATAGTGCTGGCTGCTCAAAGTCAGTCTGTCTGGGGAAACGAGTCTCCAGTGCTAGCCCAAGAACCACTAGAGTCAAGATCAGGAAGAGACCCTCCCTGTCTCGGGGCATAACATGGACCACAGAGGAAGTGACATCTTGCCTTGGTATTCACATGTAGGCCTGTGCACTTGCACACTGATGTGCACACACCATATCCCCGCCACTCCCCACACCACAACCTTGTCAATGCAAGCAACACAACTTTCACCTCAAATGGGGTAAGAGATAGTTTATCCTAGAACAGTGGTTCTCAACCTGTGGGTAGTGACTCCTTGGGGGGAGATCAAACAACACCTTTCACAGGGGTCACCTATGACCATTGTTTATATTATGATTCATAACGGTAGCAAAATTATTATGAATTAGCAATGAAAATAATTTTATGGTTGGGGGTTACCACAACATGAGGAGCTGTATTAAAGGTCGCAGCATTCAGATTGAGGTTCAGTTGGTGCAACATGAGATTTGAGGCCCGGGAACCATGGAACTAGGTCACCTCAGGTTCTGTGTTCCCACGGGGAAGTGGTTTCATGAAGTTCTATAGCAACAGAAAGTCATAAATAAGGCAGTTCTAAAGTCCATTGGTGGGTACATGGTGGGGGGTGTTGTTATAGCAGCATGAGGGAAGCTCTTTATAGGCCTCAGACGCTATCTGATAACAGACTTGGTCTGCTGGCAGTGGTCCAGAGGGTGCCTGGACTGGTCTACGCTGGTGACCAGTCTAGCGAATAACCTAGCTGTCATCATAGAGCCTTTGTCCAGTGACTGATGGAGGCAGATGAAGAGATTCACGGCCAGGCACCAGGCTGAGCTCTGGGAATCCAACTGATAAGAGAGAGGAGAGATTCTGCAGGAGAGGACCGTCGAGATCATGATGGGAGGACATGCAGAGATGACAGACCACACATGGAGCCCCCATGGGACTGGACTAGGCCCTCTGGATACGGAAGATGGTTGTTTAGCTCAAACTGTTTGGGGGACACCCAGGCAGGGGGATGGGGATCCATCCCTGGTCCATGGGCAGGCTTTTGGGAGCCTGATGTTATGGTGTGATGCCTTGCGCAGCCTTGGTGCAGTGGGGAGGGACTTGGACCTGCCTAGGTTCAGTGTGCCAGGCTCTGCTGACTCCCCTTGGGAGACCTTGGTTTGGGGGATGTGGGGATGCGGGATGGCTTGGGAGAGAGGGCTAGGGGGTGGGAGGAGGAAGGATCTGTGGGTGGTATGTAGAGTGAGTAGAAAATTTCCTTTTTTTTTTTTTTTTTTTTTTTTTTTTTTTTTTTTTTTTTTTTTTTTAGAAATCTGGGCTTAATGGGTAAAGCATTCTGGGGCGGTTCTCCCCCCCAACCCAGAGAAGAGATGAGGATGACAGAATGGGAAACCACCAGAAAATTTCTTAATAAAGAAAAATGAAAAAAAAAAAAAAAAAAAAGAACCTGTGTGTACCTCACTGTGAGGCTTCCAGCATACATTCCTCTCTTTGTCCCCTAACCCAAACGGAAGCATCTCCCCAGGAGGGGGGGGGTAAGGGAGGGAGGGAAAGGTTCATAGTTCTCAGAAGGTAAACACAAGATCGCGTCTTAGCGAACAGAAACGTGGAAGATCTCAAAGTCCCTTCCCAGCTGTTTAAAAGGATTAAACAACCTCGGGAGCGGACTCTGAGCAACTGTGGAGAGAAGAGGTTGCTGGAGGGCGGGGCTGTGTGCAAGCTCCTCAGAGTGCCAGCGTCGCGGCCTTTGGGGTTTCCTGAGTATAGGGATGGCGGTATAGGAATGGCTGGTATTGGGGTGGCTGGTATTGGGGTGGCTGGTATAGGATGGTGGTATTGGGGGCTGGTATTGGGGGGCGGTAGGGGTGGCTGGTATAGGATTGGCTGGTATTGGGGTGGCTGGTATTGGGGTGGCCGGTATTGGGGTGGCTGGTATAGGATGGCTGGTATTGGGGTGGCAGGTATTGGGGGCCGGTATTGGGGGGAGGTATGGGGGGGCAGGGGGTGGGGTATTGGGGTGGGGTATGGGGGGGGGGGGGGGGTTTGGGGGGGGTTTGGGGGGGGTGTTGGGGTTGCTGGTATTGGGGTGGCAGGTATTGGGGTGGCCGGTGTTGGGGTTGCCGGTACTGGGGAGGGCTTTCTGGTGATGCAGCTGCCTTTGAGTCATGCCTGCTCCTTATGAGTACCCCCAGCCAGAACTCTGCTTCACCATTGGCCAATGGTGCAGCTGCTACTTCACTGGCCAGTCTGGAGCTCCCTCTTTGCAGTGCACAGAGCTGTGTGTGGTGTCTCCCCAGGACGGTTGGTCACACAAGACAGGCAACACGGAAGACCGAGTGCCTAGTCAGATCCAGGGCGGCCTTTGCGGGTGGGCCAGCAAGAGGAGCTTCCCACCCTTGCTTTCCTCGGCTTCCCCTGCACAGTGATACAGGAGTCAGCTTTATGCACAGTTTGATTTATGGTTTCTTTAGTGTCAGTGATGACAAATGTCTGTCCCTCCTCCCCAGCCAGAAGACACCGCTGCAGCAAGGGTCCCTCTTCTGAGTTTTAGGGTCTGGGGAGGGTTATCCTAGGCCTTGGTGGTGTCGTCCACATATTTCTGACCTTGGTAAATTTACTATTTAACCCATGGGTGCTGGCCTTCTCTATCCATGTGATGGGTCAACATTCTCTGGATGGAGTCTGACCACAAACTCTGTGAGGAAAAGGAGACTCAAAGTCAGCCTTCATGGACGTTTACGTTCTCACCTAGGTCTCTGTCACCGACAGTTCCTTTTTAAAATCATGTATTATAGAGGCAAAGCAGTTAGGGCAGCAGTTCTCAACCTGGGGGTCATGACCCTTCTGGCAAACCTCTATCTCCAAAATTATTTACATTACAATTCATAACAGTAGCAAAATTACACTTTCGAAGTAGCAACAAAAACAGTTTCGTGGTTGGGGGTCACCACAGCAGGAGGAGCTGTATTAAAGGGTCGAAGCATTAGGCAGGTTGAGAGCCGCTGCGCTAGATAAACAGCCTTGGCACCAACAACTCCTGTGTCACGGAGGCAGACATTACCAGACAGAAACACTTGGGGGAGAAGGGTTATTTGGGGTCTCTGTGCAGGGCGATGGGAAGGCATGGTGAGGGAGAAGCTCCATCTGTGGCAGCAGGAGCCTGAGGTGGTTGCTATTCACATGGTACAGACAGGAAGCTGAGAAAGCCGGACTGAAACAATGGCTGGTCTACTCTTCAAAGGCCCTGCTGACCTATTTCCACCGGCTGGGCCCCCTTCTAAAGGCTCCGCAGCCTTCAATATAATACCGTGGGGTGGTGACTGAACATGCAAAATACGGCCTTGTTGGCAACATTCCAGGCATCTTTTCTTTTCTCCCAGTTTTCTGACTTGACCTTGTGCTTTAGGCAAGTGCAGGCAAGGCCTTTACCACTGAGCTGAATCCTCCCCAGCGACGGTCATCTTTTCAGAGCTCAGGCACCTCGTGAAAGGTGTTGTGTGGAAACTGTACTTAGTAAGTACTCTTCCTGTTCTAGTTTGTTACTCTGTCACTGATGAAACACCAGGGCTAAAGCCAGCTTGGGGAGGGAAGGGTTTATTTCAGCTTCCAGGTTCCATCTACGTCAAAGACAGCCAGGGCAGGAGCTGAAAGCCGGGACCGGAAGGCTGGAGCTGAAGCAGAGGCCACGGAGGGCGCTGCTCACTGACTTGCTCCCCATGGCTTTGACAAGTTTGCTTTCTTATACAACCAGGGGAGGCACCACCCACAGTGGGCTGGGCTCCCTCATACCAACCATTAATCAAGAACATGTCCCCTTAGATGCCCACAGACCAATTTAATGGAGGCAGTTCCTGAGCTGATGCCCCGTTTCCAGAGGGCTCTTGTCAAGTTGACAAACACTAACTAGCGCCCTTACTTAATCAATTTGGGAAGACTGATGACCAAGTAATTATCCAGAAAACATTTGAAAGTGAAAAAATAAAAATAAAACCAAAAGATGTGTAGTGGTGGTCAATTTGGATTGGAAACAAATCAAATTGTCTTAAGCAGAGCGTGAGAGAAAGCTGACCTGGGTACCGCCGGTGTGCAGAAAGCTGACCTGGGTACCGCCGGTGTGCAGAAAGCTGACCTGGGTACCGCCCGTGTGCAGAAAGCTGACCTGGGTACCGCCCGTGTGCAGAAAGCTGACCTGGGTACTGCCCGTGTGCAGAAAGCTGACCTGGGTACCGCCGGTGTGCAGAAAGCTGACCTGGGTACTGCCCGGTGTGCAGAAAGCTGACCTGGGTACCGCTCCGGTGTGCAGAAAGCTGACCTGGGTACTGCCCGTGTGCAGAAAGCTGACCTGGGTACCGCCCGTGTGCAGAAAGCTGACCTGGGTACCGCCCGTGTGCAGAAGCTGACCTGGTACCGCCCTGTGCAGAAAGCTGACCTGGGTACCGCCCGTGTGCAGAAAGCTGACCTGGGTACCGCCCGTGTGGAGATGGTGCTGATGCAGGACTGTTTAGCTTGAAGAGGTAACTAAGGGAGGATATAAAAACCCTTTTGTTGCCGGGCGGTGGCGGACGCCTTTAATCCCAGCACTCGGGAGGCAGAGGCAGGCGGATCTCTGTGAGTTCGAGGCCGGCCTGGGCTACCAAGTGAGTTCCAGGAAAGGCGCAAAGCTACGCAGAGAAACCCTGTCTCGAAAAACAAAACAAAACAAAACAACAACAACAACAAAAAAAAAAACACAAAAAAAACCCTTTTGTTAGTCGAAGAACTGTCGTGAAGAGGAGTACTGGCTTTGTTCTCTGTTGTCTCAGGGCTAGGGACTTGAGGGCAAATTTTAGATCACCATCTGGATGAACTGCCTGCCAGTCTGCGCTGTCCATCCAGGAACCCACCACATACTTTACTTTAAAAATGACTGAGCACAAGCTAGGGGCCATCTGTCAGGATCACGGAGGCAGAGGTTCTTATACTGGGAAAGAAGGTAGATTAGAATTCCTTGGATGTCCCTCAATCATTGTGTTTTCCATCATGGGTGTGTTTGATTTTGTAATTATATCAATAGACATTTCAGTCAAGTGCTTATCTCCTGCGGTTGGAGAAAAAAGAGAGTTCTCTCATTTCTAGTGACCTTTATGAGGCTGTGTGTCACTTGGCATGGCTCTTTTACACATGAGATTACTAAGGAACGTGGTAAGAATAAAATCCAGTCCCTGGATTCCTTTGCTTAGCTCTGCAGTCTCTCAGCCCTGAGCACCTGCCTGTCCTCAGTCAGGTTATGGAAAGAGACCCTGAATCCCTACCAGTCCAGTGCCTAGTCTCTCCTCGCTTCTAAGAGAAATGCCAAGTTTTACCTGGGTTCATGGCCACCTGCTGAAGATACTGTATTTCTCAAGACGTCATACATATATGAATATATTCAATTCCATTCAGTCGTGCCAGGGTAATATGAGTGAAAGCTTTTTTGTTTCTGAGGAACTCTGGGAAAAGACCACCAAGCTTCTCAGCTCTCTCTTCCTCCTATCTTCTCCCTCCTCCCCTCCCTCTTCTTCCCCCCCTTCCTTCTCTCTCCCTTCCCTTCCTCCTCCTTCCCTCCCCCTCCCCTTCCTTCTCTCTCCCTTCCTCCTCCTTCTCCCCCCGCCCCCTCCTTCTCTCTCCAGAGGATCTAAACAGACACCTGGAACAATGATATGGAAACTATGGGTCCAGGATGCTGGAGTCTAGCTGCCTGACATGTGCACTCATTTACCACCTCTAGAGCAAGCAAGTATTTACAAGGTAAATAAAGGAGAGAGAGAGAGAGAGAGAGAGAGAGAGAGAGAGAGAGAGAGAGAGAGAGAGAGAGCTTTGTCTCATCTAAGCCAATGCTGATTATTGGTTTTGTAAAGTCCAACTCAGTGTTAATTGACAACTCTGATCTTTCTTTGACCCATAAGTACTTGTGATGGTACTTATGGCAAGATCTAGACTCCAGGACAAACCTCTAGGCATGCTTAGAAGGGACTTTCTAGATCGGGTTGATTGGGAGGGGCTGGGGTAGGGGTCAGGGTGGCACTGTTCCATGGGCTGGGATCGTAGATTGAATACTAAGGAAAAGGCCAGCTGGGTGGGGGCATTTGTCCCTCTGCTTTCCAACTGCAGATAGTGTGACCAGCTGCCTCATCTTCCTGTCCCCATACCTTCCTGCTACAGTGGCCTGTATCCCCGCCAACTGTAAACCAAAGGAACCCTCCCTCCCTTAAAGCTGTTCTTATCAGGGGTCATATCGACCAAAGAGTCCTAATCCAGGCATTCAGGGAAGAAGATCCATTTGCAGACCCCCTCTCTCTCACACAGCATGGGCAGTCACAGTCTTCTCCATCTCCCTAGTTTTAACTCATTTTTGAAACCACGCTAGACATTGGTTTATCTTTTTTTCCACTCAATACAACAACCAGGCTTTTGGTGACTGCTGTTTGTGGAAGTCCAGGATTTCAGAGAACTCAGGAGAGTCTAATTGCTTTCCCATATTTTAAAAATAAGAGAATATAAGTGTGCATACCACTTCAGTGTGCACATCACACTAAAAATCAAACGGAAGACATCATCCTTGCTAGCAAGCACCCCACCATTGAGCAACACCTCTGTCCCCAATAGCAGATGTTTTGATTCATAGGTGTGGATTCTAGCACTAGTGGTAGCTGGTGGCCCCTCTCAGTGACACCAGGAATCATTTGTCATATTAGTACTGAGTGCTGCTCACACAATCCAGTGCCCCCTCTCAGTGACACCAGGAATCATTTGTTATATTAGTCACACATGTTTTCCATAACTTTATGAAATTAGAATGGAGACAGGGTATTAGAAAGACAAGTCATGTTTCAGGCTATGAGTCACCTGGGAACAAATGTTCTGATGATCTTACACAGTTGAAGGATTTACGGCACTAGAGAACCTTGCTCTAAAACCCACGGTTCCAACAAGTATTTCCTTTAAAAATTCGTTTTACTTTGGAGAAAAACAAAGCAAAACACATACTTAAATGATATGTCATATGAGAAAAATATTCTTTGGATATCATTTATAGATACCAATATTTATTCCAAAGACGACTCAAAGTTTCCGTAAGAAAATCCACACTGAACCGAGAATGGACTAAACACGGTTTCCAGCTAGCATTAGGTGTGGTCCTGCAGACTCCCTCCATCTGATTCACCTCCTTTAATACATCAAAACATATCTTAGGATAATTAAAACTCATTGGTAATGAGGCATCAAAGAGAATTAACAGATTCAGAAAACAAGACTGAATTGACGTGTTCGGTACTTTAGCTGGGAGAAGCAACCCGGGAACAGAACCTGGCTTCTTTTGTTTCCGCCTCTCTCTGAAAACTCTGCAGACTCAAAGGGCTGTGACCACAGCTCCCTTAGCTCACTAAGAGGAGTTCTTCCATAAGGAATATAATTGTCCCTTCAAACGGGAGAGGGATCCCGACCAGGAGGCGGATGAACACCGTCCCAGACTACTACACTCCCCTGTGAAAACTATTTAAGCTTCCTCCAAAACTGCCTCCCTCTCCACCATGAAGAAGGAACGAAAACTTTAAAATATCTCTGGGCTGAGGCGCACCCCCCCCCCTCTGCTCTTGTGATGGTCCCGTGAATGCCACACATCGGCGCACCAGGTCTCCCATTAATCATTGTCAGTTCACGTCAGCAGACTCAATTATTGAACCCTAAAGGGCAGAGAGGCCAGTTACCTTCCTTCCCGTTACCAAAGTCGTGGAGTCTTCTGCACCAAAGCAGTAGAAACGAGACCAAACCACGTACTGTGGGAACAGGGACCAGGCTTTAAAGGGGGTCCGGCTGGCAGAAGGGAGCGGGCTCCCACAGTCCAGGCTGCCACCCCAACAGAGGGAAACAGAGGCTCCCACTGGTTTTTAATTACCTAATTTATTTTACCTTATGTGTTTGAGTGTTTTGCCTGTGTGTGTGTGTGAGTGTGTGTGTGTGTATGAGTGTGAGTGTGTGAGTGTGTGTGTGTGAGTGTGTGTGAGTGTGTGTGTGTGAGTGTGTGTGAGTGTGTGTGTGAGTGTGTGTGTGTGAGTGTGTGTGTGTGTGAGTGTGTGTGTGTGTGTGAGTGTGTGTATGTGTGTGAGTGTGTGTGTGTGAGTGTGTGTGTGTGAGTGTGTGTGTGTGTGTGTGTGTGTGTGTGTGTGAGTGTGTGTGTGTGTGTGTGTGAGTGTGTGTACCATGTGTGTGCCTTGTGTTCTCAGAGGTAAGAAGAGTGTATCAGAACCCCTAGAACTGGTATTCCAGAGTCTGTTCTGAGTCGCCATGTGGCTGCTGGGAATGAACCCTTATCCTCTGCAAGTCAGCTAGCGCTCTTGACTGCTGCGCCATTTTCTGGCGTCCACAGGCAATCACGCTCGAGGGCTCTGTGTGGGAGGCAAGCACTCTACCACTGAGCTAACCCCAGCCACCAGTTTCTCTCTTGTAAGTTGAACCATTAGGCTATAGTTCTCACAAGAAAAACAAAGTTCATTAAGGCGGAACTGCTTCATATTTCAGACGATCCAGAAGAGCTTCTTGCCATGGGGGATGCACACTGAAGTACTACACAAGCTATCCACAAAAGATGAGGTGTGTCAAGCTGTCAGAAGAGGAACCTTTAGTTTGTAATTGACATCACCTTGTGTCACTTTGGACCAATCAGATCTCGCTTGACACCACCTTTGGACCAGTCAGACCTCACACTGCTCTTGTTTCACAAATCTGATGGGAAAGCAACCCTGATTCTCGAAGGCAGTGATATGCTGCTGTTAAAGGACCAGAAATATTTCATGAGGATGAGAGTCACTGTGAGCACTGATTGCCCAATCATTTTGATACAACTAGTAGATACATTTTGATACATGCCAGTAGAACAAAAGAGTTGGGCAAACACAGGACACTCACTGCCAGGAAACCTTCTTATGTTGAATCTGTACCAAATCCTCACAAGGGCCAAACCCAATGTAAATGTCTCTGAAATTCTGCTGACTTGAATCCCTCTGAGAGAAGTTTGCTGACAGTGAGTTGTGTCTCTCGGCCTACTGTATTATTCAGCTCATCCTTCCCCTCCCGGGTGACTCCGCCTAGGAGGATCACCAGATACGGTAACCCTGAACGTGAGCTTCTCCTGTGTACTGCTCCTGATTATGTTTTTACTGTTTTTTTTTTAATTAATTAGTTTATTTGAGACAGAGTCTCACTGTGTGTCCCATCTGACTTGGAGCTCACTATGAAGGTCAGGCTGACCTTGAACTCAAGGAGATCCAGTGGCCTCTGTCTCCAGAGTGCTCGGCTCCAAGGCACGAGAAACCATGCCTGGCATGCACCTGCTTCTGAGAGAGATTTTCACAGGAGGGACTCCATCATCTAGCTGCTGCTTCCTTTCTGACATTCTTGGCTCTTCTGCCTGGGAGAAGACGGGAAGAATTATAGAATAGCTGGGTGCATAATGGGATCTCTTGGGAGAAGCTGAAAGAGGGATTAGCCTGGGCATTAGGATTTCTAAAGTTCCCTGGTGGTCAGAGTGTGTGTTATCAGGTGAGGCAGACAGAGTCATTGAGAGCCACAGCTAAAACTTTAGATCTGGCTCCCTTCATTCTCAACCACGGATGTACAATTAGTACAATTAGCCATCACTAATTGAGCCCTGGCTGGTCCAAGCACCCTGAGAAGTGCTTTACACACGTGACGTCACTGCATCCTCGCCACAGCTGGGTGTCAGGCCCTGGCCGAAGTCTTCACCATCAGTCTAATGACAGCAACTTTGAACTGAACATCACCACTGTTCCATCCGCCTCTGTAAATCGTGGATGAGTAAGACACGGTCATGCCCTGGGAAAGTCAAGCATTTCAGATGGGATGATAACAGGATTCACTCCATCCACAACAGAATGCAGACAACTTTTCCCAAGGGAGTACAAAGTCCAGAGGAAGGAAGGGTCCCACACATTTGGGAGTGTCTAGGAAGGCAACCTGTGTGGGGGTGACGTGTGATAGCCTTTGTGTGCTAATCTGTAGAAATGGCTGGTAGGAATGTCGCGACTGACCCAATGTCAGATTGTTGGCTTAAATCAGCAATGGTGAGAGTGTTTGTGCTGTGGACATTGTAAAATAGTATAAATTAGAATTCTTGCTTCTGGATAGCTCTACTAAATATCTACCAGAATATACTGATGGGCCTAATAGACGTGAAGGATACCACCCCACTGAGGTGCTGGGAATGGAATGTTCTAGACAGACGACGAGGATGAAGAAGCCAGGAGCTGAGAGGGAATTCGGACTTGTTCAAGTAAGAAGACAGTCTAGTTTGCCTCAGATAAAGTGTAAATGGGGGGAATAGTGCAAAGAGGAGGGAAGAGTTGTTCGGCCTGAACCTTCAAGGTCAGTTCCAATGGAGACTGACACACAGTTGGCACACGAAAAGAGTCAACACCGTCTTTTCCACTAATTGACTTCTCAAAGACAGTTCAAACTGCTGACATTTAAGACGCTCTACAAAGCCAGTCTGAGGTGGGTATTCAAAGATGATGAAACAGGATCGGAGAGGTTAAAAAGGTTGAAAAGAGCATGCAGTTATCCACTGTCAGTAACATGAGGTGAATGACAGGTCCAAGATGGTGGCTGGGAGAATGCAGAATGGTGGTGTGGCTGCAGAAACGTTGATTGTGAACTGAGGGCAGGCGTGCAGGGCCCGAGCACTGGTTTACACAGGTGTGGAATTTGCACCAGCAAAGGCTGGAACATGTGAGAAAAGCTGGGGTGAGAGGCAGGCCTGCTGATCACACCCAGGCTGGAGAAGCTGGGCCTGCTGATCACACCCAGGCTGGAGAAGCTGGGCCTGCTGATCACACCCAGGCTAGCCCCAGTCTCTTTCATTTCTCCCCACGCACCTGGCTGTGCAACGCTGTCTCTCTCTGTCTCTCTGTCTCTCTGTCTCTGTCTCTCTCTGTCTCTCTGTCTCTCTGTCTCTCTGTCTCTCTGTCTCTCTCTGTCTCTCTCTCTCTCTCTCTCTCTCTCTCTCTCTCTCGTCTCCTCCTGGAGGTTGGACTGCACAGCTTCGACTTTGCTCCACAGTCATCTCTGAGATCGTGGCTCTCCTCAAACTCACTACAGTACTAGGAAATCTGATTTGAGCATCCATAGAGATGCAGGCCAGTCTTTAAGGCTGGGCCTCCTTGGGAGTTTCAAACCTCACCAGGCTCTCGCACTTCTAGTTGGGACTTCGTTCTTAGGTGGAGGAACTCTGAACCAATGTGCTTTCTTTACTGGCTTTCAACACTTTGGCATTTGGTCAAAAGAATGTGGCAGATTGCCGCAAACCCTCCGAGTACAGGCCTGGCCACATGAGGGAACCCAGCTGAATGTCAAGACATGTCCTTGATGTCCGTGTGACTGGCTTGTGGTAGAGAGTTCTCCAGCAGAGTGTGAGGAATGTGCTGGAAGGTTAGAATAATATTAATAGAGCCATTTTGTTTTCTGGTCTAGGGACTGAGCCGAAGGACCTGTGCCCTTCGGGAAGAACTCTACCACTGAGCTACTCTGCCAGCCTGTTCTGTGTATTCTTGTTGCAGGCAGAAGTCCCAACCCAAGGGCTTGTGCGGCATGTCTTAAACAAACTCTTGAAGCACAAATGCTAGCAGGAAATGGAGGTCTGCTTTTTTTTTTCTTCTGAAACCTTATACCTCTGAATACCCTCTGAATTGCATCTTTCAATCCTAGAGCGCATTAAGCTTTTTTTTTTTTTTCCTGGGTACAGATTGTTCCAATTAAATTCTCAAATGTCAAAAGTTTCTTAAAATAAAACTCCTTAAAATAAACCAAATCAGCCATTCTGGATCTCAGCCAACATAAATCAAAGTGCCTAAGCAGATGGGAGAGTGTAAACCAAGGTAAGAACAGTTGTTTATAGTACAGAGACTCCTGGGAAAGCAAAGGCTGAGCCCGGGCATCTTCCCTTTGCAAACTGTTGTTACGAAACACAGGCTAACATCCTAATAAACAGATCAATCGTGCTTCCCAGGGCTCCTGCTCACAGGCAGAAACCTCCCCGTGTGCCTGGGATGTGCTGAGATGAGAAACTGTGGTCCAGTTGGCATTTGGAGCAGGGGGGCTGAGCAGAGACGCAGGGGTGGGGAACATCCCTTCCTCAGGCCCCACCAGCCAAACACACAGCCAGGATGAGCATCAACAAAGACATCACACACAAGAACACAACAAAAACACCAGCCAGGATGAGGCCATCAGCACCAGCCAGGATGAGGCCATCAGCACCAGCCAGGATGAGGCCATCAGCACCAGCCAGGATGAGGCCATCAGCACGCTGCAGCTTGCCCTGGCCCTGCACAGTTACGCTGGATTGGCCTCTGGCACCTGGCTGGTTCTGGACGAAAGGAAGGTGCAGTTGTTGGAAATGAATGGTCTCCTGCTTCAGAACTGGCCACACCTTGAGTGTAATCCTTTCTGGGGCCTGAGTCGCTGCCCTGGTCTCCAGAGCAATCAGTGGTGCCGAGAAGGAAGAGAGCTTTCCAGCAAACTGGAGGTGGGGGCGGGTGGGGGAGTGAGGCCACTCCACCTCTCCCCACTCAGCCGGGTGGGGACTCCGGGAGCTGTCAGCACCACTGTGGGAGAGGTAGGGGAGGGACGCCAAGGTCAGAGAGCAGCAACTCCCAAGCCTGGGCTGTGGGGTCTGCACTGCAGGACACCGGGCAAGGTCCGTGTGGAGTCAACAGTCAGAGACGCCAGGATGCAACAGGAGCCCTTGGTGGCGAACTCAGGAGCCGGGCTGGCAGGACCAGGGAAGAGGCCAGCCAAGGAACGGAGGACAGTCCCCTCCTCGCCTGAGTCACCCGCCCTCCTCCTTCGGACTTTGACATCAGTTGGTGAAGGAGCTTCTGTGTCCTCTTTGTGACCACGGGGTGATTCTCATGCATAGAGCTTAGAATGTGAGGTGACTGATGGTCTGTCTTCGTGTGTGACCCTGTGTGACCTTTCAGTGGCTGCGTCTCCTGAGCCGGAAACAGTGTGGGGTTCCTTGTCAGCCCTTAGAGTGCCCTTTGAGAGGAAGGAGAGACAAGGCGCACAGCAGCAGGAAGGTGGAGGGAGGGACAGAGGCCACAGAGGCTTCTTCTTGCTCCATGTTCCCTTCTGGCCTCTGGGCAGGCTTGTCGGGTGGACGTGGCAGATCTGGACGGCACCAGCGACTGACCTTCGTGGGGGCCGTGTGAGGGCACACGGATGTGGAGCCTGAAGTACGAATGCTTGTGAAAAACAGCCATCTTCAGGCTCGCTGTTTCACCTCTCCCTGGGATTTTTTTTTCCTTTCCAGTGTTTGCGATGCAAACAAGCTGAAACCTGAAAGCACAGTTCTCAGAGATGACGCTGAGGTGAAGAAATGCAGTTAAAACACTCAGTAGGGCTCATCCACAGCTGCAAAGAACAGGCCAGGGAAACAGGTTCTCACAAGGCTTGGGCTTATTCAACAGGCTTCTACTAAGGCAGGATGAACCACTGAAAAAAGAAAAAGAAAGAGAGAGAGAGGGAGGGAGAGAGAGAGAGAGAGAGAGAGAGACAGAGAGAGAGAAGAGAGAAGAAAGAAGAAGAAGAGGAGAGGAGGAGGAGGAGGAGGAGGAGGAAGAAAAAAGAAGAAGAAGAAGAAGAAGAAGAAAAAAAAGGAAGAAGGAAGGAAGGAAGGAAGGAAGGAAGGAAGGAAGGAAGGAAGGAAGAAACCATACCCTGCAGAGAAACCTAATGGGAGACACAGGAAGGAAAGGCTTTAAGAAGCCCGCACCCTAGACACGAAGACCTTTGCCCGCTGCACTGGTACCCACAGAGTTACCGACGTGAGGTGGCAGCCTGTTGGACGGGAGCTGAGGAGTGAGAAGGTGACCTGGGCAGTGACTGCGGGACTCTTAGCACAGGGGAGGGTGTGGTGGACCTGACACTGAATGTCTTCTGGCTCATCTGGTGGAGAAGCCCGGAGGGCCACTACACAGTTTACTTTTTAACAGTCTTCTGGGTGAGGGCTGTGCTGGTGGCTTCTGGGCCACATTTTTGAGCAGGAAGGGTCATAGTACCAGGCATGTGTCATGGGGAAAAGAGTAAGGTGAGAAACTAAGCTCCAGGGTAGGGCCCCCTTCCGGAGCTCTGCCTTCCCAACCCATTCTTCGTGTGCGCCATACACACACCTATGCTGGGCTGGAGGGATGGCTCAGCAGTTCAGAGCACTGGCTGCTCTTCCAGAGGACCCGGGTTGGAGTCCCAGTACCCACACGGCAGCTCACAAGCATTTGTAACTCTAGTTCCAGGGGATCCAACGCACCCTCCCTACCTCTGCCAGCACTGTAGGCACGTGGTACACAAACATGCAGGCAGGCAGAGAATCCACACATATAAAATAAAATTAAAGGCTAAAAATAAATAAATAAAACCACACACGTTTGTGTTTTTCTTGGATGTTTTGGCCTTCGAGGAAGAAAGGGCCATTTCACCTGACTCAGATGATAATGAGGTTTATGGTGAAGAAATTGTAAAACACTGAGGGTAATGGAAATTTCCAGAAAACAACATCTGTAGACTAGTTAGACCTCTAAGACTCAAAATTAAAGCAGATCAAGGGACCAAAGGGTCAGACACTGGCTTCTCTTGCCCTTCCTCAGAGATCTTTCTTCTGTCCCTAATCTCCATCACCACACACTTCTGCTGTCTTCTGTCTGCTCCGCCTCTCTTGGAGCACCCCCTGACTGGAAGCCCCATTTCCTAGAACAGGTACAGTGTGTCAGCCAGGGGGCTTCTGAGCCAAGCATCCTGTGACCAATAAGAGTGCCACATCTTTGGAGAGACCTGGGCCAGCAGGTCTGGATGGGCCACATGGCAGGGATCCACAGTCGGGTGGCAGGTGCTACCTTCCTGGAAGGGCCTTTGGTGATGGGAGGGGCGTGGTCTTTGCCTCCAGGAAACCAGAGCTGGCTGAGATCCAGGCTTCTGTGGTCCCTGGAGAGCTACTTGATCTTGCTTACTCTCTGAGGCAAAAAATATCTTTCTTTAGAAAATTATTGGGAGACTTCCTATTTGGAAACTTCTGGTATGTCCTAATGAAGTGGAGGAGGGGTCATTTTGCAGTTAAAGAGTTGGTGGTTTTCCCAGTCTTCCACTCAGGGTTGAGACTATTGATGAAAACGAAGCTTGCACACATCCCTTACACCTCCTGGGGTGATTAGCTCAGGGTCAGCTGGTTTCTGCTTCTCCCTAAGGGCCGCAGGGTGAGAGGGCCCAGCCACGGATACCATCATTCTCTCTATTAGCAGCATTGGAACACTCAGTGCACTAGGCACCGAGTGAATCCCAGCGGTATAGAAGCGACCCCCAAAGACAGACATCTCTGCTCTCAGCATGACATCCCATGGCAGGAGGCAACAGAGAAACATGACAGACACAGGGGTTATAGTCTTGTTAGGTGGTGGTGAGTGCTTTGAGGTAGAAAACCACAGCCAGACAGGGATGGAGAATTTGGGTGACAGAAAAGGGGGGAACAAAAACCCTGTCTTGTGGGGGAAGAAGAGTGTCATCAGGACAGTTGAGGCAATGTCGGGAAGGTCATCAGGAAAGTGGAAGCCAACCTTGACGTCGGGGTAGTCATCAGGACGGTGGAGGCCAACCTTGACGTCGGCGAGGAAAGTTTGGAGGATTTTGTAACACCCTTCGGGCTGAGACACTGACGGCACCTTGTGTTCTTGCAAAGCCACGACTAAAAACTTTGGACTAGACAATGGAAAAGCAAGAAGAGGCTGAAGCAGGAGTATTCTGTGGCGATGCACCAAGAGCCACTCACTGTGAATATTCTGGAAGCAGTGGCAGGGACAGGCTCCAGACGGGACAATTACAGCCACCATGTGAAGAACCGTGCTGAGTCCCAGGCATCTCCGCGTACGGTGCTCTCAAGCTGTGTGATTTCTGAGAATCTGAAAATGAAGTGGCAGAAAGCCTTCATTCCCATGATGAAGCTATGAGTGGGAGAGCTGGAAGGAGAGGCACAAGGACGCAGAGGTGCGGAGGCCTTGCGGAGAGGAGGGAGACGGCCACAAGCCAAGGACTAGCAGGAGCCACTAGCAGCTGGAAGTGCTAACTAGGGATGCACTGCAGAGTGAGCTCGGTGTCGTCTGCACATTCGCCGTGGATTTCTGGTTTGCAGAACCGGGGGAATGAGTTTCTAATAGCTCATCCCAGGAGTTCTTGGAGAGAACTGCAGCAAGTGACCTCGGCTGGCATAGAGAAGGAACACATGTGACTCGGAAGGAAGGAGGCCGGCCAGTGGGAAGATGTCAACATGTCTGCCCTGGAGACGCACTGAGAAACTGTGAGGAAAGTGTGGGAAGACAGGGCGCTCACCAGTTCCATTCTCCCTGCGGAAGGCTGCTCTTGTGGGGTCCGCAGCCAGGACCCCTGTCTGGAGAGTTTGCTGCTCGGATCTACAGGGAAGCTCTGGGGTGGGCCACGGGGTTCTAGACTGCGTGGGGGAGCGTCTCATCTGCTTTCCTGACTGTTGGCTTCATCTTAATGAGCTGGAAATCCTACAGACACAGGTCTGAGGAGAAAAGTGAAGACAGAGAGGAACTCATTTTGACCCCCTGTTGCTGTGGGAGGTTTTTCTATATGCTGTGAATATGTGTGGCTCCCATTGGGTAATTGATGAAGCTGCACTGGCCTATGGCAGGGCAGGACAGTGCCTGGTGGGGAAATCCAAGAGAGACAGTGAGAGAAGAAGGACAGAGTCGACCACTGCTGGAGAAGCAACGAGATGTCAGCAGACCGATAACACCATGGGCACGTGGCAACATACAGATTTATAGAAACGTAATTTAATTATATAAATATAATTATATAAGTATAATGTAAGATGAAAGAGCTAGCTAGCAAGAAGCTGAAGCCATAGGCCATAGAGTTTGTAATTAATATTACCTCTGAGTGATTATTTCATAAGTGGCTGTGGACCGAGGGTGGGCGAGATTTGTCTGGACTGCTGGGCAAGGCAGCACCAGAGAAATTTCCATCTACACCCCATGAAATGTCTAGACCAGTAGACTTGGGAACTCTAAGCCTCGGTCAGCTCACATGCAAGTGCCTGGCAATAACGTGAAAGTGAATCCCATTCTGCACAGCTTCCTATTATGTTGCATTAAATCAGTCACGTTGTTATAGAATGTACTAGATAGGCTGTCAGATACGATGTGTGGAGGCTGGATCTCCCCCCAATAGACAGTGGACCTCTAACAAGGCTAAGAACACAGCAGGTGCGCATAACAATGCTGTGCCTCCTCCCCTTCTCCAGCCCTCCCTGCCCTCCTCCCCTGCCTCGGTCAGTGCCAAGATTGCTCCCACAGCCTGAGTTTTTCTAGTCTGTTCTTTGTTGCTCCCGGCCAGTGATGTGCTTTTCTTGTCTCTTCTAGTCTCTGGGAGGAAGCCTGCAGCACTTTCTGGCAAGGCTAGGTAAGGAGATCTCTGTGACTGTGTATCTTCCAAAACCCTCATCATCAGACTTGGCCTTTTAATCCAGCTTCCAACACAGGTTAACGGAGGAAACCTCTGTCCTCATTCCCAGTGAGGGCTCACAGGTACCATAGCACAGGAGAAATGTACATTCTGGAATCAACGTTAAAATGCATCTGCCCCTTTTAACACTTAGTTTTTCCTCTTGGAGAAAGGTCTGGAAATGGCATGTTCAAGGCCTCCTGAGAATGAGCCTGGCTGCAGCCTTTCTTTTTTCTCTAGTTGATTGCTTTTCTTATGAGTTGGAAGAACATCCAGAGGACCGAGGTGATTTATTTTCTATCCATCTCTGGCTTGAATCCCTCTGGCATCCCCAGTCTGCACTAACGTTATTTTAGCTGGAAGAAGCCACCCGATCCTCTAACAATAATAGCTCCTGTCTATTGCTCTCCACATGCCGGGCTGTGTGCTGTGCTTAGCACCCTCCTCTTCACCTTCACCTACACGGGGACTTCATGCAGTCATTGTTTTAGCATCCCCAAGTCACAGACAAGGGAACAGATGAAAGAGGCGGCAGATAGAACTATTCGTGTGGAGCTAGGGTCCTCATGAGCCTGGGTCTGTCTGACTTCAGAACAGTTGCCGGTATTCTGAACCCAACATTCAGGGCGGCAGCTCTAGATCAGAAGAAAACTCGGGCTTTGCTCTTTTTAAACTGAGCGTTAAATGGAGGAGTTGAAAAGGAGGCCACATCTGAGCGCATCCGTAGAGAGTGGCTGTTTAGGACATCAGGCTGCCTAAGTAAGAGAGCACAAGCAATCGATGCTGGCCCGCCACCAAGGGTGCTTCTTGTGTTCAGAAAAGCAGAGTTGCCTTTGAAGGGAGATTTGCTGCAAGGGTGTTAGAAGAAGAGAGCAGACACTTTGGGCCGAGAGGATGGAGAGAATGAGGCCTTAACAGGACAGCCTATCTGGGGTGGAATCAAGGATGTCACGGCCCACAGCTGGGAGCACTACAGCCTGGTGTTCTTAGGGTGGGGAGAGGAGGATGCAGTATTGACCCCAGAGCCCAAGGCTGGACTTGTGACTGAGGATGCTAGGGAGCACTGGTACCCTAGAGCAGTCTAGCTGATGAGAGATGAAGCCTGATGTGAGAATCCCGCTGGCCTAGCCCTGTTGAAGTGTGGCTTGGCTTCCTCCTGCTCCTGGCCATCTGGCTTTTATCACAGGAACAGCAGAGAAAAACACTCTGGGAAGATGGATCACATTTGAGTGATTCTGAGGAGTTCTGTGGCCACATGGATCTGTTTCAAGAATTATTTTTAACTGTAGACATTTGGTCCCAGTGGGAATAAAACTTAAAAGGACATTTATAATTAGGTCACATTTGGAGAAACCTATTACATTTTGCAGGATGTCCTAGGAGTTGTATATCTTAAGTGATTTTAAGATTTAGATTCCATTATGGCGCATTATTTCATTTTTCTATGACTAATTGGGAGTAAACAAGAGAAATTAAGGCAGCAATATAAGATCAAAGGAATGCCAGGAACAGGCCTAAGAAAGAGCGATGTCAGAAACTGGTCTGTACAGTTCTGCTCTTTTCCCTTGGTTGCCTTCTGAACCAAGGGACCCTGGAAGAGGCCGAGTCCTTCGGACTCTGACTGAATGCCCCCTGAAGCCAACCCCTCGCTCTGGGAGTGTAGTCGAGTGAAGCAGTTTAGTGTGGGGAAGGCTGCTTCTCTTGGAGAGCAAACAAATGTGAGCCTCGGGTCTCAGCACAGGTGTCAGCGTCGCCGAGGCCCACCGGGAACCAGGTGGGGACCCCGGAAGTGAAGCTGGCAGGAGAAGAGGAGGCAGGTGGAAAGGCGGAAGTCACACTGCTCTTCTGTGGTGTGGTGGAGGCTGAAGGGTGCAAGGCCTTTCCTCTGCACTCCCCAGGCACTTGAGCAAATGGAGAGCATGAACCAAAGAACACTAATGTTTAACTGTGTGTGAGCAAATTAAAATGGGTCAGAAATGGAGACCAGGCAAACTTCAAATTCACAGAGACCCGCCTGCCTCTGCCTCCCGAGTGTGGGATTGAAGGTGTGCGCCACCGTGCCTAGCCTGAGGTTTACTTAGTTTCCTTTCAGATTTGTTTTCAGATTTGTTTATTTTTATGTATAATTTATGTATAATATAATGTGTGTATGCTGTGTCAAGCAAGTCAGAAGAGAGTCAGATCTTCTAGAACCAGAGCTCAGATGGCTGTGAGCCACCATGGGGATACTGGGAACCAAACACTGTCTCTTTACAAGAACAAGGGTTTTCTCCGGTTGCCCTAAGAATTATTTTGAAAGTGTGTGTGTGTGTGTGTGTGTGTGTGTGTGTGTGTGTGTGTGTGCAGGTGCTGGAAGAGTTCTGCATGCCCTGGAGCTGAAGTTATAAGCAGTTATGAGCCGCCTGATATGATGAGTGCCGAGGACCACCACGAGTCATTGGGAAGCAGGTGTCCTGTGCTCTTCACCGCTGAGCCAACGCTCCATCCATGCATCATCTATTCTTACAGTTAAGTGCCTCCCATGGACATGATTTCACCAATGCTTTACAATGCCAAAGTTAATGAAAAAAGGAAAACGTGTTCTTTAGCATTTATCTGCAGTTAAATCATGGTGCACCTTGGATGAAGAGGTGTGTGACCACTTACCTGGGAATGCCTTTGACACATAAAGGGTTTTACTGAGCGACAAATGTCGGCACCACATCCTGTCCCCGAGCATGGAGAAAGTGTTGAAGAGCTGGCCTTGGTGGCCACCTGTTTGAGGACTAGTGTAGCCATTCATGATAAGGTCACATTGGTAGACAGTTCACCCTAAATGTCCTCTTCCTGTAGCAGAGTGGTTTTCAACCTATGAGGCCCGACCTTTTTGGGGTTAAATGACCCTTTCACAGGGGTCGCCTAAGACCATCAGAAAACACAGATATTTACATTACGATTCATAACAGCAGGGAAATTACAGTTATGAAGTAGCAATGGAAATAATCTTATGATGGGGGTCAGCACAGCAGGAGGAAGTGTGTTAAAGGGTCGCAGCCTTAGAAGGTTGAGAACCACTGCTGTGCAGACCAAGTCTGCTACTTCCTGCCTTGCCTAGTATTCTACTTAGTCTTTCTCCCAGAAACCAGAAAGTGTGCTTTGCCGCAACGAAGCATCAGTTGGGGGAAGATCGGCAGAAAGAGTACCAGTGGAAAAGGAAAGGACCAGCGAAGCCATCCTCTCTTCTAGATCCAGTCATCACACGGACAGTCTAGTCACAGCTGGTCACTTGCTGTGTCGTTTTAAAGAGGGGCCTTCTCTCTTCAATCGAGAGCATTGGCTGCTCGGCCAGAGGACCCAGTTTGTTTCCCAGCATCCACACAGTGGCTCAAAACTATCCGCTATCCCAGCTCCAGGGGATCTAATGCCTTCTTCTGGCCTCCCAGAGCACCAGGCACATGAGTGACGCATAGACTTACCTGTAGGCAAAACATTTATACACATAAAATAATTTTTTAAAGGTACAGACTGGCTAATTGGATTAAAAAACAAGAACTAACAGTTTTTATCTGCGAGAAACATACCTTTCCAGAATGTACACACACAGCTCAAAGTGAAAGGGTGGGAAATGAAACCAGGCAAGCAGAGTCAGAAAGGAGCTGGAGTATGGAATCCTTGTACCTGACAAAGAAGACTTCGTGTCAGAGTTAGTTACAGGAGTGTTGCTACACACTGCTACAGAGGACGGTGCATCAAGAGGATGTCACTGCAAATAAAGATGTGCACCCATTTCAGAAAATAAACACTCTGGTTATAAAGAGACAGGGAGATCCAAACATCGCAATGGTGGAACAATCTGGAAAAAAAGTTCTGGCCCAGCATGGTGGCACGTGTCTTTAATTCTAGCATTTGGAAGTCTGGGACAAGTCTGGACTACATAACAAGATATAGGCCAGCCTGGGCTACATAGTGAGAGTCTACCTTTAAAATCTTCAAGCTGGCATCTGGAGCTAAACTAAGATCAACTGTGAGAACTCAATGAAGATGTTTTCAGACATTCAGTGGGAGCTTAATTTTGTTTATCCTGAGCACTCTTTGTTTTAACATTTAATTTTTTATTTTTATTTGAGACAAGGACTCACTGTGTAGATCTGGCTGTCCTGGAACTCAGACCAGGCTGGCCTCAAACTCACAGAACTTGCCTGCCTCTGCCTACGGAGTGCTGGGATAAAAGGCTTGTGCCATCATGCCTGAGTTCAGAGCATTTTTCTTAGGATGCTACAAGAAGCTTCTTACCAAAATGAATAAATGAATCAAGGAGACATGGGATCCAGACAACAAATTCAACATGAGTTAGAGTGAGTGCCAGACATTCTATAATGATAGTAAAAACATTTTAAAGACGATGGTGCGGTGGGTAAGAGCACTTGCTGCCAGGCCTGGCAATCTGAGTTCAATCCCCAGGGTCCACGTGGTGAAGAGGGAATCCACTTCTGAGAACAAGTTGCTCTCTGATTTCATGTGCACACCATGACACATGTACATTTACATACAGAAAGAAATAAAATGCGTCGGGCAGTGGTGGCCCACGCCTTTAATCCCAGCACTCGGGAGGCAGAGCCGGGAGGATCTCTGTAAGTTCGAGGCCAGCCTGGGCTACAGAGTGAGATCCAGGACAGGTGCCAAAACTACACAGAGAAACCCTGTCTCGGAAACAGCAACAACAACAAACCGAAAAAAAAAAAAAAAAAAAAAAAAACCCAAAAAAGAAATAAATAAAATGTTTTTTAAAAAAATGAAAACATTTTAGATGGTAAAATGCAGCAGCTTAGAAGGAAGGGAGCTAGGACACAGCTGAAAGAGTGTGGTATTAAAAGATCAGTAGCTGTAGGGAGAGAAATGAATCACTAGGTTACCGACACACGTGATGTACAGGCATCTGGGTGATTCGTTGTTAAGGATCCTTGAAATTGTCAAACGAAAATCAAGGCAGTTATTTTTTTCTTTCATTTTTGAGATTATAATAATTATATCATGTCTCCTGTCCCTTTTTTCCCTCTAAATCCTCCCATCTACCCCTTCTCGCCCTCTTTCACACTTTTGGCCTCTTTTCTCATTAATTGTTGCATAAATGCACCATCCTCCATCCATGTTACCTGTATATACGCTTCCAGGGCTGACCAACTAGTGTTGGATAAGCAGCTGTGTGCTCTCGGCTGGGGAACTGTCTCCCACGCTCCACATTCCCCAGTCGCCTGTAGTTCTTTGTGTGGGGCTGAGGCCGCATGGACTTCCCCCATCCACTTTGGTGTGTCTGTTGCTATCATCCTTGTTCAGCTCCCATTTGGGCGGTCATGTTGGTGAGACTTCACAGGTGTAGCCTTTGACATTCCTAGGGGCCACAGTCTCACGGCAAACCCTCTGCTCCTCCGGCTTTTACAGTCTTTCCGTCTTCTTCCTCAATGCTCCCCGGGCCTGAGGTTCAGGAGTTTTGTAGATAAAGCCGTTAGGACTGTACTCTGATTGGTTGTGGTTTACAATAATGGTCTCCATCTGTTGCAAAGAGAAGTTTTCTTGATGAGGAGAGCAAGGCAGTTATTAACTTTAGGAAAAAAAGTTTTTAAAGACAGAATTTTATTAATGCTATTCTGTGTCTCAACTGTAACCATAGAATGTCAAAATGTCCAAAATATTGAATATAGTCTAACAAAAATTATTACATAACAGTTTAAGAGAAATGAAGATAGAAAATGAATATTTCTGTGTGTGAACAAGGAGAGGAAGATAAGAACGAAAGAGGAGAGTCGGTAGATGACGTTCAGATTGAAGACCAATGAGCATGGGGGTGAGGTGGGAGCAGGGGATGGGTTTTTAGATTAGAACGAGGTTTTGCCTTTATTTTTTAAGAAACCAGGCTCTTGGTGATGTCAGTGTTTGGATGGTAGCAGTGCACATCATGCGCTGTGCATGCACAGGCTCCCGCATCTGTGTGCAGATGTTGTAGGAGGATGTGTTCCAGAGACCAAAGGGAGATGCACTTGTAGTTCTGACACAGTCTGGGAAGTGATCCCACGGGGATTGTGTCATCTTAGTCTCAGACCACAGCTGTGTGACAATCATTTTCACACAGACCAGCAGAAGAACGTGGCTGAGCTCTGCAGTCTCTGTTGGTCTGATGGGTAAAAGGACATTGCTCTGTCCTGCTGTGACAGCAGCTGGGGACCTCTCCCATTTCCGGCTCCTTCCCTCACCCTTTGCCCACAGTCTTATTTTCTTGTTGCTTTCTAGGAGCTGTTTATACTTTAGGAAGAGGAATACTTCACGCACATCTATTTTCTGTTTGTCATTTATGTTTGCTACACTTTCTGGGGTTTTTAATTATATGTAGAGATACTTAGAAAGATTTTCTTTTAGGTTTTTTTTTTTTTTTTTTTTTTAACAGAGTCTCTTTACATAGTCCTGACTATGAGTCTTGGAACTCACTATGTAGACTGGTCTTGAACTCACGGAGATCTGCCTGCTTCTACATCTCAAGTGCTGGGACTAAAAGCATATGCCATTATGCCCGGTAAAAATATTTTCTTTGTAATGGGTCATACTTCAAAAGGTTCCCCTGACTCAGGTTATAAAGAACTCACCTGCGTTTCCTTCTAGTGGCCTTAAGGTTTCACTTCATATATTTAAATCTCAGATCAATTTACATTATATCCTCATATATTAGCCTGATTTAGTCTTTTCCAGGTGACCACCCAGTCATGCACTTGTACTTACTAACCTTTTGATATTTATAATTAGCTTCACATATATACATATACACATGTACATATATATACACATATACACATATGCATATATACACATATACATATATATGAGTACACACATATATACATATACATATACATATACATATACATATACATATACATATCCTGATAGCCTGACATGAGGAAAGAAGGGAGGAAGGGCCATGTCCCTTCCTCCCACTCAGATGACCATCCCTGTAGAGGGATAGGCCAAGGGCTTTTTTGTCTAGCAGGGACCCTTGACTGCAACAAACAAACAAACAGACAGACAGACTACTGACTTGGCTAGTTGGGGGGTTCATTCAGTGGGCATGGACCTCACTTAGTCTCTGGGGAAGTGAGCTGCCATTCAGACCCTGGGAGGGACGGCAGCAGGCACAGCTCCGGGAACTCAGCGCGGATTTCCAGTCACAACGTGATTCAGCCAGGACTAACTTCCTGTGTGTCTGTGTTTAGGCTTCAATTCCTGGGAGAGTTGATTGACAGGACTTGGTCGCTGGCCTGTTCCCCAGGAGCAGTGGTCGGGGTCCGCAGTTTAGTTGAACATCAGAGCCATGTGGGTAGCGGTGGGCGCCGCTTTCTCCAAGGAAGAAATGCTGGGCAACCAAACCAGCGTCTGGCAGCAGCTGTCCACGGTGTTTGTAAAAATAGCGACAATAAAAATAGCAGCCATTGCTGACTGTTTCCTCGAGGCTGGGAACCCTGCTAAGCCTTTCGTGTCAGCCAGCTTCTCACCACCTCAGTTTCCCCCTTGACTTGTGAGAAGAAGGCTGAAGAAAGCGCTGCAGATATCTTCACGATGCAGCCTGTCCATGGCATAAGGGCATAACGAGGGTCAGCCCCTGTCTGCCTCACGTTTTCTGATGTCCTTTAAGAAAGAAAGTGGGCTTTGCCGCTCCACGGGCCTCAAACAGTGCAGGGGTCTGCTCTGACACCCAGCATGCACCTCCACACCCCCGCTCCATCATCCTGGTGATGGCTGACTCTTGTGACAAGTCCCTGGTGCCTGGCACATGCAAGGGCCAAGCCTTTTCGCCCATCCCGCCGTTGCCAACGTCTTTGGCGAAGGTCTCCTGTGCTGGGCTGGCAGCAGCAGCAGGAGGCTGCAGCTAGCAGCGTCCTCCCTTTGATCTTCAGCCAGCGCCTGGCAGCCTTTGCGCCTCCATTGACTTCTGCCTTTGTCCGGGGATCTTAGTCACCACATTTTCTAGGTCAGAAATGCAAGCATACTGGCCATCTTCTACCTGCCTGGGGCCTCTCTGGCTGTGTGACTGGACAGGGGAATTAGACTGTCCGTTCCCCAGCCAGGTACCCATACCATGTTAGAGTGCTATATCCCTAGGTCTCAGGCCCCTCAACATCAGCAAGGGGTTTCTGAAAAACCGCACTTCTCAGCGAGCCTGCTCCTGGAGGCCACGCCCAAGTCTGCAGTGTCTTCTTACGCTTCCCTCCTTTTCCTGACTCAGAGAGCTGCAAATCCTGTCACCCCTGGGCTGGGCAGCTCCTGGTGCCGTGTGGTCTGAGCTCATGCCTGTAGAAACACGTGACTGAGTTGAGCACGTGACTTCTTCAGGAGTGGGTGAGTTGCTTGGATTCCTGCCTTGAACACCTACAGTTGTCTGGAGTGTGCACAGCTCCCTCTCGGCAGGCCTGGCGTCATCAGGATAGCCACAGGGCACTGTCTCCTCCAGGGATCTAGGGACAGGGAAGGCCTTATGCGAGGCCTTTCCCATCTGTGTCCTAGCAGACAGCAAGGAGGAATAACCATGGTTCCTTCCGACGGAACTGCTGGGATTTTCTGCACAGCCTCCAACGGACTACAAAGGCAGGCAGTACACACCATGCTCCAATACACACCATGCTCCAATACACACCATGCTCCAATACACACCATGCTCCAATACACACCGTGCTCCAAACCGCTGCCCCTCCTGCCTTCCTCTGAGAGGACAAATCTGAAAGCCTGTTTAAAATGTGAGTGACGTAAGCAGGAAGGCCTGTCTTCAGGTCCCAGTACCCACTTAACGAAGCACGTGCTGGGTATGGTAGAAGGTGTTCGTATCTCACGCAGGGGAGGTAGAGTGGGGGGATCCCTGTGGCTTTCTGGCCAGCTGGTTTAGCCTAATCCAGGCCAGTTTCAGTAGGTCCAGTCTCGGAAAACAGGGTTAGACCGTGCCCGAGGTTGACCTGTGGCCTCTACATGGGGACACAGCACATGTGCATGTGGAGCACCCCTCCCCCCGCCCGCCCCCTCCCCCCCCCGCCCCCGACACACAGTGGAGCTAATTCCTTCTGTTCAGATGTGAGCTGGACCTGGTGATTTAGAACCCCTCAGTGTGACAGACTTCTGAGGCTGGGTCAAACGATAGACTGCTTTTACTCGGTTAGCAAGCTGTGTGTGTGTGTGTGTGTGTGTGTGTGTGTGTGTGTGTGTCCATCTTGTTGTGAGGACATTCAGTGGCTCTGGAGGCCCACATGGTGAGCGCTGCCTGCCCACCACATGAGTGAGCCAAACTGCACAGTGTTCTCCAGACACTCTAGACAACATGCCAGCTCCAACCTCAGGGTCCCTGACCGAAATACCCAACAAGAGCCAGCTGAGGGGAGACAGGCTGGTTCTGGCTCACAGCTTGGCGATCTGTCCATCACACAAGGGAAGGCTCGGGGACGAGAGTGGCTTCCAGATGTGATGACAGGAACCCGGAGTAGATGGCTTCCAGAGTCATGCCGCAGAGGGATCAAGGCTGTGCTCACCATGCTTCCCAATCCCCCACCCCACCCCCCACCCCCATCCATTCAGTCCTTATCATGGTTCACCCACATTCGGGGTTTATCCACATTCGGGGTTTATCAACCCCTCAGTGAGACCTCTATGGAAACACCCTCACAGACATGGCCAACGTTTGTCTCCCAGGGATTCCAAATCTAGTCAAGTTGACAATGACGACAAGCCATCCCGGTACCCAGACCGGAACTGCACAGCTAAGGCATGGCCCTTCTGTCCCTCATCCACAGGCTCTGTGAGGGCCACAAGGAGGCTTTCAGCTCTGTGTTCATCTGCTGTGCTGGGAAATAATTTGTCATATGATGAGAGAAAATGACTACAGTTTCAAAGTTACCCAGGGCATTTTAAATGCAGCTTGTTTTCTAAACAAATGGGAGTAGTCCAGCTTCTTAAAAAAGCAGGGCTGTATGAAGTGGATGGCAATGGCTGACAGTTAAATGGAGGGTTTGTGCCTTCGATAGAGACATAAAAACCATCAAAAGGCTGTGGTGGTATTCTAATTGTACTGAAATGTGATTTTGATTGTATGTTAATAAATAAAGTTGCCCCGGGGGTCAGAGCTATTAGAGCCATAGACAGAGCGTGGCGGTGGTGGCACACGCCTTTAATCCCATAGATCTCTGTGTGTTCAGGGATACAACCAGCATTGGAGACATACGCCTTTAAGACCTGGGGGGCTGTACATACAGACAGTGATGAGGCAGTCACGTGTTTGGGTTTACAACCAATGGGAAGGCAGAATGACTATGAAACGACTTACACACAGGGAAATAGCTCTCTTTCGGGAAGCTAAGACCACCGCAGGAGGAAAGGTGAGATTTTAGCTCTGAGCTCTGATCTCTTGGCTTTCTCTTTTACATTGGTTCTGTGTTTCTTATTTAATAAGACGGTTGGTTACATCTACAAATGGCCATACTCCGCAAAAGGGCTCTCATCTCGGAACTTGTGAATGTTATTTTGGAGACAGCAAGTCCCTAGGAGAAGTGTGTGTTGGCCATGAAGACAACACCGAGTGGCCCATGCTCAGGGGCAGCACTTGTCCCCAGGTTCAAGTGCCCCTGGTCAGTTTACTAATGGTGCTTGCTGGCATTGCAGTGGGGCAGGACCCTGCCTCAGCTCTGGTCTGGAGGAAACAAAGGCTGCTGGTGTCTTCACTTAACATCAGAGTGACCTTAAGTTGTATCCCCTGGTGGTGGGACAGCCAGAAAAGTGTCCCAATGAGGTGTTAATTAGCCCCCTGCAGGATACAGAGCAGAAAATAACCACTCAAAGGGGGTGCACGCTCTTCTGTCCCCATCAGTAGGGGTAGGCTGGGTCTCCGACACTCTGCAAACACTTCCATTAACTGCCAGGAACAGCGGCACATGAGAGGCTCCGTTGTCTTCCAGATCTTCCCCTTCACACACCAAGGGCCACCGCCCGAGGCCTAACAACCTGATCTGACAGGGGTGTCTGGTCCGTGTGTCCCTGCTTGCTGTGGCCAATAAGGGTGCCTCCGCTGGTCGGGATGGCCCTTTGGGCTATATAAGAAACTTGGATCTGTAAGAACGATCAATCCTTGCCAACAACGACAGCAAATCCACATCCTTTCACTTAGTAGAGCATTCTCTTGCTCCTTGGCCATTTTGGTGGCTGCTCTTGTCTGGAAACTATCCCATATCTAAGATGGAGAAGACAGCGGCCATGATGATGAAAAAGTCCCAGGAGTCAATCAGCTCTTGTTAAAAACGTGGAAAGTTCACGAGGGACAGGCTGGCTCTGAAGACGATGCTAACCTGTCATCCTCTCCCAGCTTGGAGGAAATCTGAAATAGAATACTGTGCTTCGCTCGCCAAACCTGGTGTCTTCCACAGCGGTGGCCGAGGCGTGGAACTGGGCACACACAGCATGTGGAAAACATGGCTGACCGTGTTCCCGCTGGCTGTCATCGATGCTGGTGACCCGATGGCAAGCACACCAGGACAGACTGACGAAACGTGAACCACGGGACATTCTCCCTCTAGTAAAACTTGCTAGAGTTTGTTTCAGAAAGCCAGGACCTAGATAGCGCTGCCGAGTGATCCCCCGTGACCCAAATGAGTACATCATGGGTGACAACCCCCACACTTGAGGGGAGAATTATCACAATTCTCTTACCTCGGGTATGCGAAACCCCTGGTCCCCAGTGCTGCGTGTGCCTCATTGGAACTGCCTGACGATGTGGTTCTCCTGCCGCATCTCACCGTGGGTGAAGCACGGCTGTGCTCTGACTGCTCTCGTCATTGAGATAAGACACCCAAACTCGCCGAGCAAGCTGTTCACCGTTGGGAGAGAATGAGTAGAGATTTTCATATTCGTCGTTTCCAAAAGTCTATGCTTTAAAATTAAAATAAAATTGTCTGTGTGTGCGTGTGCATGTTTGATGTGTGTTTGTGTGTGTGTATGATGTGCATGTGTATGTATGTGTATGTGTGGTGTGTACATATGTGTGCATGTATGCGATGTGTGTGAGTGTGTGTGTGTGTGTGTGTGTGTGTGCATGTGTGTATGCACGTGTCTGTGTGGTATGTGTGTCTGTGTATGCGGTGTATATGTGTGTATGTGTGTGGTATGTGTATGTACATGTGTGTGCATATGTGTGTGCCTCTGTGTGTGTGAGTGAGATATGTGACCAAGTGCAAGCATACATTTGTTGTGGTCTTCTGAGGCTGTCCTACAAACTTCTGAGTGACTCTTCTCTCCACACCTCCATCCTGGGGTGCCCAACACGGCAACTGGCTATTTGTCACTGGTTCTGGGGAGCAAGTTCCCAAGCCTTTTTAAAACAAGAATTATTTAGTAAAGGTTTTAATATAGATTTAATATGGAAAGCAAGGGAGAGGGTGGGGGAAACGCCAGCTGAACACATCCAGAGGTTCGGGTGTTTCAAGAGCGTGAGTCAGCAAAACCATGGTTTTTTTTTTCAGATAATATCTCTCCCTTTGGTCATGACAGGTCAGGAAGAGAGTGGACATATGTGAAAAAAACTGAGAACTTACCATTATGAAGTTATGAGTTTTTTTTAAATATGAATATTCAATCTATTCATTCATTCATTGACTACTCTCCTTTAAAATAGTAGTTTGAGCCGGGTGGCATGGTGACACACGCCTTTAGTCCCAGCACTTGGGAAGCAGAGGGAGGTGAGTTTGAGGCCGGCCTGGTTTACATGGTGACTTCCAAGACAGCCAGAGCTACATAGAAAGACCCTGTCTCAAAAAGCCAAAACCAAACAAAAATAAAACATAAAATGAAATAGTCATGTTAGAAGATCACCAGATGCTTTGGGTTCCTCTTTGGAAATCAGATCACAGTGACTTGACTCCAGTTCCCTTTAGTTACAGCCACTTGACGAAATAGTGACGCTTCCTATTGTATCACACTCTCAGGTTCATTTTCAAAGTTGTCTTCATATAATCCAGTGCACTCCTGAAGGAAGGCTCCAGGCTGTGCAGGACTTTTTAAAATCTGCAGCAGGCTCTAGAGCTGACTTTGAAGTGTTGTGGGCAGCATGTTTGGACACGCGAGCCCTCAGTTATTTGTTCAAATAGCAGATGATGTCATCAGCCCTCCAGCATGTGACGGTGCCTCACTGCCCACCCCACCCCCTCACACTTTGCTGACTGCCATGGGGTCTGAGGTAAGAAGCAGCGGTGAAAGGATCGTGGCAGAAGACGAGGTTTCATGACAGTCTTGTGTAGAGTCCTTCAGGGCGGGGGAGATAGTGGAGTCTGCAAAGAGCTTGGTCTGACTGAGTTCAGTCCCCAGAACTCACGTATAAAGGGTGGGTGTTCAGGGTGATGGGGGCACACCCCAGCATGAGGGAGGAGGGGCTCTCTGGCCATTTAGCCTAGCTGAATTGGTGAACTCTAACACACACACACACACACACACACACACACACACACATGCACGCACGGCACGCACACGCACGGGCACGCACACGCACGGGCACGCACACGCACACGCACACATCTTCAATGCACAGGGGCTGTTTGTATGTTTCTGCTTCTGGGTTGGAAGCATTGGTCTGAGGGGTAAGTGAGCAATGTTGCCTTGAGTCTGAGATGTAGAAGAACTGTTGCAGAAATAATTCCCCCAGAGTAGAAGGAATAGCGGGAAGGGGAGAGCGAGAGCAACCAAGGGCACCGGTGTCGGCATCTCTTTCCCCTCTTCTTGCTGCTCCATGGCGAGGCTGGCGTTTTCTCTGGGTGAGGGCAGTGTGCTGCTGGGGAGCTATCCTTCCCTGGTGCTGTCTCTAACAGACTGAGGACCAATGGTCCCACTACTTCCACCTGTGGGAGTCTGTGTCGCCTCTTACCATCTGGGATGGAGCAAGAACGTGGAGCCACAGCAGGAGGTCAGCTCAGAGTTGATCTGAACTTGGTCACTGACACAGGGAATGCTCAGTTGGTGACTGACCAATAGCACCTGCCAGCAAGTGACGCTTCACATCTGTACTCTGAGCATCCAGACGAGAGAACTTAGACTCTAGCTCAAAATGCACCCAAGTAGGCAGTCTTTGCCCCGAAACCAATCTTTGATGAACTTGAACATTTGCATATTTAAAGACTTCTAGCTGAGTTTGATTCATACCCAAATCCAAGAGCTTTTGTGGAGCTGGGAGCCTATAGATCAGTGGTTCTCAACCTTCCTAATGCTGCGACCCTTTCTTGCAGTTGCTCATGTTGTGGTGACCCCAACCATAAAATTATTTCATTGATACTTCATAGTTGTAATTTTGCTACTGTTATGAATTGTAATGTAATTGTTTTTGGAGCTAGAGGTTTGCCAAAGGGGTCATGACCCACAGGTTGAGAAGCACTGCTCATGAAACTGATGGAGTGTGTGTGTGTGTGTGTGTGTGTGTGTGTGTGTGTTCTATATGACATATTCTAATAAACTAGAATATATATCAATTAGAACATATGTCATATAGAATATATATACAAACACACACATATGGGATGTTATTAGAATGACTTACAGTTGTGGTCCAAGTAATCCAACAACTGTCTCTTGAAAAGGTTAAGGATGCTGTAGTTGTTTAGGACATGAGACTGGATGTCTCAACAGTCCCAGTCTGATGCTGAAGTCCCAGGGAGGTCCTAGAGAGCTGCCGGTCTTCTGTGTTGGAATTCTGAGGATGGAGGCTCTAATACCAGTGAAAGGATGGCTCAGCTACAGGAGAGATGAACTTGTGGGGGAGACTGAGAACAAGCAGACAGAAAGCAGAGTTTCCTTCTTCCACGCCCTTTTATGTGGGCTGTCACCAGAAAGTGTGGCCCAGATTTAGTGTGGGCCTTCTGATCTCAAATGATTGGGATTTAAGGTGAGTCTCCCACTTCAAATAATCCAACCAAGAAAAACCCCTCAGAGATATGGAATTCCAACCCCATGGGGAACCTCCAACTTCATAGGGACCAGATCTGGCCTCCATGGGCACTGTACCTCACATTCACACACTCACTTCTGTCTCACATAATTTTTACAAAATCTGGTCAGAAAAGTTTAATCAATGCCAGACATTTTAACCTGAAGTATTTAGCAGTGTGTGAATTTCTCAGGTGTTGGGATATCCTAAAAGTAGTGGTGAGTTTTATGTCCAGGAGCTGTCTCTGGGCTGGAGAGACAAACGGAAGGAGGTATATATAGTCAGAACCTGGGTGTTGGGGGAAGCCCATCTTAGAAGCTAAGGTACTACAGAGTTATCCGGGATGCCAGGGGCCATTGTGTGGCTTTGTGGTAGGAGAGTGGTTTGACCCTGAAGCTGGAAATGTTGAAAAATACAGAATCTGTAGTTGTTTAAAAGCAGGTGTCAGAACACAGACACACACACACACACACACACACACACACACACACACACACACACACACTCCTTTCCTCTCTCCTCTTGCCTTCTGCCTCCCAGCCATGTCTCCCTGCGGTAGACCCTAATTGGAAATTAATTTCAAGGGAATTTGGGGTTTCAATGTTCAGACTTCAAATCTTCAGAATTACAAATCTGAGCCCAGCAGGGTGGGCATGGTACTGAGAGGTAACAGCCAACAGCATGCATGTCTTGGCTCCCTTCTCACTCTGTGGTCCTGGAGTCAGAGGCCAGGCCCCCATGCAGAAAGCCAAGCTTAGCCCCACCCCTTGAAGGAAGCCATAAACACCCCAACTCAGTTTGAACAGACACTTTGCCTTTGGCCTCTCTTAACACTGATTGAGCACTCGTGGTGTGCCCGGTCCCTTGTTAAATGTCGGCTTGGGATTTGCCTGTCTCACTTTAAACCATCATCTGTGGTATTGACACCAAGTTGCTCCAGTTGAGTGACGGGGGAAAAAGCATAAAGAACAAAACTTTAGTTTTAAAAATAGATGGGGGTGCATATGTATATAGTTTATTTTCTGTACGTGTGTGCGCACGCGCGCGCGCGCGCGCGTGCACTCTCGTGTGCACCTTAGGCACACAGAGGCCAGAGAAGGAATTCAATTGTCTTGCTCTATCCATCTCTACCTTATTCCTTTGAGGTAGTTTCTCACTGAACCTAGAGCTGGTGAGGAAAAGCAATGCCATGTTGGCCCGTGAAGCTGAGACGTCCACGTTTAGTTCTCAGTATCTGTATAGTGTATTTTGCTCGTATTCACCCCAATTACCCCGTCTTACGCCCCTCCTACTCTCCTCTGCACCCCTCACTTTCCAAAGCCCTCCGTCTACCCCACCCCCATCACTGAGTTTGACTGGGATTGTTTACGTGCATGAAGGAGGGGGTTATTTGCTAGAACACAGGCAGCTTGTCCACGGCCACCCCACTGAAGAAAAAGTCCCCCAGTGGCTGTTGACTGCCAATAGCTTCTCAGCTGGGGTAGGGTCCATGCTGCCCATTTCTGAAGTCGGGCACACAGCCAGCCTCCCTTTCAGCTAGGTGTGACTGTGTAGATAGATTCCAGCCAGGGGGACAGCAGCAGATGTGGCATCTGGGCTGCCTGTCTGCTCCTCCTGCTGCGGGCGGGCGGGACTATGGCTGTGCTGGTAAGCCTTTTTGGACTGTGTGACTAAGGACAGCCTTCAGGCTGAGCAGAGAGACAACCTTGACATTTTCTAGATTCTCAACATTGACAACACCCTCTACCTACCCTGGGGTTTAGCCTTTGATCCCTTGAAAGTAACCAAAGGTATTTGGAAAGACCTTTGAAAGAGTGGCTGTTTCAGTAGGAAGGGTGATTTTTTTCTCCATAAGCCATGCAGGGACACTCAAGGCCCTGGCCTAGCCTGTTCTGAAGGAATTGGGGGCTTGCTACAAATCTAGAAAGTGGCTGTAGGTTGTACAGTTGGTGTGGGGGAGGTATTAAACACACTGATATTTCTGGAGTGAAGGTTTTAATTGAACACAAAGAAGACATCACAAGTCAGAACAAATGGCTTCTGGAAATCAAATACATCTTTTTCAAATACCCTGACCTGGCATTTTTGTTGGGTCTTTTAAAAATAATCCTCATTAAAGGATGACTCACCATGCTGGCTCCAAATCTGCAGGCTCTTTGTTTCCCTTGGTTAGTAATCAAATATCTTAGGGCCGGATTTGGGGAGGAAGGGGTGAATGTGATGGTTTTGAAGCTGAGTTCATTGGTAGAGGAATGGCATTAAAAAAGTGAGACAAAAAAGATGAGACGAAATTCACACAAAATGATTTTTTGAGACATCTGTAACTCAAGCTGGTTTTGAATTTGTAGTAATCCTCCTGCCTCAGCTTTACAAATGCTGAGATTACATGTATAAACCACCACACTCAGTTAAAACTAATCACTATAGAGTGAATAATTTAGTGGCCTTTAGTACATTCACAGCATTATACAACACCACCTCTATCTAGCTCTAGAATATTTCCATCATTTGAAATGAATGCCCAGTATCCATTAGGCAGCTACTTCACATTCCCCTTATCAAAGTCCTTTCATCACTTCGCATTTACTTAACTTAGTTATTTTCATATGAATGGAACCATACAATGTGTGACCTCATATTTGTGGCCTTTATTTAGCATAATGTTTCCGAGGTTCATCCAAGTTGTAGTATGTATATTGGTCCTTTATTTCTTTTCCATTCCAAATAATATTCCATATGTGGACATCCCATATTTTATTGATCCACCCATGTGCCAATGGATATTTGGGTTGTATCCATCTTTTGGATACTGTGAGTGGTGCTCTAATGTGTGTGTGTGTGTGTGCGTGTGTGTGTGTGTGTGTGTGTACACTTGTTTGAGTACAAAGCCTCATGTTTAATGAATTTAAAACTTGGGACTTGGGGACAGGGCATTAGGAGCAACGGAAAGCTTCAGTTTCATCGCCTTCAGTGTGTCGGAGAAGCGGGCCACAAGGCAAGCCTGCTCTGCTCCACATGGTAGCCCCTATGGAACTCCTGAGCAGTGTGTGACACTGAGGGTGACAGTGTCACTGTCCCAGTGCCATCGTTGACGTTGTTGCTGCATACTCTGGTTTTGACTCTCCAGCAGGCCTGGTGTCAGTCACCCTGGGACCTGCCCTCTCCCTTTGTGATGTCCCCTCTACCATATAGTTCCTTTCAGTGACACTCTCTTCAGTTGGCTCAAAGCCAGTTGCACACACACGTCTTGCAAGATACTTCCTGGCACGGGCTGGAAAACAAGCTGCTTCGGTCAAAGTAGAAAGGACCATGGGCCTACCGACGGGATGAAGAATAACCAAGAAAGGCACCAGTTTTGCAAACATTGTTATAAAAAACTGATTGGAAAACAGAGAGTGTCTTTCTTAATACAGTAAACAAAGCACCACTGTCTCCATGTACTAGATAAGGAAACAACATTTCCAGCTGGTATCTGGTGAAGTCCAGGGTTGAACTCCAGCAGGGGACTCCATGCTGGTGCTCAAACCTAACTTCCAGAAGGATCGTGGGAGAAAGGGAGAAGGATCGTGCTGGGGATCAGATGTGTAATGCTAGGCTGGAGAGCAAGGTGCATCCTGGATTAAAACAGTGCAAAATGGAGCAGAAAGCCTATCTGGGCACATCAGTGTTTCTAGAAGGAACAGGTCTCTGAGCACCGTGTGCAGGATATCTCACCAGTGGCGGTTCGTTGCTGGTGAGTGGTCTGGAGCATAGTATGATGCAGGTATACTACATCTCCCCTAGGATGTTTATATTGTCTAGGTATAATCACCCAGATGATGCCTGGCACATGACTGGCATCCATTGCAGACCTGCCAGAGGAATGAGTGCATGCACTCACACTCACACACACTCATACACCCCTCCACAGAGAAATACCACAACTCTATAGATTAAGTCTGTCTGTCTGTCTGTCTGTCTCTGTCTCTGTATATTTAAAAGTTAAAATAATAATGGGGTGGGGAATGTCTAGTTACCTTTGCTCTGCTTCTGCTTGCTAGTTGCACAACCCCAGTAACTAGTGGTTGTCTATTGTGGCATGAGGGCAAGAGTGACTCAAACACACCCTGAAAGGAGGGCCTGGGGCTGCTGTGGGTGGCCACTGAATTCATAGGCAGTTGAGGTCCCTGTGGTGGATGCCATGCCTGGGCCAGAGTCACTCAGTTGGAAAGCTTGTGGCCTGGAAACTTGCGCTATATGCCAGCAGGATTTCCAGTCGGAGGCAGAAGTGAGCTAGCACCTGTCTCAGGGGGCCTCGGTTTGTGTGGTCATTCTGGTCATTTCTAGTCGTGAATCTGAGGCTGGCAGGCCTATGGCAAAGCCAGCCTTTTCTAAATCTGTCTCCAGCTAGTTAAGAGGCATTGTTATTCCAGTCCTCTGTGGGTAGGGTTGGCACTCTAAACTCTGGTTTGCATATGAAGATGCCAGAGCTGAGAGCGTTCCCAATGCTTCCTACCCAATTCTCACTCCCAGCAATTATTATAAAGTATACTTATTATCTTTACAATGGCTTGGATGTTAAACCTTAATTTGGGTTGTTATTTCTGTGGCTTTGCCTAATAATATTTGTACCTGTCCCAACACCAGCAGGCCAGAAAAGCCACAAGTTCCCTTAGATCACCAAGGGCTGTGTCTTGTATTCTCAACTCTGTTCCTATTGGTCTGGCCAGAGGCTGTTTTCATAAGACCGTCTTAATGGTTTTCCTAAGGACACAGCTGTCACTGGGATAGGTTAGGTAAAATGTAAAAGAAAAGCTGTTACAGGAAAAAAATGACCAGGCTTCAGATCTAAAATGCTGGAGTGAATAGTTTACATTCCTTGTTGAAACTGGGTGCACATACAGCCATTCTGCTCTTCCTGAGGTACCCCAATGTTAGCCATCATTCCATATGCTCCTTGGACAGGTCCTATAACCCTTCTGTATCTCAGTGTGCCCGGCTGTGGAGTGGGCCATAGAGAAGCTCTGTGTAGTTCAAGAAGACCACCAAAGCAAGCCTGACACACCACATCATTGGTTTTAATTTAGTACTGACAGCCACCTTCAGCCTGAATTTGGCCAATGAGAATCCAGTGATTGGAGCGTTTTGTTTTAGAATTAGAAAGCATGACGGAAGTGCTTTGGTGGTTCAGATCTGAGAGAGTCTTCAGCCTCAACTGGCCCATGGTCGGGGCTTTCCTCCCAGGCCTCCACTCACCAGGTATATGGGCTACTTAACCACTTTGAGATATAGCCAAGTTATAGCAGTGTTTAGTGTGTGTGTGTGTGTGTGTGTGTGTGTGTGTGTGTGTGTGTATGTGTGTGGCAGTATCCAGAAAACCCAGGAGGGTGTAACGTGAGGCAGAGGAGTGGGAGGAGCGGTCAGTGTTTTTCTACATTGCATCCAAAGCACCCTTGGGTCTACAGTGTAGGTAAGCTATTCTATCTATCAGTCATTCGGCTGCATGCCTGCTCCATGACCAGCTACCACTCCAGGTTCTTCTTCCATATGTACTTCTGCCATGCCAGGGTCACTGTCATCTGATGCAGTGCTTCCCCTGAGGGAAAATCTAACACTTGCTCCGATGTTCTAATGGTTTAGAAACTTGCACAGCCTGTGTGTGCGAGCACATGGAGTATATGTATACACATGAATGCAAGCACCACTGCCCGCATATGTGAGTGATGAGGCCCTGCGTGTCGTACTCTATCACTCTCCACTCCTCTTCCACCCCTGACAGCACTGGGCCCACAGGCTCATGTGTGGCCATGCTTGGCTCTCCTGTGGTTGCTGGGGATCTGAACGCAGGGCCTTGTGTTTGCACAGTAAGCATTCTTGTCAGCTGAGTCACAGCCCCGGGCCCAGACAGTTAATATTGATCGTCAACTTGATCAATAGGGAGCAAACCTCTGGCAGATCCATGAAGGAGTTTTTAGACTGAGTTACTTGGTGGAGGTGAGGAGCTCCATCCTAATGCTGGTGGAACCATTCTCTAGGTTGGGTCCTGAACTGAATAAGTCTGTCTGAGTACCAGCATTCATCTCTCTTGGCTCCCTGACAGGACACATGGTGACCAGCTGCTCCAACTTCCTGTCACCGTGACTTCTGCTGTGATGGACTGTACCCTGGAACCGTAAGCCCAAATAAACCCTTTCTCCTTAAAGTTGATTCTGTCACAGCAACAGTTAAGCAAACACAACACCTGACCCATTCATGTCTCTCTCAGAAGAAATTCTTCTATTGCCATGACCACACTCCAGCCTCCTTTCTTCCTGTGTTGGGCTCAGGGGACTCTGATGCAGAGAGTCCGGGATGGCATGTGACTTGTTTGTCCTTACAGCTCAGAAGGGAGGTCCCTCAGTTCCCCACAGCCCCAGAGAAATCCCACCTACTAACTAACATGCTTGTACAGTCTCAGCACGAGAGAAGAGAGCTGCCGGTGGCCTCTGGGTCGTTCCTGTAATGAAATCTCAGGACATTTGTTAGTTCCTGTGCAGGTGGGGGAACAGCAAGCAAATGAGAAGTCTGCTGAGTTAAGTGCCTACAGCTCCGCCGGAAAGCAGGCTTGTGAGAATGGAGAGCCCCGCTGTTGGCCGGGATCACCCAGTGAAGGAAGACATGGATGATTCCATCCACTCACTGTTTATCATGCTGCTCATCTGTGTCTTGAAACACTCAAGGGAAATGGCCTTGAGTGCAGAGTATCTCTGTATGGCCAGTGTGACTGCTCCACACACTCTGCATTCCAAGAAAACATGGAATCTGTCTATCTAGACTTTCTGACTATCCACTAGGTAGCTGTGATAGTGGCTTACTCTGGTAATACCTGGGCTTTGATAGGCAGCCAGGTTACAAGATGAAGTGGCTCCTGGGTGGTATGGGCAGGCTTGCATTCACCACTTAGCCCCACAAAAACAGACTGTCTTCTCCTAATGGGTCCAGAAGAAGCCTAGCTGTGCTAATCGGTAAGCTCAGTCTGTGTCATGTGACCATTCTTGCCCCATCTCTGTGCCTCCATGCTAGTTCTCTGCTTGGACACGCCTGGAGTGAGTGTCTATTCACAGAAGTCAAATTCTCACCATCACATGTCTTCTCCAAAAGTTGTCTTCAAGATGAGATGGGGAAAGGCGAAAAGGCAATGGATGGTGACTATACAGCACAGCATCCAAGTCCCGGACATGGATTGTCCAGCTGTTTTCTAAACATCTGGACCTGGCTACTCCACACCCACTTCCCAGTTCCTGTTTTAGAGACTGGACTCACTGCTCTCTCCCACCTTCATAGACCTCATGCTGGCTTGGCATACCGCAGTCTCTTTGATAGGCCCCGAGATGCTTTGGCATACCGCAGTCTCCCAGCCACCCAAACCAGGCTGCTGGCAACCTGCTTCAAAAAGCCCTCACCTCTGTGTCTTCCTTAGCCTTGCTGCTACCTTGGTTCAGTTGTATCTCCGAGCATCCCTTCCTAGAGGAAGCAGACTCCTAACTGTCTCTCTTTTCTATTAACCTTGCCCTTCTCCCAACCAACTAAGTCTTGGTTAAGTAGCTAACACAGAAAGAACCCAATGACTCACCTGCTTAAATCAGGAACGACTGCCCAGTACCTTCAGGGTAAGCTGTATCTTTATTTGCTGTGGGTATGTGTGACATGTGTGGGTGTATCCATGTTCAAGTGCATAGGCACACATATGTGTACATGTGTATTTATGTGGAGGTCAGAGGTTGGTGTTGGGTGCCTTGCCCAATCACTCTCCACCTTCTATATCGAGGTGTCTCTCTGTTGAACCCAGAGCTTGTCAGGTCCCTCACTGAAACCTAGAGCTAATTGATTCAGTTTGTCTCGATTGACAGATTGCTTCAGGGATCTCCTGTCTTCCTCTTGAGTACCAGGACTGTAGTGTTTACATGGGAGATCTGAACTCAGTCCTTATACTTGGGTGGCAAATGCTTTACCTGAGCCATCTCCCCATCCCCAAGTCTTTAAAATTCAGCCTATTGTGGGGAAACACTTGCCCAGCATATAGAATGTGCTGGTGCAGTAAAAACCAGCACAACAACGAACAAGACAAAAACAAGAAAAAATGTCCTGGACCTGCAAAGTTTTACCTTTCATACAGAGTCCCTCGTCTGGTGTGAGGATTGTTTCTCTGGCTTTCCCAGATCATCTGTACCACTCTGATAACACTGTGGTGTTTGCACGCATTTGTAACTCTCTTCCCAGGCTGAGGTTCTGTAACAGAGAGGATTTTGTAGTTTAACACATTCAACCCCATTCCAAGGCCATACATGTGCTTGAGCCCCGGGTAGCTTTAGAAGGCTACAACATCTATGACAGGTTTTTTGAAACTGGAATGCAGGTTTGTGCTACAGTTTCACCAAGTATGTGAGACTTCACATGGACAAGAGTAATGAAGAGGCATCTCTGGAAAGCTGAGTGGGAGCATCCTTCTTTAGTCTGCGCCAATCCGGCTTCCACTTGAACATCTCTGAGCTGTTGGGGAGTTCCTTAGTCCATTCAGCTCTTAGTAGCATTGCTGCTGCCCTTACACAGACACCAGCCTGTCCTGTCCCAAGATGCTGCCACTCTGCTTAAACTAAAGGGACACAGTTGTCTGCAGCCAAGCATCCTGGTTATCATAGATCACGTCCACTGCACTCATGTTTACAGTGTCTAGGACAGTGGATGACCCAGCATTGTTTCCACATGACTGCTGTGTAAATGGACACATGCATTTCTCTTTTTGCTCGTAGGGTATTCACTGTATACCAAAGGAATCACAAAGGCACTGTATACCAAAGGAATCACAAAAGAGAATAAATGGCTCAAGGCAGCTGTGGCAGCAAATGTCTACAAAGGCAACAAAAACTCCAGGATGAGAGCGTTGGACATCCTTGCGGTGGGAACTGTTGAGATAACCTTTAATTGTGAGTCACATGGGCTGGGGTGCAGCTGGACGGGAGAGCACTTCCCATGGGCATAAGGCCCTGGGTTCAGTCCCTAGCACTCACGAAGAGAGAAGAAAAACGAAAGAAAAGATGGTTTACGTAAGACACAAACACGTCAGCCGGCCTCGCATGTTTGGAGAGTGTGTATTTATCTCAAGATATTCTGGGGGCGGGATGAAGATGAGAACCAACGGTGCTGGCGCACACCTGTCATCCCAGCACTCGGGAGGCAGAGGCAGTCAGATCTCTGTGAGTTCGAGGCCAGCCTGGGCTATACAGCAAGTTCCAGAGCATCCAGGGCTATGTAGAGAAACCCTGTCTTTAAAAAAAAAAAGGAAAGAAAGAAAAACGAGGATGAGTGAGATTCAGATATGGCAGCGCATGCACAACCCCAACTCTTCCGAGCTAAAGCGGAGGCTGGGGAGTTCAAGGCCACCCAGAGACGTTGTCTCAAAAACAACTAACACAGGACCCCACAAAGTTGAAAGCAGAGCAGCCAGATTTGCAGAGCATCAGAGATGGCGAGAGTGGACATTCGCCAGACTGTCTGGACACCTGATAGTGAACCAAGTCCCTTACACACTTTATCTGCTTTAATTCTCCTGCATTATTCTTTTACAGGCCAATGTTGTAGGTAGTAGAACTGACCCAGAAAAGATCTCAGTGAAATAACACACAAAACAGACTTTATCCTCATGTCAATAAAAACAATGGGTGTTGGACAACCGTGTTGACCATAGCCAAAGGATTGGGTGAAGGGACCCTAACTGAAAGAGTGGCTAAGAACCTGGAGGAAGGGCTGGAGGTGTACCGTAGGGACAGTGTTGGCCTAGAGCCCCTGGATTTGAGCCCCAGCACAGCCAAACAATCAATCAACCAATCAATCATCAATAAATCTAGATGTTAAACACCACCAACAAACCAGAAGTGGTGAGAACTGGGTGGGCTGAGTAGCGTTGGAAAAGATTTCAACATGTACCAGAGCCCGACTTGAGAGCAGCCACCTGTTGAGGGTTAAGGGTCCAGCCAGTGAGGGTTTGGGCAGCTGGGGAGATGGTGGTACCACTAGCAAAAATAGCAAAACAGGTGGAGAAGCTGGGAGAGAGGGTTAATGGTTTGGGCTTTAGATGCCTTAAGATTTGATCCCTCAGAAGAGTAGCTAGAGGTCACCAAGCTATGCATGTGCCAAAAGCTGAGGTCCCCATGACCCTGGAGCCCTGCAGGCCTGGTGCCCCGGAGTCTTGGCAACTGTTCAAACATGACTGGACTCTGGCTCAGCCCTGCTGCCTATTTAAAATGACTGGCCTGACAAGGAGCCACGAAGAGGAAAATCTGTGACGGGAAAGGCAAACATCCGCCCTGTTCAATAATTCAGTGCACAGCAGTGCGCTGCCCTGGCTGCAGAGCACTGTGTCACAAGGAGCGTTTTTAAAAAATCAAATCCAATTTCCTGCTAAGTCACGCCTGGGCTGCTGGGGAGTCGCCAAAGAGGAGGGTCTAGATCTCTTGTAAACAGGTCCCGAGAGATACAGGTTGTTACAAAATCAGTCTGATCTGCCACGTGACTCATTTCCGTATGTCAGTTCCTTCAGTTTAATTGTCTGTGGTCCCCTAATTCCAAAGCCCTCGAGCGAATACAGGTATCTAGTGCAGGCTGCTGCTGTGGAGTCGAATGAGCCCACAGGGCAAGGGTCCAGCCTCCCGGCGCTCCCTCTTCCTTAGGATACTTTGGACCAATTCTGACCAAGATGGAGCCCCAGTGGAGCGCCTCAGGGAGTTGGGCCGGGCTGAGGGGAGCTGCTAAAACATGCTGCTGGGACTCAGCTGGGACTCAGCTGCCAGCAGCCAACTGCTGAAGCTCCCTACTCTGGAGGGACCAGTTGAGTCAGCCATCTCAGCAGACTTCTCTCAGCCAACCTGGAGGGTAGGCTCTTCTGTGCGGGCTGTTGGTCTCACACTTCCTCAACCTCGGTTCTTGCCTTCTTGAAGCCCAGTCTGGTCAAATTTGAGGTCAATTAATAAGCAGAGGACCTTGTAAGGACCCCGGGACGGGATGCTTGCGGCTCTGCCACCCATGCTGAGAAAGGGTCCTGATACTCTGAGTGGCCGGTTGCCTAGTGAGGGCTTGATGCGAGCAGCTGCGGAGGTGGACCCTGGGCAGGGCTGCTTCTAGCAGGAGGAGTCTGCCCAGGGTACCACTGATGTCCTGTCTCTCCAAGGACCAAAGAACTCCCGAGCCCAGCCAGGAAGGCCACCAGGGAGCCAGCCACTAGCAGACACTGGGGGGGAAAAAGGTCCTTTATGGTGAGCCGGTGCTCGGAATGAATTTCAGCTCCCACCTGCCCCTTCCGTTGTTTTTTTTCCCTCCCAGAGCTGGTGGACACCAGCAAACTGTGATATGACTAGACCATAAGCTCCGTTCAGAGCCTTGTGCGATCTGCCCCACTCTCCACCATTACGTAATTCAAAATGAAAATGATGCTGACTCTTAAAACACACGACTTCACACCAGTGCAGAAATTAAAGTGATTTCACTTGCGATGTAGTTCTTTCTGAAGTTAGTTCTTTTTTTTTTTTCAGTTTTGTGGGAAATGCTTAGCTGAGTCTCTACACCAATATTTACATAGCAGTTGTGCAGTCCAGCCTCACACCCAGTGCCTTCATGCCCATGGCTGTATCTGGCGAGCAGCATTCTGTACCCAGGTCCCAGGCTCAGGGTTAGAACTCCCTGGTGTTGCCTCCTGGTCGCCCTGCCCAGCCCTGTTGGATCTTGTCACTCTGCTTTAGAGGATTGATTGGACCTTATCAGAGCTCATGCCTTATGTGGCTTCTGCCTCCCTGGTTCTCTGAGTCTGGTGGAACTTTCTGAACTCACTTGAGGATGCCATTCCAGGGGTGACAGAGTTTTGCCTGGACTTTGTTTAGATGTGTTTAATTTTCCCCAACTGTTTCTGGCTCCAAATTCCAGTCTTGCCAAATGAACCTCCAATGTTATTAGAACTGAGTCTATAACAACCCACCACATTCTGAGAGTCGGGTCAGCAGGAGAAGTTGCGGAAATCTGGCTTCCTTCATGCCCTTTGACAGTTGTGGAAACAGATCCGCACAGTCTGTCATATTCCTCCATTCTCCTCAAGAAAGATACCCTAGTTCTTCCTTGTCTCTTCTCAGTCTTTGCTCTGAAGAAGCCTGGAGCCCCAGAGAGGACCAGATGGTAAGAACTCGCCTCCCACAGTGGCCAGCACTAGGCAGCCTCATGAGTTCAGCCTCCCCATGAAGCCTTTGGATGCAATAGCCCAGTACTCATAAAGAGACAGCCCGAGCCTGACCTGCCCCGCTAAGCTGCTTCCGACTTCAATGCCATGAGGTAATTCTTACTGTTTTAAGCTGCTGAATTTCGAGTCAAATTTTTACTCAGCCACAGACAACTAATGCATATCCCAAAGATGACAGATATTATGGAGAGGGATAGATGTGATCTCTAGTTTTGACAGTTAACTTGATTGGCTTGAGAGACACCGAGGAGACTAGTAAAGTCCACTTCTGGGTGTGTCTTTGGAGACGTTTCCAGAGATGATTAGGTCACGAGAGCTCTGACCGGATCACTAGTGGACAACTGGGAGGTGGTAGCTAGAGCCTGGTGGAGGAAGGTCACTGGGGTGTGCTTTGAAGGGTACTCTTCCTTCTTCTCTCCTTTCTTTCCTCTCTTACTCCTTGGTTGCTATGAGGTGAGTAGCTTTGGTCCTGCATGATGGACCAAAGCCATCTTACCAGAGCCGGTAACAGTCCGGCCTCTAGCCATTTGAGGACCAGAACTTCTGAAGCCGTGAGCCGTAACACGCACTTCCCCCCTTCCTACGACATCCCACTTAGGACATCTGGCTAACAAGAAGGGGCTCACTTTCTTGTTGTTGTTGTTTTTTGAGACAGGGCTTTTCTGTGTAGTTTTGGTGTCTGTCCCGGATCTCACTCTGGAGAGTGCTGGGATTAAAGGCGTGCGCCACCGCCTCCCAGCTCGAAGGGGCTCTCTTCTTTGCAGGGAGCTTCTGTATCAGTTTGCTGTCCCTTTTCTCTGAGGATGCCACATCCTGATGGCTGGTTTTTCTGTCCCCCTGAGAACATGGGCTGTGTCTTACTCATCTTTCATTTAGCAGAATCCTTGGGTGATGCAAAACCCTTCATTTTTCTGTTACTCACGCTGATAGATAGGTGTGTCTGTTCTGAGGATGGCGGAAATGTCCAGTTCTAGGTCCTTCCTTCTCTTCGCTCCCTGGCCTCGGGGAACCTTTAGCTGCTCCTGTTCTCTGCAGGCTGTAGATGATTCTGCCAGAGCTGTCATTCCCTCTTCCCTGGAAAGGAGGCTGCAGGCACCCCGTCCTCAGGACCCTCGGCACCCCGTCCTCAGGACCCTCGGAACCTGGTTCCCTCTCTTGCATCTTCACACTTAGATGCTTGTCTCCAAATATATGACTAAGGAGCAGAGGTGCTGAGGGCCTTTCTGGATTGTGGTGTGTGTGTGTACAAGTGCTGTGTATGTGATATGTGTGTGACATTTACAATATATGTGTATGTATGGTGTGTGTGTGCCTGTGTGTGTGCCTGTGTGTGTGTTATATATGATGTATGTGTATGGGTGCTGTTTGTATGTGGCATGTGTATGGTATTTACAGTATATGTGTATGTATGGTGTGTGCATGTGTATGTGTCTGTGTATGATATATCTGATATATGTATATGTGGTATGTATGATGTATGTGTATTTGTGGTATGTGTATATATAGGTATGGTTTTTAAACTTTTCAAGAAAATTACAAAATATGTTAGCATGCAGAAAAATCAGAAAATAACATGCCACCTTTGTATCTGCTATCAAGAATAAAGAGATGCTAACATTTTCCATATTTGTGTTAGACCCCTCTCTCTTTTTAAAAATAAAATGGATTACTATCGATAGTGCCAAATACCCCACTCTCTCCCACGCCCTGGGAGCGATGACTGGAGAGGAGCAGAGTGCCCAGGGCCTTCCCTCTGCTCTTGCTTGTTTACGCTCTTTCAAGACTCTGTTCTACCTTACGACCATTTAAAAGCTCTACACAACGGTATCAAGTTGTCCACATGAATCCCCTGCTTCTTTCTACGGCACATTCTGTTTCCCTCCTTTTAATGTCCACAAGGCCAGACACAGTGAAGACCCAGAACAGAGCTATCACCCCAAAGTCACCACGAGAACTTTGACTTTTGATACGCAAGATCTAGGCTGCAGCCATGTCTGGCTTCTGAATCTCAGGAGCAGTCAGTCTGTCTGTCTGTCTTGTGATGCTGTTCTTTGACCAAAGCAGCAAATGCCTGTGCTGAGGGAGAATGGCTGGGGCAGCTGAGAAATTCACAAGCAGGAGTCTCAATTCATGCACCCACATTAAAATCCTGGCCAAAGATGGACTCTCAACCAAGACTGGAAACGAATAAAAAATTGGAACACCTAGTAAGTAGGAAGGTGGGAGAGGGCTGTTCTCTGTTCTTTCTGTGTACCAGGAATCACTGAAGAGGAGTGACTGGTCTTCCCTGCTCTTCCTGTTCCCTCAGTCTCCAGTCGCTGGGGAAGATATTGACGTCACCCCTGGGACAGGCATCCTACACCCGCACCTCCTTATTGCTCAATCCTTCCCAGATTGTGGAAGCAGCTTCTTCTAGGTCCAGCCCTGCTCCTGCCTGCTCCCATCCACCCATTAAGGCAGCAGGGCACTGCTTCCTTGCTACAAGGAGAAACTTGGACTCCTAGGTATAAAAGCAACAATACGGACTTTGTTAACCACAAAGCTCGACCTCATAAGGAAAATAATACTGTCTTGACTTTCTCAGCAGCCTGAGGACCTTTGTCAGCAGTTATGGCTCCTAGGGATGCAACATACTTTCAGGGACAGAAAAAGGGTCATGATTGATTAGTGATGTCTGAATGCAGGATGGATAGAAAGCCCGAGAGGAAGTACAGCCCTGTGTGTTTATCGGTCCTGACTTAGGCCTCTCTGCCACATTATTACTTCTTTAGGATGTTCAGTGAACAAGCCTGTGTGGCATAGACTCTCCCTGCCTCTTTCCCCCAGGAAGTCCAGTTTCTGCTGGTGTCCCACAGCTAGCTGACCTTGCCAGACTTCCTAGATGCAGCCACAGTGGAGACATTCTTCTCGTGGCAGGCTGCGAGGGTAGACTGGAGTTGAGCTGTCTCAGTACTCCTGTGGACACTCAGTGCTGCGGGCAATCGATGCAGAGGTCTGAACCGGCCTTCACTTATTGACAGTCTTGGCAGCAAGTCCAAGGTTGTGTTCATAATTTAGCATCCTGATTGAGGTGTGCGCTCCTGTGAGTGAATGAGTCACTTGGGTCCCACCGTCTCATTTCTTTTTTCTGATGGAAGGAGACAGGCAGCCTGGCCTTGGGAATTTTAAATTGCATCAGGAAAAAGTGCAGTCCTAATTCATATCCACTTTCACGCTGTGTCTGCTGGTCCTGCTGTTCACCGAGGGCTTGCAGCAATCTTACTTCTTGCTAAGTCACAATGAAAAAGCAGGGCAGGATCGTTGGGACTTAGAAAAGAATTTGCTAGAACATGCAACAGAACTCCTTCCCCTACCCTGTTGGGGCTGGGGGAATGGCGGATGTGTACCAGTGCCCAATGGGAACAAAGCCTCTGCAAAGAGATAGTGCCTGCACCCTGTAAGGTTCCCAGAGGCCCTGGGGGAAGAGTGCATTTGGGTACACCACCAAGAGAAAGTGACTGAGGCCAGCCTGGGTGAGTCCCCAGCCCTTGCTGCAGATGAGCATCCTTGCTGGGTCCAATTACATAAAAATTAAATGAGGATGCCGGGGAGAAGGAAAAGGAGATGCAGGAGACAGCCCCAGAAAATGCTGACTGTCAGGTAGGAGCTAATAGGAAAGTCAGCCACCAAAGACGGTTCCGGGTCAGAACCACCGACAGGAAGGAAGCATTCATTTCTTGGGTTGTTTCCAGAAGTTTCCTCCTTTATCTGGAAGCTTTGCCACTGAGCGCATTCGTCCAGACTAAACATCCTTCCAGGCTGCGGAGTGTTCTTCCCTCAGCCGCGTCCCCACAGGAGCCTCTGGTCAGTGCGGTCTCTGGACAGTCCTGCCCCTGCGCAGTCTCTCTGGACAGTCCTGCCCCTGCGCGGTCTCTGGACGGTCCTGCCCCTGCGCGGTCTCTGGACAGTCCTGCCCCTGCGCGGTCTCTGGACAGCCCTGCCCCTGCGCGGTCTCTGGACAGTCCTGCCCCTGCGCGGTCTCTGGACGGTCCTGCCGCTGTGCGGTCTCTGGACGGTCCTGCCGCTGTGCGGTCTCTGGACGGTCCTGCCCCTGCAGCTCTCAAGGGACAGCTCCGCAGCCTCGTTTGTCCAGCTGGGCTTCCATCAGCCCAGCCCTTGCTTTGGAAGGACCTCCTGACCTCAAGGCCTCTCTCTTCCTCTCCCCCCACTTGCTCTTTCAAATGAGGAAGTGCTGCGTGGCCTTGAGAAAGTGAGGAGGAACTTACCAGGAGGACAAAGGGAGGCCTTGTTCCAGGAAGAGGAAGCAGTAATACAAAGGTCCCAAGAAAGCAGATAAAGAGAGCCAGAAACTGGGCCAGTGTTGAGGTGGGGACCTAGGGCTCTCGATAGCTTTTCTTGAAAATGATTTTTTGTTTAGTCATTAAAATGGTCAAAACACTTACTTTTTAGTTCTATGTACGTTTATACTAATTGTTACTCTGATCATAGACAAAGAACTAATCTTGAAATTGATAAAAAAGTTGGAGAAAAATTAATAAGAAATCAATTTTTAAAATAGTCAATAACCCCACAGGGGAAAAAATGAGCAAAAGACAAGATCACTTCACAGGAAAGAACAACTGACTTAAATACATACAAGACATTTGACCTCAGCTCAATAAGAGAAATACCAATTAATTTTCTGCTGAACTATCATTTTAACCTATTATGTTGACAAAAATTGAAGACTCTGCTAGTGTCTTCTGCTGGCACTTTCAAACACTGATGGTGGAAGTGTAAATTAGCCTGGCTCTGTGGAGAGCAACTTGGCATTATCTATCCAAATTGTAAAGGCTTTGGTCAACAATCCTCCTCCTCTCTGGAGATTTCATTAAAGAGATACACTATGTGTGTGAGAGGTGACGTGTGTTAGGAGTATTAACCACAGCCTGAGGTAACACTAAGTTTAGGCAGCAGCTCAGTGGCCATCTAGAGAGAATCATCAAAGAGATTCTGGCCGGATCATACAGTGGAGTGCTGTGTGGCCAGGCAGAAGATGTGTTCATTCAAACAGAGTTCGAAAACAAGCAACATGCAGAACAGACTCTATAGTATGATGTGTGTACAGTAGAGTTGGAGAAAGGAAAATATGTGCATGTATTTTCTTGTAGAAGTTTAAAGGACATTGGGATGGGTGCAAAAGAGCTAAATGTTCTCTCCTATGAACGAATGTGGAAGCAGGGTGGGACCAGGCAGACGGTGAGGAGACTTCTCGTAGACCCTGCTGCATCTCCTTAGATTTTTGAATCCTGAAAATATGTCTATCCTATTCTAAGCATTGTCCTCCCCATCCACAACGCACACACAAATAAATTCCTTTTCCTGGAGTCTTTTTTCAGAGAAGTTCTCAGTAGCCTGGCTGACAAGCTCACAGATCATCCACTGCAATTTTTTAGTGTAAAAACAAACAAACAAAACCAAATTACTCCAAAACAATTCATAAATGTCTTTGGCAGCTGCTCTGGCTGTAAGTAATTATGACTCCCACTAGGTTAACAAGGGTCCTCCCTCTCCTTGTCATCTCCCCTTTGTCCCTCCCCGCTCCTCCCCTCCTCCTTGTCATCTGTCCCTCCCCCTTCCTCCTCTCTTTCTGTCTTCTTCTTGTCCTCCTCTGGAGGGATTGATTTAGGTTCTCCCAAGCATTTCTTTCCCAGTCTGGTCGTGACTTTCAGGCTCTGGAGTATAGACCGAGTCTGCCCTCACTCTGGTGTCTTTGTTCCTTGGCCATTCCTCCCCTGAGATGACTTGGCCGAGAAGTGTGTGAGAACCGGTCACTCAATGTGCTTTGCAGTGACTCATTCAGACCCTGTACTGTGCTCATGGCAAATGTGTCTGCCCAACACGGACACTTCGGTAAAAACTCTTTCCAACAACTTCTGAAAATCCTTCAAGCAAGGAACCGATGTGCTGGAGAAAGAGGCGGCAAGCTGCTCACCAGTTTCTCCGAAGGATGTTGGGAAGCAGTGTCCAGAGATTCCAGGAGGTGAATGGTGTCAACTCCACATGTGACAGTGGTACTATCAGATGCGCTACTCAATTGCTCTCTGTAGATTCTTAAATTATTATTGTGTGTGCATATGATGAGTGTGTGTGTGTGTGTGTGTGTGTGTGAGTGTGTGTGTGTGTAGATCAGAAGACAACTTCCAAGCATCATTTCTCTCCTTCCGCCATGGGTTCTGGGGATTGAACTCAGGTTGGTAAGCTTGGTGGCAAGTGTCTTTACCTGCTGAGTTATCTCATTGGCCCCATTGCTCTCTTTAGAAGGCACCAGCAAGCTGGTCTGGCGGCACCGGCCTACAGTTCCACTTTTCAGAAGGCTGAGGTAGGATCACAAGGCTCCAGATCAGCCTGGGAGAATTCATGAGCTCCTGCCTGAAAACAAAAAGTCAGAAGAGGGTGGAGCTGGTGAGGAGTGGAACTCATTGGTAGAGCTGCTGGTCTGGTCTTTGAACGCCTGAACACTTAGTGCTATGAAGCCATCAGAAGGTCTTCCAGGAGGCCCTTAAGTCAGAGAGAGAGAGAGAGAGAGAGAGAGAGAGAGAGAGAAGAAGAAGAAGGAGGAGGAGGAGGAGGAGGAGGAGGAGGAGGAGGAGGAGGAAGAGGATGATAGAGATCAATACTGAGTATCTTGGGTCAGCTAGATGGCTCACTAGGTAAAGATGTCTACCACCAAGCCTGAAGCCTGAGTCCAATCTCTAGGACCCACATGGCGGAAGGAAAGAACTGATTTTTTTTCAAGTTGTTCTCTGACCTCCCGATGCGCACCCCCTAATACACCCCCCACCCCGTGTGCACACATACACAAATTTTCAAAATAGTAAGCATCTTCTATCATTCTCCACCTTCTTGTTGGCAATAAGATCTGTCACTCAACCTGGACTTCACTGATTGGCTAGACTGGCTGGCCAGAGAGTGGGAGGGATTCCTCTGTCTCTCTTAAAACAAGGTTTTTGATTTTCCGAGACAGGGTTTCTCTGTGTAGCTTTGCGCCTTTCCTGGGACTCACTTGGTAGCCCAGGCTGGCCTCGGAACTCACAGAGATCCGCCTGGCTCTGCCTCCCGAGTGCTGGGATTAAAGGTGTGCGCCACCGCCCTGCTGCTGCTGGTTTTAAAGCTGTGTGCTATCACCCCACAGGAGGGATTCTTCTGTCTGGGACTCCAGACACTGACAAGCAGCTTTTTACATTGGTGTCTGTGGGAGACCAACCCTCACCACTATTTACCCCAGGAACTCTTGAGGAATGAGAGATAAGAGAGTTAGAAATAGAGAGAAGAGAAACAGAAAAAACACAGGATAGACTCGGGTGGGCCTGGATTTATCCACCACCTCGACTGTCTCCGCCCTAGGGTATTTATAGAATGCCAAGGGGTGGAGCAAAAGCCCCCCCCCCCCAGCACAGCCAAGTGCAGACCATCTCAGACCCCTGCACTCAGGCCCGTGGTCCAATCATTCTCTCCATGCAGACCTGCTGGGTAAAGCCACGAGGAACCCGAGGATGGGTTCCCGCGGGTGTCGGGGAACTGAGAGTGGGCTCCCGGGGGTGTCGGGGAACCTGAGAGTGGGTTCCCGCGGGTGTCGGGGAACCTGAGAGTGGGCTCCCGCGGGTGTCGGGGTCTGAGAGTGGGCTCCCGCGGGGTCGAGAGTGGTCCGGGTGTCGGGTCTGAGAGTGGGCTCCCGCGGGTGTCGAGAGCCGGAGAGTGGGCTCCCGCGGGTGTCGGGGAACCCGAGAGTGGGTTCCCGGGGGTGTCGGGGAACCCGAGAGTGGGTTCCCGGGGGTGTCGGGATCTGAGAGTGGGCTCCCGCGGGTGTCGGGGAACCCGAGAGTGGGTTCCCGCGGGTGTCGGGGTCTGAGAGTGGGTTCCCGCGGGTGTCGGGGTCTGAGAGTGGGTTCCCGCGGGGTGTCGGGGTCTGAGAGTGGGTTCCCGCGGGTGTCGGGGTCTGAGAGTGGGTTCCCGCGGGTGTCGGGATCTGAGAGTGGGTTCCCGCGGGTGTCGGGATCTGAGAGTGGGTTCCCGCGGGTGTCGGGGTCTGAGAGTGCGTTCCCGCGGGTGTCGGGGTCTGAACTCTGGTCCTCATGCTTGTTCAGCAAGCTCTTTTTTGGCTGTGCCGCCTTCCTGGCCCCTGTCAGCCCAGGTGCTCTGTGGATGGCACCTGTCACTCAGCTTTAAGCTCTTCTGTCAAGCAGATCCTGCAGGGAGGGTTGGAAAGCGCACGCCCGGCAGATGACTCACTCAAAGCTAACTTTCGGTAAGAGGTTGGCTCATCTGTGTGCAATGCTTCATCCTCAGGGTGAGAGGTCTGTGTCTGTGATGGCGCTGTGGTCCTCAAGCCCAGCGACCGCCTGCTCAGCATGTTTATTCTCTCACCACACCTAGCCCTTGACTTACTGAATCAAGGAGTGAGCAGATAGTTGTGTAGCTCTCTAGCCCTGGGTTTAGATCATCTGTGCCCCAAAGAACTTTCTGTGATGGTGTTCTGTGGTACTCCAGAGCTGTGCTGCTCAAAGCCAAAGCCATCCCATACTGCAGCCATGTGGCTCCCGAGACTTGAAAAACAGACGTGACTTGTGCAATTGGGGCACCAAATTTTCTTTATCAGTTTTACTAAATGGTCAATTGTGACTGGTGGTTACCATGGTGAGTGATATAGGTTTAGGTCATTTGATATTTTAGTTAGGATTCTATTATGGTAATAAAATACCAGGATCAAAAGCAGCTTACAGAGGAGAGTGCTTATTTCAGCCTATAATTCTCGGGTCACACTCCATCAGTGAGGGATGTCAGGACAAGAACTCAAGGCAGGAACCTGGAGGCAGGACCTGAAGCAGAGGCCATGGAGGAACGTGCTTACTCCCCTGCTCCCCATGTCTTACTCAGCTTGCAATGTTTTTAGCATGCAGGACCACTTGCCTGGGAGTGTCACACACCCAACAGTGGTCTGGGCCCTCTTACATCCATCACTAATTAGGAAAATACCCCACAGGCTTGCCGTAGGCCAATCTGATGGGGGCATTTTCTCTATTGAAGTACTTGATACTCAGGTAACTCTAGCTTGTGTCAAGTTGACAAAACCAACCATGACTGGTGAGTGGCTATTTGTTTAGTCTTGAGAGACAAGGCCTCATGTATCTTAGTGTGGCCTCAAATCCACTATAGAGTTGAGGGTGACCGCGAATGTCTACACTTGCTCTGTAGAGGTGTGCGCCATCATACCTGGTGGCGAGGACTGATCCCAGTGCATCGAGCAGGCTAGGCAGGACTCCGACAGTTGAGCTATCCTCGGACCCCAGATTGCTGACTTAGTGTTTGATTTTCTAAACCGATAAGTTTTTTTTCAAGCTTCCTAAACTAATTCTTCATTTCACAAGGCCCAGAAACTTCCAGCAAGTTTTGGAGGCAGTGAAAAAAACACAGTAGCACTTCCCATGGTCGCCCCAGGCAAACAGAGGCCAAAAGGAGAGAGTGAAGAGATGCTGGTTCCACCTGCTTTTTTTTTTTTTTTTTTTGACAAAGCCTTGAGTCCCCTGGGAGTGAAAATAGTCAGCCTCTTGATTTATGAGTCACCCAAGAGCCACCCGACAACTGTTCCAGGCCCCCGCCAGCAGGCATCACAGAGTCAGGGCTGAGGGGCTGAGTCAGCAGCACCATTTCTCAGAACAGGTGTGCTTTGGCAAAACTCCGGGGAGGGTGCTCCACCCAACCCACCTTCTGTGCAGGGAGGCAAGGCAGCCCAGTGCCCGGGAAGAGGTCCATTCCTGTTGAGGAATGTGTGAGGCGGGGAGTCACCAGGGCCCTAGATCCAGAGACACTGTAAGGTTTAGATCCAGGGGTAGTTTTGTACACTACTTGTCCATCTGGAGACCACTTCCCCTGGCTGTGGGTCAGGAGCCAAGCAGCCCTCCAAACAGACAAACAGACGTGGGCCCTGCTGGTTACACCCATCGTTGCCACCGGCAGAAAGCGAGTGCTGGGACTTCACAGTCACAGGTAGGAATATGCCAGAGAGGACGCACCTGTGTGTGTCTATGCACTGGCCTGTGCCGGCTCCCACAGATGCCACTGTGCTCTGTCGCAGGGTACAGGCAGACTGCACACCCAGAGTCAACAGTGTTTGCAGCAGCCTGCAGAATGAAAGTCGTTCCTCTTTGCTTTCTGAGTTAGAAAATCCATAAAAAGCAAACCCTTGAAGCGCCCACAGCGCCTGAGTTCCCTCAGCTGACAGCATCCTCTGCTCTCATTCCTCAGATCTACAGACCGAAGACGCCTCTCCCTAGCTTGACCCAGTCCTGTGGTAGCAGTGTCTCCTCTGGCATGGCTCAGAAGACTGCGGCACTGAGGCCCTGGTGTAGAACTCTTCAGGTTCCTGAGACCCAGGGCAGGATCTGGGTGAGGCATCATCTGGAGCTCTGAGCTGTTTTAACACATTCAACACACCCCAGCAGGCAGGGTGGGCGAAGCTCATACTGTTCATGATGTGTGGGAGAAACTTTGATAACCAGTTGGATGAACAATGCTTCATCCAGGGCTCTGGGAAGTGTAGAGGTCCCCTGTTACTCACACGGGCACACCTCACTCTGCCTTTGCTCTGGTTCTTTTCCTAACCACATCCTAAAAGCTTTGAGGCAGGGGCAAGCCTGGGTTTGAAGAATTACTGGTGCCCAGGAACCCGATCCTTGCAAGAATAGCGCACAAACCACAGCTGGGAACGAAGCTCCGTTGGGAGAGTGCTTGCCTAGCATGACCCAAGCCCTGGGTTCATACCCAGCACCACGTGGGTGCAGTGACGCAGTAATCCAAGTACTCTACAGGTGGAGCCCGGAGGATCAGAAGTTAAAGGTCAGTGACTCTAAGGCCAGTCTGGGCCCCAGGAGGTCATGGGACCCTGTCTCAAATAGGAAGCACAGACATTGTCAAAGTCCAGGGTCCCTTGTCATCCAGGTTCTGCTTTTGAAATCCCATCTGTGTCCAAAGTCTGTGGTCTCCATCACTGTGTTTTACCTCAGAGCTCTTGGCCCTTCAAATGGCAGGGCTATTTCTGTCTTCTGTGTGACCAGAGGGCTGGAGTGAGCAGATCTCCTGGGCTGTCTGGAAGATTCCTTTCTGGTTTCCTGGAGAAAGGCACTCTCCCCACCTACGGAGCGTGTCTCTGTGTGTATCTTTGGCTGCTGGAGATTAATTCCTGTAGAAATTATTTCCCAAATAAAGAACACATATAAAGGTCATCTCTGTGTGCTGTGGTCACAGAATTGTGGCTTTTGATGCTTACAAAAGAATTAGCTGGGTGGTAGCGGCACACGCCTTTAATCCCAGCATTCGGGAGGCAGAGGCGAGCCCATGGGCCATGAGAGACAGCAGCTCATGGTGATGAAGAGGGAGGCAACCAGACGAGACTAGATTCCTGTGGAAATATGAGCTGGACCTTTCACTTGATATGGATTCAGAATTCTTTTGGTTCATATTTTCCCTCCTCCTCACAGCATAGCACAGCCCAGTTTTTACTGTCTATCAAGCACACTAAAAACCCATCCCCACTTTCATTCTAGAATACTTTGCTTATTCTTTCCCACTAGGCTGCCTAAGTTGGGTTTTCCACTGGACCTCAGCTGACTGGTTGACTAATCACAGGAGAAGCTCTCACAACCACGGTTAACCAGGAGCAAAGCTCACCCACCTCCATTCCCTGGTAATGTCTGGTGATGCCTGGAGATACGCTCTGGGGTACCAGTGAGAATGGGGTGGGATGCTGGCACCCTTATGGTTTGCAAGTTTTGGTAACACGGGCTTCTGTGGCCTGTTGAGAGAAGTCCTGAGCCTTTGCTGTGGAGGAGGGCACACCAGGAAATGAGTGAGACTTTTTGAGTCAGGTGACTCTCTGGAGAGGCAGGGGTCAGCACAGGGCCCCTCAAAGCAGGATCTGATAAAAGGACATGTTAGTGTTTGTCACAGGCTCTTTGCCGAGATTGCTTTTCTTTTTTATTGTTTCGCTGGAGGCCATCCAGTTCTCTTTAAGAAATAGTTGCTGGCTAAGAATCTGGCTCTTCCCCATCCTCAAGGTCAGGCCAGGTCTGTGACGGTAATCTGCTTGTCTGGAGAGGAGGTGGTGTTAAACTAGTCTCTGAGATGGTGATGGTCCATGTGCCCCACTAACCTAACACTAGTCAACACTGGTAAAATTCTCTGAAGATTTCACATATCCTGAACCCACATGTTATGTTGTTTATAATCTCCTGTTTTCCCTTCTAAAGTCTAATCAAAATACATTGCAGTCAATGAACAACTTAATTGGAGTTTTTAAAGGTTTAAGTTATACCCAAGTACACATTTATAATAAAATGCACGAGCTGTTTCTATGTAAAAATATATAGTTAAAATATAGTGTCACTTATTCAAATTAGCAATTAGAAACAGACTAATTTTTCATAAAAATAACTTGGTAAGAGACTGGTTCAAAAGCCCAAACATTTTCAGTGACATCCCTCAAAATATGTGGTAGTCCCCGCGCTGAGGCAGTGGGCTGGCTTCAAAGGCCGCGAGGTTCGCTGCAACATGTGGGAAGGGCAAACAACCCCTCCTGAAGCCCAAAACCACCTTTAGAAAGTGGAGAAGTGCCGCCAATATTGAATACATCCCCAAGAGCAGTAGGTTTACCACCCCAGCACGTGTTAGGAGGATACACAGGGCACAGTGTCAGGTATATGGGCGGAGAAGGAGAAAGGACAATTCAACAGGACCCTCTCGGAGTTCAAGAATAGTGGTCAACACGTGACCAGCAGCCACCATGCAGCATCCTTTGAACAGTGTTGACACACCTCGTCCTGACAGAAGGGGCAGCTGGGTCTCTCAGGGGTGGCTGTTGCCTAGGCACATCTGCTGTTTTCCCAGGTGAAAAGCAGGGTGGACAAACATTCGACTGTAATCCTTTTCACAGCACAGTCCCACCACACTGATGCAGTTTATGATAGAGAGGGCAGAGGGCAGAGATCAAGGGGCAGAGGGCAGAGGTCAGGGACTGACAGACAGGGCAGAGGGCAACGGGCAGGAACTCTAGCTCTGGAAAGCAGCATTTTCTAGGGACAATGAGCAAGAGTAGTTATAATTCTTTAAGTCTGAAATCACTCAGCTCTGGAAGGTTCTGTCAGGGCAGGAAGCTAAGGAAGGATGAAAGGAGGAATTGCTTTTGGTCCTGACACAGATTGAATATCAACGATAACACACACACACACACACACACACACACACACACACACACACACACACCAGTCATCTCAGGGGCTAGAGGTGTTCCTGTGAGGTCACTCATTTCCAGGTTGAGGTTAACCAGTCGAAGCTGTTGCTGGAATTTCTCACTGCGTTTTTGTACAGGGCTTTGATCACGTGGTCAGGCAAGCTCCTGGGGGCACTTTGTCAGTTTTGGAAATCCCTCCTCTACAGGGGTCCTCACGGGTGCCGCCCTCAGGTCCGGTGCCCGGAGACCTCCACATCCCTCTGGCCGGATTTTGTCCTGGTTTCTGGTTGGAGTCCACAGAAGTCTCCATCTTCACCTCTCTGAAAGATTCTGGCAGAACCACCAACAAAAGTACAACACGAGATCGGATTTCTGCGTTGTGCTGCCTTCAGAACAGTGACAACTTCCCAAAAAATGTGTCTGTGGGCTGGGGAGGTGGCTCTGAGGCAGGGCACATGTGTGAGGCCCAGGGTGTTTATTTCCCAGTGTCATGTAAACACAGACACAGGAGCACATCACACACACACACACGCACACACGCATGCACGCACGCACGCACACACGCACACACGCACACACGCATGCACACGCACACACGCACGCAGAGACATGTATACACAAAAGAAGGTGAGTAGGCAAGCCTCCTTCTAACTTGATTCCCATGGTCACAGCCAACTTGGACATGAAAAGACCAGCTGTCTGAGGTTCTGGGTGTTTTCAGGCTGAGGCCACGATTGCCCAGAAAGATAAACATAGGCACAGAAGAAGGTGTGTGTGTAGGCTTCCTACCCAACTCATGGGGTTCCCATCCTCCTTTCCCTGTGGGGGACACCATATCACAAAGGAGGGTGATGGAGCTGGAGGCCCCATCCTGGATGGAGCAGGCCTCCTTGGGGAGCTCGCCGCTGCCCAGTTGGGCAGTCCACGCTGTGTCTTGAGCTGACCTGGCTAAGATGAGAGGCAGAGAGGACTCTGCTGTCTCCATGGGGGGGTTCTGAACAGAGCTGCAGAGCTTCAGGTACTGGGCGCAGACCTGGGAGAGCTTGAATGAACCCTGCAGACCTTCTGAGGCCCTCTCCTGACTCTCCTGCTGGCCTTAGACACATGGCGGACCCTGGTAGTGAGGCTGTGCCCTTTGGGCCTAGTGGTCATCTTTGAACTTCGAGATGAACTTCTGAAATAGGAAATAGATATGCTAAATATCTACCAACTGCTTCAGGAGGGCTCCTGAGGCTTGCTAGCCAGCCAATCTAGCTGACCAGGTAAGTTCCACATTCACTGAGAGACTCAGTCTCAAAAAAGAAGGCAATGTAAATAAATACTCCTTCACTGAGAGCACATGTCTCAAAAAAATAAATAAATAAAATAAGGTGATGTAAGCAAATACTCCCAGTGTGTCTAATAAAAACTAATGTTATCATGTCAAACTGGCTTGCAAAATTCCTAAAAATTAACAGTGGGCTCTTACAACCAAACTGGACTCCAACTCATTACTGACTCTAGCCCAGATCAACAGGATTGAAACTGACCCAAGACAGAATATTTGCTCTGGAGCCAGACAAGCCTGAACAGGATGCCTAGCACATTCCAGTTCCCCCTTCTATGTCTCCTCGATTCAAAACCCATTTGTACACGGGCGCCAGTCCAGGCTCCATCCATGAGGACAAAAGGCTTGCGCTTGGTTCAGTGCAGGAGAGGGAGGTGAGACCCCACATGGGAAGCATTTTCTGTACCCCCGAGTCTGTCCTGAGAGCTGGGACAGACTCAGAGGATCGTGACCTGCTCACACAGGCCTCCAGACTGAGCAGGTTGGAACCTAACGGTCCACTAAAGAAGAAGAGAGCTGAAGAAGAGAGCGAGCGATGTGAAGCAATGCTCTGGATATTTGATCCAACACGGTGCTGAGAAAGGGCAAGGAAGAAACAAACGATGGGGTGTGGACTCAAAGCACCGGGCGTGCACCATGTATTTAACAGACAGCTATGCGTCTTCTAGCAGAAGGGCACACAGCAGGGTTTTTCATAAACCTAATTCACATCTAGGGTCCTTTCTACCCTAAGAGTTTTGCTCCAAGTACAGACGTACAGAAAAAACCTAGATGTTAGATGAGATGTAATTACAATTACCTGTAAAATGGACACCCCAAAGCTGAAGGTCTCTGTGGTGAAGCCTGGCTGACAGAGCCTAGTTGGCTATCCCGGGTTCCTGAAAGTGCTATATGGTTTCCTCCTGTCTGTCTAACTTGAGTGTTGGCCCCTGCACCCCAGTTACAGAATCTAGGGGTAAGAGGTGGAGGTGGGGGTAGGACAGTAGGAGTGCTTACCCAGGGAGGAAGGATGCAGGACGAGGGGCATTTTTGGAAGCAGCCTCCGCACCTTTGCTGATGTCATGCTAGACTCCCTCCCCAGCAAGGATGAGCTGGGACAAGCTCTGAGAGGAAGACATACCAGACAAAATGGCATGGTCCTCTCTCTTGTTTATGGAGAGGGAAATGTGCTGGGGTGCCTCGTGGGAGATATTTTTTGGGTATATGGGGGGCTGAGAAGAAGTAAAGGGTGCAGTGATTAGTGGAGTCCAGGTTTGGGGACACCACGTGAAGGCCCTGAAAAGCAGTGTCTACCCTCACCTTCATCGTGAGATTCAGGCAGCAAGTTCCCTAGCACACCGGGAACTCCTCAGCCCTCCCATGCAGCTGGAGAAGATGTTGCTGCACAGGAAAGGATCTGCAGCCAGTGCAGTCTGTGGCCTGCAGGAGGTGCCTGCCTGCTCTCAGGAAGCAGCCAGAGTGTGGAGCCTGGAATGAGGGGCCAGGAAAGGGTGCTCTGGACCAGGGATGAGGAGCTAGGGAAGGGTGCTTTGGACCTGGGATGGGGGAGCAGGGAAGGATGCTCTGGACCAGGGATGAGGGGCCAGGGAAGGATGCTCTGGACCAGGGATGAGGGGCCAGGGAAGGATGCTCTGGATCAGGGATGGGGGGCAGGGAAGGATGCTCTGGACCAGGGATGAGGAGACAGGGAAGGATGCTCTGGACCAGGGATGAGGGGCCAGGGAAGGATGCTCTGGACCAGGAATGAGGGGGCAGGGAAGGATGCTCTGGACCAGGGATGAGGAGACAGGGAAGGATGCTCTGGACCAGGGATGAGGGGGCCAAGAAGGATGCTCTGGACCAGGGATGAGGGGGCAAAGAAGGATGCTCTGGACTGAGGATCTTTTGAATCCTACTTGGCATGGGGGTGGGGCAGCTATTTTGGGGTGAGAGGTAGATTAAAAGGATGCTTGAAAGAGAATAGAGTAGCTGGTTCATCTGGCTTGTTCATTCTAAGTAAGCAGGAAACAATGATTTGTAAGCTTGTGTGTGTGTGTGTGTGTGTTGTGTGTGTGTGTGTGTGTGTGTGCGCGTGCAAGTGCACATGAATGTATGCATGTGTGTATGTGTGTGTATGAATGTGTGTGTATGTGTTTGTGGTCACAAGAAGCAATTTGAGGAAACAGCCAATCTTATCTTCAGCAGCCTCTATACTAGTCACAAATAATTTGCTTCATGTCATAAGTGGATCCATTGGTTAACTCTGATTTATTGATGAATTGGATTGTTGACTTGCCGTTCTTGTTTGCTGGTTTCTGTTAAAGATGTTGAAGAATGAAATGTGTGATGGACCAGTCAGGACTTCTCTCCTCTTTTTAATTCCCAAACAAAATAAAATCCCGCTCAAAGAAAAGCGGTTCATTCTCCCTTTCCTCTGCTATTCCATTGTCTGTCTCTGCTTCCTCTCCATCCATTTTTCCCTTTTACCAATCTACTATGTTCATTCATTTACCCGAGCATTCAGCTGAGCAGTTAGGCTAGTCTGAGTACATAAGCCAGCCATTGGTGTCTCTGCGCAAACAACCAACTTCCATCTTCATTTAGTTTGGATAAGAATTCTCTAAGCATTTTACCCAAAGGAAGCAGGTGTTTTTCATGCAGGGAAAATGATTAATTTCAATATTCACAGCGGATGAGAACTCTCGTATGACCCTGGGCTTGGCCAACACGCTGCTGCGTGTGGTTTCTTCCATCCAGGAAGGCTTGTGGTCCCTGTTGTGTTTTATCCCTCAACTCCCCGGTGGTGGTCCCATTGAAGTGCACGTCTCACGGGCTCCCTGTCTTCGCCCTAGCACTCACTGCGCTGCTTGAAAGCAGGCAGTGCAGGAATCAAGAGAAAACGCCATATGGACTCTCTGGCGGGGAGGGGGAAGGCAGGGTGTGTCCACAATGCCTCCTGCGCCACCTGCAGAGCGAGTCAGTGGGACCTCACTAGGAACCGAAGGGAATGGTGGAAAATTAAAGACAGGACAAAAAGGGACAGACATAAAACGGAATGCGAGGCGGTTTTCGATTGGAGATCTGGCAGAGCAAAGCGGAGGTTTCCCTTGGCGTCAACTCGATTTGCTGCCCGAGCACATCCCCTGCATTCTTACCACATGTGTCTGTGTCCAGGGACTGTGAGCAAACTCCATGCTGCCTGGGTTTATGGCATGAACCCCCTGCCTGTATTCTGGCTCTGTGTGGGCTTCCGGGGAACAGCCGCTGGCACCTACGGGGTGCAGGGCACCCCAGTCTGCAAGGTTCTCACCCTGCAGCCTCACACTCCTCCACCGCAGTTGCCATTTGCTGCAGGAAAACGAAGGGGTGGGGGCTGGTCTCTCCTGAGTCCCTGTGATGAACATTGAGAATAATAAGTTCTGACTGCAATAACCCTTCCGAAAATGAAGCAATTCTCCGCGGAGCCCGCCCTCCTTTTGATTCTGCCTACAAATTAAGTATAAATTGGAATCTCTGCTCTTTCCTTCCTGGTCCAGGCTAAGCAGCAAAGCGGCACGGAGCAGGGAGATTTGGCAGTGGAGTGTCTGTCAAAGGCCTGTTTACGGTTGAGACCTGCCTGCCCTGGGGAGTGGGGTAATCTCTTCTTAAGCTTCTGGATTTCCGGGAGGAAAAACAAGAAAACAAGGTGCGTTAGCAAAGGTGCACGAGTCTCTGGGTGTTTGCTCTTTGTAAAGAGACCTCGGTAAGGCTGCTGTGTGGCTGAAAACAAGCCTGTGTTGAGGCTTCATTTCAGAAGATTCAAAAACACCAGAGCTTGGGAGAACAAGAGGCAGGAAGAGAGCAGGGAGGGGATGGGATGGAGTCACAGATACAAGCACCAGAAGCTTGATCTCTGGAAAGATGATTCCCGCTGAAGCTTTCTGCAGAGTGAGAAAGAAACCTCTGCCTTTCCCTGTTCTCACCCTTCCCTGCTCTCACCCTTCCCTGCTCTCACCTTTCCTTGCTCTCACCTTTCCCTGCTCTCACCCTTCCCTGTTCTCACCCTTCCCTGTTCTCACCTTCCTTTCTCACCCTTCCCTGTTCTCACCCTTCCCTGTTCTCACCCTTTCCCTGTTCTCACCCTTCCCTGTTCTCACCCTTCCCTGTTCTCACCCTTCCCTGTTCTCACCCTTCCCTGTTCTCACCCTTCCCTGTTCTCACCCTTCCCTGTTCTCACCCTTCCCTGTTCTCACCTTTCCCTGCTCTCACCCTTCCCTGTTCTCACCCTTCCCTGTTCTCACCTTTCCCTGTTCTCACCCTTCCCTGTTCTCACCCTTCCCTGTTCTCACCCTTCCCTGCTCTCACCCTTCCCTGTTCTCACCCTTCCCTGTTCTCACCTTTCCCTGTTCTCACCCTTTCCCTGCTCTCACCCTTCCCTGCTCTCACCCTTCCCTGTTCTCACCCTTCCCTGTTCTCACCTTTCCCTGTTCTCACCCTTCCCTGTTCTCACCTTTCCCTGTTCTCACCCTTCCCTGTTCTCACCTTTCCCTGTTCTCACCCTTTCCACTGTTCTCACCTTTCCCTGTTCTCACCCTTCCCTGCTCTCACCTTTCCCTGCTCTCACCCTTCCCTGTTCTCACCTTTCCCTGTTCTCACCCTTCCCTGTTCTCACCCTTCCCTGTTCTCACCCTTCCCTGCTCTCACCTTTCCCTGTTCTCACCTTTCCCTGTTCTCACCAGCTCTCTCTCGTAGAGATGTGTCTTTGTTTGCTGGAATGCCCTTTCCTGCCCATTGCAAGCCACCTGTTCTTCGGGGCTTATTCAGTGCCCTCTGCCCTGCAAATCCTTCTTGGGTATCCCTGAGTAGATGTATAATTGTATAATTCCTTCACTTTCTGCAGTTTTAGAAGACTTTTTTCATTTATAATTTTTTGTTTTTGTTTTTCAAGACAGGGTTTCTCTGTATAGCCCTGGCTGTCCTAGATCTTGCTCTGTAGACCAGGCTACCCTTGAACTCACAGAGATCTGCCTGCCTCTGCCTCCCAAATGCTGGGATTAAAGGTGTACACCACCACACCTGGCTTCATTTATAATTAAAAAAAAAAAACCCTCTAATTATGGTTTCCTATTATGTATATATACATAACTAAATTTACCATAGTCACCATTTTTCTGTATGTGTACAATATGTGTGTGATGTGTGTATGTGCATATGCGTGTGTGTGCATATGGAGGCCAGAGATCAGTATTGGGTGTTTTCCTTTGTTGTGCTCCACAATATTTTTTGAGGCAGGGTCTCTCACTGAAGCTGGAGTTCACCAATTCTCAAGACTAACCAGTTGGTGAGCTCAGCAATCTTCCTGTTGCTGCTTTCCAGCACTGGAATTAGAGGCACACACACCATGCTTGGCTTTTTATGAGGTTTCTGGGGGTGCAAGCTTAGGTGCTTATGCTTGCCCAGCTGACATTCTGCTGATCAGAGCTGTCTCCCCAGCCCTCCATCTACTTTTAGGGTGCAGTTGAGAAGTGCTGTGCAGAGTCACATCATTTCCAATCAAGCTCCAGATCATCTTAGAAAAAAAAGAAAACGAACCTCTTAACCTATTAGAACCTATTGCGTAATAGGTTTACTTATTAAAGACTTACTACTTAGCTAAGCCCACACTCCCTGGCCCCTCAGCTGGGACAACCTTTGGCTGTTTTGCCTCTAGAGGTTTGGCTGGTCTAAGTATCTCCTAAAAGAAACCATACAATAGCTGTCTTTTGTAACTGGCTTGTTTCACTGCACACCAGTTGTCCTTAAGGCCTAGCCACGCTCTAACATGGGGTAGAATTACCTTCTTTTCCAAGAATGAGAATTGGGCTCATTTTCTAGGGACCTACATAACCTGCTGTCTTATTTTTAAACTATGTATATACATTTTATCTTCTTTATAGGGTTCTAAATTTCTGGAGGAGAAGTGCTGTGGGATGTTCTGTATGTCCTGTGGGAGCCCGTTCTTGGGTTCCTCGTGGCTTTACCCAGCAGGTCCGCATAGAGGATGATTAGGACCACGGGTCTGCGTGTAGGTGTCTGAGATGGTCTGCACTTGGCTGTGCTGGGGGGATGGTCTGTATGGCAAATGTGTTGCTCTGATTGGTCAATAAATAAAACCTGATTGGCCGTGGCTAGGCAGGAAGTATAGGCGGGACTAACAGAGAGGAGAAATAAAAGAACAGGAAGGCAGGAGTCACTGCCTGGAGCCGCCACCAGGACAAGGAAGATGTAAAGTACCAGTAAGCCACGAGCCACGTAGCAAGGTATAGATTTATGGGAATGGATTAATTTAAGCTATAAGAACAGTTAGCAAGAAGCCTGCCACGGCCATACAGTTTGTAAGCAAAATAAGTCTGTGTTTACTTGGTTAGGTCTGAGAGGCTGTGGGACTGGTGGGTGACAAAGATTTGTCCTGACTGTGGGCCAGGCAGGAAAACTCTAGCTACAGAGAAGCTCTCAGTCTGTAGTTTGAGTCTCCACTGCATCTGTTAACCTAATGCATGGCAGAGAGCATGTGCCATCTAAATTTGTGGTGAGAGAATAAAAACAGTTGCTGCTGTAGCCGGGTGGTGGTGGCGCATGCCTTTAATCCCAGCACTTGGGAGGCAGAGCCAGGTGGATCTCTGTGAGTTCGAGGCCAGCCTGGACTACAGAGTGAGTTCCAGGAAAGGCGCAAAACTACACAGAGAAACCCTGTCTCAAAAAACAAAACAAAACAAAAAAATTGCCGCCATCTTGTCTCAACTTGATTCTTCTAGCCTTTGACGCTCCCCATCATCAATAGCCCTAAAAGGCTCAACAGCAATGCAAAGAACTCCAAAAGAAGACAGAGCAGAAAGAGACTGGCTGGTCTCACCAATGTCATTCCTATCTTGTTACCCATCATCCTTGAATTAGCCCCTTGTCTCCTGGCTGGATCTCTCTGCTTCCTTTGGGAAATGTCTCCTTTGAGACTGGAGAGCTGACCCAGTCATGAAGGAACTGGAAAAGCCGGAACGGAAGAGAGAAGAGTGAAGGAGCAGTTCATACAAGCAGCAACACTGGGATTTAGACTTTTTACCCTGCTAATGTTTGGCTATGAAAGTCATTGCTTTTGAGAGGTATTTTCTGATAAAGATGAAGCTGGGGATCGAAGGACTGGGGAGTCTTCCTGCAGCTCCCCATGGTGGAGGTGTCGTCCTCAGTACCGATGTGCAGAGGTGGGGTGGGCACCATCCTCATGACCAGGCTCATGTCACTATGAGAGTAGGTGGTCAATTTCTTATTGTGGGAGGGGGTTCCTGTAAAATAATGAGTTCATGTGGCTGTGTGCTAGTACATGTTTATATGTAGTAGACATGTGCAAGTACATGTCTATATTCATGGTACTTGGGAGGCAGAGGCAGGAGGGTATCACAAGTTCTCAACCTACCTGGCCTGATTAGTGAGTTCCTGACCATCCAGGCTACATCTCAAGACCCTTTTTCAAGGATCAAACACTGTCCAACCAACCAATCAAAGGTGACTGACCACTGTTTCCTCTTCTGTCCTTCTACCTCTTGTCATAGGGATGATGTATCCAAAAAGTCCTTGACAGGTGAGGACCTCTCGACATTGGACTCCTCAGTGTCCAGAGCTGTAGGAAATACAGCACCTTTCTTCATAAATTACCCAAGCTCAGATATTTTGTTACAGCAGCCAAAATGGGCTGATGTTACCTAACAAACAACAGGAATTTTCTCTCCCAAGATGTCAGTCTAAAATTTTGCTCATTACACAATGCAGGAACAATAAGAGAAAAGTTGCTAGAATCTGGCTAAGAGGGATCTTGGAGAACTTAAATGTAACTTCCTGCTTTGTCTATAAGAGCTATTTTTGGAGTTATTTTACTTAGCTCATAACTACCACCCCCCATTGTTCTTCCGTAGTCTGATGCAAGAGGAATCGTGGCGTGCACGGATGGAGTCAAGCAGCCCTGCATTGATGGTAGTGTGACCTGTGGCAGCCACGTCTCCTCACAGAAAATGTGGGGACTACCATCTTCCTGGAAAGGCTGCGTTTTCAGGTCATTCCATGCTGTAGGTGGCTGCCCCTGTGCAGGAGACTGGTGAATCAGCTTCGTTTGGATCCAAGACTCTGTGCCCACACTTGATGCCCAGGCTTGTCCTTCTTCTAGCTTCCCATAGTCCCCATGGACACTATGGTGGCTCATCCTTTTGGAACAGAAGGACTCATTACAGAACAGTATTCTGGTGTGTAACAAGGCTCTTTTAGGCCCAGGGAAGCCTTGCTTGAAGATGGAATTTTCAGATGCACAAGAGAACTCATACAAGAATGAAATACTCAGATTTCTCTCCCAGATGGTTATCTCTGCTGGGAGCCAGTTTCTTTAGTCTGCAATGTTGCCAGGGCTGGTGGAGTTTAGCCTTCAGAAGAGTCTTCAGCTTCTTGACACACATCGGACCCTCATTCTTTCTTTCATGCCCGCACACATGCAGTCATTTTGAGACAACGTCTCACATGTCCCAGGCTGGTACTTGAACTTGCTGTAGAGTTAGTGACATTGAACTTTTGATCCTCCTGCCTCCCAGGTGCTGGGATTTCAGGCTTGCATGACGACACCTAGTTTTGTGCAAGGCTGAGGGAAAAACCCTGCAGGCTACCAGCCTAGCCTCACTCACAGCCCTTCCCATCACTTGTGTTGGAAACGCCTTCTCCTCGGGACTGGCACACAGGCAGGTGCCCAGCTAGCCGGACAGAGACAGAGCTGGGCAATCTCTGCACCAGTGCTGGAGCCGGTGCCTCACCAGTCCTGGACATACTGTTTGTCAACTCTTCCTTCTTGGAGACCAGAGAAGGAAATGGCTGCTTCTCAGCAAAGGAAGTGATTTGCAGAGGCTTCAAGGAAGCAGTTTTAATCTCGCCTTAAAGGATGTGAGGAGGGGCTTAGTGGACCCTGAAGAAGGTGTCAGGAGAAGGAACAGTAGCTGTACAGATGAAGCAGAGAGTCGTGGTGGCCCTGGAAGTCTCAGAAGATCATCTAAAGGACAAGACACAGAGAAGGGAACATAGAAACATAACATGCATTGAATGACATGGTGGCCATTCTCTAAGATGCTCCCCAGTGACCTCTGCCTCTTGCTTTTCATACCCAGTGTAAGGGACCCAGACTCACTAACAATCACATGAGTGAGCAGGGCTGTATCGTTCCCCAATCCCAGCCAAGCCTTCCGATGAGACTGCATAGCCACTGCTTGGTGGCTGTCTCACAAAAGACATTGCCTTATGGTTTTAAGCCACTAAATTTGGGGATAACCTGTTACACTCTGGTAAGTAACTAATATGGACATTTACTCTAATATGTCAGGCACTGAGGCAGCTGTTTTACCTAACTAATTCATCAACAGTGTTAGTCGGTTACTTCTAGTGATGTGCGTGTTAGTTGTCCCCCTGCAGGCTCATGTGTGAACACTTCAGTCCCCAGACAACTGTTTTGGGAGATGGTGGAATCTTTTGGACATGTGACCTCGTAGGCAGACATAGGGCTGCAAGCCCATAAGGGTGGGACTTCCTGGTCATACCCCACCTAGATCTTCCTATGTCTCTTGGCTTCCTGTTCAGTACCATGAAACAAAGAGCTACCACAGATATCCCCCCCGCACACCTTTCCCATCGTGAAGGTCCTGAATCTTCTTAAACCACGAGGTACAATGGGGCCCTCCTCCTCGTATCACTGTGCACCGGTCACGGTGATAAGAAAAGTAACTAACTCGGTACTCGGTATCGGTGTTCCAATGGCTCCAGTAAATAACGCTGAAGTTTAGACGTCAGCGCAGCTCCTGCTCCGTATTTACAGGTAGAAGAATGTGTTCTCATAACTTGGGCACCATATATTCTGGAAGGAGTCCCTAAAGACTGTAGTTAAGAGCATTCCTGCTGTCCTTCTGTCCTGTTCCATACCCCCAAAGTCTTTTTTTTTTTTTTTTTTTTTTTTTTTTTTTTTTTTTTTTTTTTTCTTTCTTTCTGAGTCATTTCCAGGCTGCTCGCTCAAGAGATCGCCTGTCTGTCCATGCTGATTAGCGTCCACACCCCGCTTTCTTTTTTACTTCTTAGTTCTTACATCTCAGCAGAGCTAGACAAGCTTGGAATTCCTCTGCTCCATGATCTTGACAGATTGTGTCATTATCTGCAGACCCATCCTTCACAGAACAGGGACCTGCGCCCCTTGTCCCGCATCTCTTTGCCACACCCTTCATCCAATGTTGTGTGAGAGCCAAAGTTACATTTTAAGTTTTAATTACTCTGCCTAAGAGATCCATGGAACAAAATTGCCTCTGATCTGCAAGCCCCTTGCCCAAGGACAGATAGTTCCTGAAATGCTGGAGGCTACTGTTCATGGGAGATAACAAGCCACATGTTTTCACTCCCCTAAACAAGTTTGTTTGACCCCTCTGTACCAGATGCACTTGTTCACATGTGGGTGTAAAGTATGCTTGCCCCTGGTAGGATGTAGGCTGGAGGTACCCCAGGATGTATGCTTGCCCCTGGTAGGATGTAGGGTGGAGGTACCCAGGATGTATGCTTGCCCTGAGTGGATGTAGGGTGGAGGTACCCAGGATGTATGCTTGCCCCTGGTAGGATGTAGGCTGGAGGTACCCCAGGATGTATGCTTGCCTGTGAGTGGATGTAGGGTGGAGGTACCCCAGGATGTATGCTTGCCCGTGAGTGGATGTAGGCTGGAGGTACCCCAGGATGTATGCTTGCCCGTGAGTGGATGTAGGCTGGAGGTACCCCAGGATGTATGCTTGCCTGCGAGTGGATGTAGGCTGGAGGTACCCCAGGATGTATGCTTGCCTGCGAGTGGATGTAGGCTGGAGGTACCCCAGGATGTATGCTTGCCTGTGAGTGGATGTAGGCTGGAGGTACCCAGGATGTATGCTTGCCTGTGAGTGGATGTAGGCTGGAGGTACCCAGGATGTATTCTTACCTCTGATAGGACCTGGTAGGAAACACCTAAACCACTGCAAAACGTGATTCGGGGCCCTTTTTTGGAGGGGGCAGAACCAGAGATGGACCTGACCAGAGCCCATCCATCTGGCTAGTATTTAATTAAAGCATGCTTCAAATTTGGCTGTGGTAGTGGTCTTGTTCTCGATCAGTGGGATGAACAGTAGTCCTTACCATTCAGTGGTACCCAAGTGGGTGGTGGCATCTTTCCCATTTTCTTATATCAGTGCTAGGTGAAGCCAGAGGGCCCTGTGTTCCCTGTGAGGAATGGGGGACTCTAGCCCTGAGTATTCTTCCCTGGTCTCTGATAAGGAAACAGAAATCCTCCCAACCTTACTATGCCTCTCACACAGTTTCATTGGAAGTGAGGCCTTTGCAGGGCCAGGAGGTGCAGACCTGCCGGATGCTGAGTGTTCCACCTGGGAACGTTTCTCTTTCCTCCCTCTCACATCACCTGCTGGCAGTCTCAGACCTTTGACACAGCGGCAGAGTCGCGAGAGGTCTGTCATGAATGATTACCTTTGGTGAAGACGAAAAACAACTAATTCAACAGGAGAGTCATAAAGGACCTTTGCACCTCAGTTCTCGGTTAACCCTCGGTTAACCCTTAGTTAACCCCCAGCAGGAACGAGCAGTGACTGCCAGCGCAGAAGGGTTAGTCCAAAGGCTACCACTCCCTGGTGGCAGGAGAGCTGGGCTCTTGACCCAGCATGACATCCAAGGACTGGTGGACCCTGGGCTGAGTACCTGGTTTGTGGGGGCTGCTGACTGTTTACTAAATAAGGGATCTAAATTAGAGCGCCCCCAAATTCCCTTCTAGAACCATCTTTGTAGGGCTAGCTTCAGAGAGATATGCCCCTTCCTGTTTCCTTGGCCTCTGTTCACACTGGACCTCTCTGTTCCTGGTGATGACTATGATATGACTAACTGGTACAGAAGTTTCATGGATCGGAGGCTGAGGCACCTGGGGCCCCGCCCCTGGTAAAGAAGCAGAGTCCCCTTGGATCTGAACAAGCCAGGAGCCTTACAGGAAGAAGCACAGTACAGTGTTTAAGAGCCAGAAGCAGCCCACTCACCACCCCCACCTACCACCCCACCACCTGCTGGCAGGTGGGGAGTGGGTGGGACAATGACCTGGGGAAGCAAACGCCCTGGCAGCCTCTCCTTCCAGGAACTGGGCTCCCTCCATCTATACCCGGAACTTGGCGGCTCTATGGAGGCTCACTTTACAGAGGTGGGAAAGTCAGACAAGGCTAAAATCAAGACTCAGAACTCAGCTCTGAGCCGGGCTCAGGAGACACTGGCATCTCCTTAATCAACGCCACAAACATTTGCTAGGGTTAAAGGGGCCTCAGTAGGCCACCAGCGTTAGCTTTCCGGTGCTTCACTCGGCATCGACCTGACGTGACTTGCCCAGGTCCACAGTAAGGGCATGCATTCGGCTCCCACTATGCAGCGGCGATCTCCCACCCCACCAGCCGCTTTGCAGGGTGGACCCGCCCGCAGGAAACGGTAACTGTAACTGCTCCGCCTTGTGCCTGCTTTCTCTAGAACTTCCCTTTCTCTGGAGATGCTTTTGACCCCCACAGCAGGGGCCTCGGCTGGCGTGGAAGGGTGGACACAGGCTCCCTCTTACCTTATCCTGACCTCTTTATCAGGGGTGGCTCACTCCTGAGAAGACCAGGACTGAGCAGGACCTGCCTCTCCACCCCTGCACCTCCTCCTCACCTCCCCTGCCCAGCTCCTCCTGCCCTGCCTCCAGGCAGCTCTGGCCCTGGGGCACTTTTTCCTGTCAGTGGCTTTTGTGGACAAATCACTCTGAGAAAGCCAGGCAGCTGGACTGAATGTGTGCACGCAGAGCACAGAATCGGGGCTGGTGAAGGCCGAGAAGAAAGGAAATTCATGAAACCCGAGCCAGATGACCAGCCTCCCACACCAAGGCGGGACTCAGAGAATATGGCCTTGCATCCTGACATTGGCTGCTTCAAGACAGTTTTGGCCAGGCGGTGGTGGTGCAAGCCTTTAATCCCAGCACTTGGGAGGCAGAGGCAGGTGGAGTTCAAGGCCAGTCTGGTCTACAGAGTGAGTTCCAGGACAGCCAGGGCTACTCAGAGAAACCCTGTCTCGGCAGTAGGGGTGAGAGAGCAGTTTTGAGAAAAATACAGCGTGATCATTTGGTTCCAGGAGACCATGGGGTCTGGAGTTATTAGGGTCATAGCTTAGGCTCTGGTGGTCACAACAAGCAAGACCCAACCACCTTGAATAAACAGAAAGCAACAGTGAAGAGCAGAGCACAGAGATTATTTACTCAGTGTGCTCACACTGGGAAGAAAAACAAGTAGGGGTGAGTTACCCCCACCCCAGCACGTGCACGCACCCTCCCACTCCCACCCATTATTGATCCGACCTTGTCTCTGGCTCCAGTCTGTGGTCCAGAGACACATTCCCCCTCTGGCTGTCCTCTGGCTGGGGCCAGGCGGTTCCCCTCCCCCAGTGTGGGATTCCCGGGAAATTCCAGTTCCTTGAGCTCTTCTGTTTCAGTAGTCTGATGGCCAAAGGGCAGGTTCTCTCTTTAGAATGCATCTTCCCTCCTGCCTGGGCATCCTCAGCATTTTCCAGTCTTCTTGGCCTTGGGGTCAGATGGAGTTGCACCGGTTACTTTCCCAAGCGGGCAAGTGGAGAGATCCCTCCCTCCTCGTGTCCTCCCTCCCTCTTCCCAAGGACTTCCTGCCAGATACTGGGCATCTGTGGAGATCAGAGGCAAGGCTGGGCACTGCCCCTCTGGCTCTGGAGTCCCATGGGAGAGAGAGGCACCCTGTCTAGATACAGCAGTTCTGAGAAAGGCTGCCATGCTGAGGTTCCTAGGCCTTGAGACATGATGTGGCTGAGCTGGAGGACAGGGAAGGCTTTGCAGAAAAGAGATTCTCAGGTTGATCCCTGAGGGGTGCAACCATGGATGCTCGGAGTGAGACTTGCAGGCAGAGGCTAGGGCAGGAGCAGAGTGGAGGTCAGCACAGAGCACATGAGCCACGATCACGTGCTTCTGTGCTGAGTGCTGTGTGGCCTAGCGGTGAGACTGCAGAGGAAGGACTTTTAAAGTACACTGCATGCATATTAGGACATCTTGCATGGTGGTGGCCGTGGAAGGGGCACCTCCACTCCCATAGATGGGGTCCCCAGGTTCAGCCCTCAAGCAAGAATGTATACCTGAGGGAATGCCTGAGCTCAGGGCAGGGACAGGGCCAGAAGGCTGAAGGATGGCTCTTCTCAAATGCTGCACGTCCCTTCTGGAGCTTGAGAAGGCAGATCACCCCAGAGAGAGGCTTCCTTGTGCCGCCTCAACCCTGCCACACTCTAGGTAAGGTGAGCCACCCACCTGAATGATGAGTCAGGGAAGAAGCCTGGACAGGCGGGTGGGTGGCATGGCAGGGCACCCAGCATCCCGAGGGATGGGAAAGCCAGCTCTCCACTAGACCCCCTTTCTCATGAGTATCTTTCCCAGAGACCCACTTGCCCATCCTCTGCAAGCTGCCTGTACTACCCCCCTTCCTGGCTCCCTAGCTCTCTGCAGACTGCCACCATCACCATGGCTACGCCTGCTTCTGCCTCTGCTCTGCTCTCAGCAGGAGTCAGAGCTGGGGGAGGGAGGCTGTCTCAGTAGTCTTCCTATTGAGCTGGCATCTCTTAAAGTCAGCCCAGGGCTACACCAGGCTCAGCCCTTTCTTTGAAGGCTCACCTTTCACAGAAAAGATGGGACCAACTGAACAGGATATCCTAGCCCAGGGAAGCTTAGTTATAGCCTGAAAGGATGTGTGTGTGTGTGTGTGTGTGTGTGTGTGTGTGTGTGTGTGCGCTCACACTTGTTAGACAAGCACTTTACCAACTGAGCTGTCTTCCCAGCCTGGCTTCTTTTTAAAGTATTGATGCATGCTGGCTTCTTTTTAAAGTATTGATGCATGGTGTGTGTGTGGATGTGACTAATGTTGCAGGTCACGTGGAGGCCCACAAAGTGAGATATGTATGAGCTTGCTTTACCCAGCAGGGCTGCATTAGAGGATTACTTGACCACATGAGTGATTACCAGGTGACTGGAAGGGTCTGCACTTGGCTGTGCTAGGGGGAGGTCTTTTGCTCCATGCCTTGGCATTCCTATAAATAGCCCTTTAGAAGAGACAGAGGGGGCTGGTGGATATTGATCCAGGCCCTCCCAAGGCTATTCTATGTTTTCTACCTGTCTCTCTCTCCTCTAGTCTATCTAGTATCTCTTATCCCTCACTCCTCAAGAGTACCCTGTCATAACGTGAGAGCTGATCTCCCACAAATGGTGCCAGTAACAGGGATGGGACTTGGTGAAAGGAGTGTTAGGGAGCGTCGTGGGTGTAAGGGAGCATGCCTGATAATGGATTAAAAATAAAGGCGACAGTATTTTATTCTCGGGATTGAAAGTAAAGTGGCTGAAAGAAATGCCAAAATGAAAAGTGAGACTGCAGTGAATCTCTCTCTGTTTAGGTTTCTTCCTCTCTCTCTCTCCTCTCTCTCTCTCTCTCTCCCCTCTCTCTCTCTCTCTCTCTCTCTCTCTTTCTCTCTCTCTCTTCTCTCTCTCTCTCCTCTCTCTCTCTTTCTCTCTCTCCTCTCTCTCTTTCTCTCTCTCAATTACTATCTATAAAAATTTAGTAAAAATATAGGATTAGGTATAAGGATATTGGGTAAGAAAAAACTTAGGGTAAGATAGGTAAGCAACAAGACAGAAGAGCTGTGTTCTTGATTTTCCAACTATAGGACTATGAATGCAAACTTTAGGAAAGAATTGGAGTCATGAAAAAACACCATGAGAAAAATGGGCAGAAAGATTCCTGTGGAAGCTTTTGGGCTGTGGACAGCTTAGATTTAAGCCTTTAGTGGCAGGGAAAATTTTCCCCTGAGGTGGATGTAGGTGAAATAAAACCCTTCATTTTCTGGCAGTGCCCTGTATGAAAACATCACACTATCAGAATCAGTCTCCTCTTGGCCATGAAGCCAAGTTTAGGTAACAGAAGTTTTGGGGAAAACTTAATAATCACTCTCTCAAACAAAAAAACAAAAAACTAAAAGCTTTTCAGGTTTTTCCTTCAGATTTTTTTTCTCTTTCTGTAAGGGCAAAAATTAAATTCACCTGGAAAAGACATCTATCAGAATGGAAGAGTCAATCATAAAAGTCCTAGCACAGAAAAAGCAAGATGGCAAATTGAGCATAAAATAGGTATTCTTTATAATCCTCAAAGACAAGGCATAGTGGAAATAGCCCATGGCAGCCTTAAAGTGCATCTTTAAAAATTAAGAGGGGTAAATTGTACCCTAAGAAGCTTGATGACTGTCTTAGCATTTGGTACAATGTGTGGAAAAGGGAGGCTCGGACTTCAAACTGTCAGGAAAACTTTCAAAATGATATCAAAGCTGATCATGAACTCTGAACTTTCAGAAATAAAGCAGTGTTGAGTTCACTTATAATTTTTACTGTGGTAACTCATGATTTGTGTACTCTCTGTCTTGTTGAAAGAAAATGTAATAGTTCAGTTAAGAGATTTCTTCTAGATGTTTGCTAAAGTAGTCCTATAGAGTTTGTTTTTCAGTGAAAAATAGTTCTGTTAAGAGATTCTTTCTAGATGTTTGCTAAAGTTTGTAAAGTAGTCCTATAGAGTTTCATTTTGAATATAATGTTTGTAAAAACATGTAACTATGTATAGTGGAGTTTGCTTTTGAATGTTAGTTTGTAAAAAGTGTAAATATGTTTAGTGATATTCATGTTAGTTGTAAATATGTATAGTAGTGTAGTGATATTCATGCTAGTTGTAAATATGTATAGTAATGTTTACAGTAGATGTATTTGAACACTTTTTATGACAGCCCAAAATATAATTTTATGGTTTCAGTGGCCCCTGGAAAACCATAGGCAAAGGTGTCATAACTAGAGGAGCTTTTCTGTCTTCTCCCTAAAAGTTTCCACTCCTTTTGTTTCTGTTTAGAAAGGGGTAGGCCTCTCACAATCGAGTTAGTTTGTACAGAAATTCTACTGTTGTGATAAGAACACATGTATATATGAGCTACTTAAACAGCTAAAAGTGTTTTTATAATTAGCATGGGTTGCTGTTTGTGATTTAAATCACTTGCTGAAGTGATTTAAAATGACTGCTTTCTCCTGGGAATCAAAAGTGTCTTGAAATTTTTATTGAACATCTGTTTGGAGAGAGTTTTGATTTAGAAAAGGGCTTGGTGCAGCTAAGACTGCTGTAGTCACCTCAGACCCATTCCAAAAAGAATATTCTATCTTTATTATCCTCTACTCCTTTACTGGGAGGTGTGGCAGCTGTGAAGTTCACTGTAAGTATTTGCAACTTCTTTGTAGGGATCTGAGTCAGAGCTGAGTTAGGTCTGTACCCACTCCTGCCAGAGGCTGATAGTCAAAGACAGGCAACTTTCTTCTTGATAGCTTCCAACTAAGCCAGAGTATGCTTGATGGAAAGTGTATCTCCATGACAGGTAAGGAAGATTATTCAAGAAGGATGACCTAAGACAGGCACCATCTATCTGAGGGGCCTGGGAGGGCCTTTATTATATCAAGAAGGGGGAATTGTGGAGGCCCATAAAAGTTTCCTAGTGAGATGTGAGTTTGCTTTACCCAGCAGGGCTGCACTAGAGGATTGCTTGGCTATGTGCATGGTTACCAGGTGATTGGAAGGGGCCACTGGATATTTATCCAGGCCTCCCAAGGCTATCCTGTGTTTCTATCTGTTTCTCTCCCCACTATCCTTCTATCTAATATCTCTTATCCCTCCATTCTCAAGAGTACCCTGTCATAAATGTGGGAGCTGGTCTCCCACAAGGTCACCCACTGAGTGATTAAGGTAGGCTTATACAAGTTGAGTATATAGAAATGGACTCTGGAATCCGGTGCCTTCAAGTTTTCAAGAGGATAATGTAATACAAATTATGTATGGAACCCTGCCAAGATTCAGTTTTCTTACTTGTAAAACAAGGACAAGAATACCCACTTTTCAAATTAAATGTAATTCATGCGAAGTGTTTGGTGCACAGTAGGTGCTATGAAATGCCTCATGCCCTTATTGTTGTAGGGTCCTGGGCCCTTTGAGAGGCCACCTAGCATGAAAGGCAGTTTCCCCCAACTTGAAGATGGGCAGGCAGAGCAATGCCCAGGCTCACCTCTGGTTTCCACCAGGTGGGTGTAGCCTTGAGCCTCAGTGTGGGAGGACAGTGAAGAGGTAAAGGAACTAGCAGAGAAGACACCAAGCTGAAAGCCTGCATTAGAGAGGCAAGCTGCTCAGGCCTGGAGGATCTTGGAAAGCCTCAGGAATTGGGACATGTGGTGCCGAGGAAGGGAGCAGATGGAGCCTGAAACAAAGGGGTTATTTTGAAGTACTTCTAACAGCAGATAGACTTGCAGGGGCCAAATTTCACTCCCCTCCAGCAGGAGAGGGGCTTATTCTCTAGAGACACTGGACCAGAGAGACTTGTGCTGGTGATGTCTAGTGTAGCGGGAAGCTGGGGTGAGGCCAGAATTCGCATACTAAGTGAGCTTTCTCCCCTGCCTCAGAACAACAGGAGCAGGGGACTGTTGGGGAATATTCCTTCACACTTGCTGCAGAAACAGCTAGATCTATGCATGTATGCACTGACATGGAGGTGCCTAATGACCCTGGAATACCAGCACACACACACACACACACACACACACACACACACACACACACACAACTTCTGATGAGCTCTTCAAGGTAGCATGATTGTTCTCTTCCTTCTGTTCCTGCACCTCTTCTTCCTGAGACAGGGTATTGCTGTGTAGCCCAGGCTAGCCTTGAACTCACCTTGCAGCTCAGGCAGGCCTTGAGGGTTTCTTTTAAAAAATAAGATCTATTTATTTTATTTTGTGTCTGAGTGTTTAGCCTACATGGATGTGCCTGGTGCCTGCAGATGTCAGGAGAGTCAGATGCCCTGGAACCTGAGTCATGGATGTTTGTGAACCACCATGTGGGTGATGTGAACTGCACTGAAGTTCTCTGCAAGAACAAGTACCTTTCTCTTTTAACCCTTACCATCTCTCCCTCACTCTCTCTGTCTCTCCCTTTTTTCCTTTCTTCCTTTGTTTCTTTCTTTATTCATTTATTTATTTGTATTTTTGACATGGGATCTCATTATGTAGCTTTGGCTAACCTGGAACTCACTCTGTAGACCAGGCTGTCCCCAAACTCACAGAGATCTGCCTGCTTCTGCTTCCAGAATGCTAGGATTAAAGGAATGCACATACCACCACACCCAGCACAAGTACTCTTAACTGCTGAGCCATCTCTCCAGGCCTGGTCTTGAATTTGTACTGGATTCCAGGCGTGCATCAGCAGCCCTCTCAGAGCATTAGTCAAGGATCTCTACAGATGACAATGTCAAAATGATGGAGAAGAGTGCTATGAGGTGGGAAAGCAAAGGAGACAACGAACAAACAGAAGAAACTGAAAACAAATTCAAGTTGTTATCTTGAGAAGTAGCAAGATGCGCCCACGAGATATGTGTAATAGTGTAAGTAGGGCAAAAGTTACTGGAAGTTAAAAATACAAGAGGAAACCTCAAAGTCTGTAGAATAGCATTGGAAGGTAAAGTTGATGAAATGTCCCTGGCCTAGTTTCCTCTCTCTCACTGTGAGAAAAACCATGGCCAAAGCCAAGTTGGGTGAGGGGGGTTATCTGAGGGAAGTCAGGGCAGGAAGGAACTCAAGGCAAGACCCTGATGCAGAAGTGATGGAGGGATGCTGCGTTCTAGTCTGCTCTCTGGTTCATGTTTACGGTTTTCTTTCTTTTCTTTTCTTTTTTTTTTTTTAGACAGCAGTCCTTTTATTAGATAAACAATTCCACTTTAGACCAATCCTCACTGTAGACTCCCGTCTATACCCAGGAAAGCAGACGTCACTGTCCTTCGGGAACCATCTTCTGCTTGGCCTGACACTCAGGCCTCAGCCAGTATCTATGGGTTTCTAAGAAGCAAAGTCCAGCACCTCAGAGAAAAGTGCTGTGAAGCCTAGGGGTCAGCACCTGGCCCCCTCACACAGGCCCCTATTCGACATAGATATGTCTGTGAATGCTAGACAGATACATGTAAATCGTTTTTTACAGAAATAACACAGGGTTTGCGCAGTTCTATCAGTTTTTAAAAATCACACAGGCAGACTTGACACTTCAGCATAACCATTTTTTACTTTGGATTCCAGTGGGAATTTTAGGTCCCCGAATAATTTACAATCACCAAACAGAGGTCGTGCAGTGACACACTTAGGCATCCTGAGTCGCACACGGGATGGCGCCATCACCCTGTGCCGGCCACTACCAGCCCCCATCGCTCACAGCTCCAGGAGCCAAGCCGCCATCGCGTTCTGCCCTCTCGCGTCAGCACATACACCAGGGCTCGCTAACTGCACGGGGATCTCCGTTCCCAGGCTGTGTGGTTAGCATGTGCTCATATGACGCCATTGAATACCGTCCCCAGCCAGGACACAGAGAAGTAAAGTGCGAAGGCAGGGGTGCAACGGAGGAGAGATCCCGACACACAGACAGACAGACAGACAGACAGACACACGCACACACAGAGCTAATTTGCGGCCACATTTCAGGTACAGGTTGATCCGAAGGAATACATTTGGCTACAATGACGTGGAAAACAAAACTGTAATTCTAGTCTTTCTACTAGAATATTCCAGCAGTTTTCTCGTACAACCTAGACCCAGTGTGCTGGGGAACGGCACTGCCTATGGTGGTCTGGGCCCCCTACATCAATTAACAGACAATGCCCGCGGACGCCTAGGCCAGTCTGAGGGCCGCCACACCTCAGGTGAGAGCCTTCTTCACAGGTGACTCTAATTTGTGTCAGGATGACAAAACAAACGCCCTGACCAGCACAGACGCTTGAGGATAAACTTCATAAAGGATGATAAAAGGCAAAATGTAAGAGGATAGGAAAAGCATTTGGGATGTGGTTCTGCTAAGAGAAAATGGGGGTAAGGAACTCAGCAAGCAAATAATGTAAGAAAAGTGGCTGGTCGGGGAGGACTGTACTGCCCCAGGTACCGGGAACAGTTGACCGCGGCCTCTGTCAAGATGCACCATGTGACAGAGGAGAGTTCAAAACAGAAGAAAGACCCTGAGAGGTTTCCAGAAAAAGAAAAGGTTACACATATGACACTGAGCTTCCCACCAGTAACATGGAGAATAAAACACATGGGAGATGTGTCCTCAGTACTCAGGGGTGCTTTTTCACCCAAAATTCTGTCCCCGATCACTCTACTTACAAAGTGTGGTTGCTAGCACCCGTCCTCATCAGTCTACAAAGACACACAAACATGAAGCACGCACAGAATTTACACCCAGTCTGTGCTGTGTTGGGAGCTGCTAAGGACTCTCCATCACAAAAGAAAGGCTGACCCGGCATGGTGCTGCCAGCACTGGGGAGGCAGGGGCAGGCAGATCTCTGAGTTCAAGCACAGCCTGGTCTACATGGCAAGTTCCAGGTCAACCAAGGCTACACTGTCTCAAACAATACAAAACATAGCAACAGTAAAAAATCCACAAAAATAAAACAAAAGAGGAAGGCTTGTGATCTAAGGGGATGACAGAGAGTTCCAGAAGACAGCATGATGCAGGGCCCGGAGACTCCGGGAGGCACCACACTAGCAAAGATCTCAAAAAGGGTGTAACATTGACCTACAAGACCTGAAATACTCAAAGATTCAGATGCTTTAGAAAAACAGAAAGCAAAACATGAAGGAATCATCCACAGCTGAAGAAGGATGCTCTGAGGTATGGAATGGAGGAAGAAGGATGCTCTGAGGTATGGAATGGAGGAAGAAGGATGCTCTGAGGTATGGAATGGAGGAAGAAGGATGCTCTGAGGTATGGAATGGAGGAAGAAGGATGCTCTGAGGCAGGGAATCTGCTCTCATTTTATGACTTGGTGCAGCAGTGAATAATGTTTACTTCACAAAATCATAATAATGAAATTTTACCAAACGTTCATAAACAGTTAGGCTGGAAGGATAGAGTGTACAGGAAGGAGAGTGTGGGTTGTCTAAACTATTTATTTGTGGTGACTGTGGTGGTGTACCTTGTGATCTCAGCATCCAGGAGGGGAGGCAGGAGGATAGAGAGTTCAGGGATTGCCTGGGCTGTGTGCCAAGCTCCACTCCACTTTGGACTACACACCAAGCTCTAGGCCAGCCTGGGATACATAGTGAACCCCTATTTCAAATAGATATATAAATTTAGGAATATTAGTTTGTTATAGTGAAAAAAATTTAAATAAGTTCCTCGAGAAAGGACAGTGTGCCTTCTTCTTAAAACAAAACTAGCAGTGTTGTAAGTGTTGCTTCTGGGAACAAAAGGAAGATGGGGAGGAGGTGTGGTCAAGAGACTACATTTTGTGTATAATTTGACAACATTAGTTAAGAATAAACTGGCTGGGCGGTGTTGTTGTTGCAGCCTTTAATCCCAGCACTCTGGAGGCAGAGGCAGGCGGATCTCTGTGATCCAGCCTGGGCTACAGAGAGAGTTCCAGGACAGCCAGGTGTAGCATGAATCCTAATTGGTCTTAATAATAAAAAACCTGGGGTCAGATATAGGAGTAAATATCAGAAGAGACAAAAGGAGCAAGCCCCAGCCACCTCTCACCCCGCCAACTCCTCAGCCTGAAAGGGGTGAGCTCCTGTCTCTGCCTGCCTTCTATTCCTCTCTCTGCCCAGCCATATCATTTCCTGTCTCCACTTCCCTAGTGCTGAGATTAAAGGTGTGTGCCACCACTGCCTGGCTCTGTTTCTCTTTTAGACTGGATCAGTCTTGAGTAGCCCAGGGTGGCCTTGAACTCACAGAGTCTGTCTGCCTTTTCTTCCCAAGTGCTGGGGTTAAAGGTGTGTGCCATTACTGCCTGGCCTCTATGGGTAACTAGTGGCTTAGCTCTGCACTCTGATCTTCAGGCAAGCTTTATTTGTCAGATCACAAACAAAATATCACCACAGCTGTTACAAAGAGAAACCCTCTTTTAGAAATAAAACAAAACAAAACAAAACAAAAGAATAACCTGCAGCAGCTGGACAGTGGTGGCACACGCCTTTAATTCCAGCACTCAGGAGGCAGAGCCAGGCAGATCTCTGTGAGTTCGAGGCCAGCCTGGTCTACACAGCGAGATCCAGAACAGACACCAAAACTATACAGAGAAACCCTGTCTCAAAAAACAAAAAACAAAACAAACAAACAAACAAACAAAGAATAAGTTGAGGCCTGACTCTGTGGTAGGCAGATCAGCATGAACAAGGCCTTGGGTTCAGTCCCCAGCACACCAACAAACATACATGTTACTTAAGATCCAATAGAAGGAAGGAAGTGGGTCTGCCTTGGCCAATGGTCTTCACCTTCCTGAAGACAGGGTGCTTTGCAACCCCTTCAGTCAATGCCAAGTCAGAAAATTCCCAGTGGAGGAGTGTGCAAACCATCCTAATGTTTGGACTGGGGCTGCCTTTCCTGCCAATAGTGACGGCCAGAAAGGGTGGGGGCACCCCAGCAGGCTAGGAAGCAGCCTACTCCCTGCTTTCAAAGGTGAACCCCAAGACCTGGAGAGGCTTACAGTTCAACAGACTCTCTGAGGAGACAGACACCCAAGTAAGGGAGCCACTGTGTTGGACACCCAGTCCAGTTCAGCCTTCTGCTGACTCTAACCTTGTCATCACTGGACCATTGTTGGGGACTATTGGGGTCCAGCCCCTAATAGTCTCCTTTCCAGGGTCCGCGGAAGGATCTATCAACCAGCTGAGAATCTATTCTTTAAGGTCGGTAAATCAGTCTACGCACGCAGTTCTTTGGTCCATTCGCTTTAATTCCTCTGGCATAACATCCTTTATACACAGCTTCAGTTCTGTTCTCATGTCTAGCTCCTTTCTTGCCTGATTTCTCTCTATATTTATCTACTGTCCCCTCAAGGTTCTTTCTTAATTCCTTCATCTAGTTCTGTCCCTTCTAGGTTCTCATCTATCTAGTTCTTTCCCCTATCAGCTCCTCTCCCGTCTCCTTCTCTCATCTGGCTCTTCCTCATCTTCCATCTCGTTCCTCTAGTCCTCTCTTCTAGCCCTTCAATCTAGTTCTTCCCCATCTCAGTTCATTCCTCTCAGGTTCTTACCCATCTAGTTCTTCCATTCTCTTCTTTTTTCTCCATCTGTCCTCTGCTTTACAGTTATATATCTCCCCAAAATCACAATCCTCCCCTCCACCCAGGACACTCAGCCTGAACTTCCTCAGGCAGTGATTGTCCGCTATCAGGATCAAATGGAGGGTTGATAAGAATTACAAAGAGGGGCACTAGTTGTTAATTACCATTTGTGACCCAAAGGGGAAGTGACTAATGAATTAACTAAAGGCTAAATATGGGTAATATCTAAGAAGAGGGATCTTACGTGCACAACTATAACCTTAAATGTGTTTGGTAAAGGATGTTAAAAATCCATAAGTTGCTAGGTCAATGGGAGAAAATAAAACTGTCTTCTTTTTTCCTGTTGCTCCTATCTGTTCAAGCTGTCTGCCGTTTTCTGCAGGGTGGGGAAAAGTGTGCTCAGTCTCTAGGCAACCTGTGTACAGCTAGATGCCTCTGGTGATAGCTAAAGGGAGATCTGGAACTAGAGGTAAGGTTTGGGAAAGGAGGAAGTTAAGCTTAATTAGCACATCCACCAGGCCTTTTCAAACAGGTGGCCTGGATGCTTAAGTCTGTTCTTAGAGAGTACAGAGGTATCTCTGATAAGGTACTTTCCTCCATCCGGTGATGGACCTGGCCGGATGCTACCAATAGTGATAATTACAGGGAGGCTTGAACTGGGAGTTCTGGCTGAGCATAGCTGTTAGCACAGAAGGTTATCTAAATATTCCTAGAAGTGGTTAGGTAAGTAGTTAGAGGTCTATAAAGTTAGTAAGGCTGTAAGAAAGGAGGGGTCTGAGCTAAATTGTGTAAAGCTATTACTTAATGTCTACCTGACTTGGGCAGTGTCTCCTTGTGGAATTTACCTTAAGTCAGGAGACTCGCCTGTGGGCTGTTATCACTGTTAATCCTTGGAAATTGGGTGACCACCTGGGTGATGTCTCCTTTAGTCCTTGAAAGTGGCTAGGGGAGATATTTGATTCCAGAGAAAGCCTTTCCTGAGGCTGTTCTCAAAATGCCTGGAATGTGTATGTCCAGAGAGTGATCAGTCCACACTGTTAGCTCTTCTTAGGGAAAAGTCAATTGGGAAAACTATGAAGGCACACATGATTTTCATAACAGAAGACAGCTGATATATAACAAGCCAAGTAACACCAAAAACTCCTTGGGATTTGGCTTCCTCTGGAGGAATTCCCTGATCCCTCCAGGTAGTGACTTTGCCGTAACCAGCTGAGTTCTTATGATGTATTCCCGCGGCCCGCAGCAGACCATGGCAGCATCAGGGTCTCCAGGTCGAACCACCCACCTGAAGCACCAAGGCACATTCCGGTGAGACAATGAGACAGCTGAGTTTTGGAACACATACACACACGCCTCCAGCTGAGCGTGATGGGCTCAGTTCTGTTCAGAGCACTTTCAAGGAAGAAACGGGATGATTGTGACCACAGTCAACTTAGCAAGACCCTATCCAAACAAACAAGCGAAAAACAAAACACCCTAAATAAACAAATAGAAACAATCCTACCCTGACTTCATACTCTTCCCTCAACACCACCTTAGTGTTTCTTAGCAGACATATTATTGGAACTGGGTAGGACAATTTTCAATTTTCAGGACCTGCCTGCACATCAGGATACTGTAGCATCCCTGGCCCCTACCAGTGTATCCGATACTCCCTCCCCTTACCACTGTGACAACTTAAACTGCCCTTGGTTTCCCCGGGTGACTCCCAAGGACATCCCCAGGAGAGACCTCCAGGTAGATGAAGCCACCTCGGGATGGCTTACAACTCAATTGCAAATATGCCAGCGAAGAGAAGTCAGTGTGGAGAGACAGGGAGGGGAGATACAGTCACTTAAGTTAAGTGCAAGGCACCTCTGCAGCCTCCTCTGACACATGGCATCCTGGGTGAGACCTCAGCACTGATTCCAGAAGCATTGCTGTTGATGGGAAACATGCACACTGGGAGAGAGCGTGGGAATAACAGAGCTCTAGTGGAAACAGGGGAGGGAGCTGACAGGCCATCTCTCCTAGACATTTCCCACACCACTGAAACTGCAGAGGGGATATGCCCAGACACAGCCCAGGACGCCGTGCTAATGCCACATTCTCCTATGTGTCTAACGGGAAATGACTGTGGTGGAGGCTATTTAGTCGGCCAAATGGACAAATTTATCTTCGGCATGCAGAACCTAGTTATCCAAGATGACCTGGCATGGCTGAAGTCTGCACTAGTTTGCTAAGGATACTGTAACAAAGCACCTCAAACTGAGTGGCTCGAACAAGACAGGTCTGTTGTCTCACTGTTTTGGTGGTGAGTTGGCAGGGCCCGTTCTCACTTCTGGTAGCTTGCTGGTGTTCTCTGCCATGCTTACGCTTATGGACCTTTTCCTACATTCATACACAAGTATCGTTCATGTGTGTTCCTTCCTCTTTTTATAAGGGTATTGGCAGCACTGAATCAGGGCCCACCAAACCTCAGCATGCCCTTAAATAGTTGCATCCACAAGGACTTCATTTCTAAACAAAGCCATACTGTGAGACACTGGGGATGAGGGCCTACAAAAGAATTTGGGAAGAGTCACACAGTTCAGCTCTCTTACAATGAACTGTCATCCTTTGCTCCTTGAAAGAAGAGTTAATTTCGAATTTCCTTAATTCACACCTCAAAGAACTCTTGAGTTAAAGCTCTGCATAACAATAGAGGTACGTGAAAACTCTCACTAGCCCATGGAGAGAAAGGCTCTCCCCATGGCAGCATGTTGCAACTTGAGATTCCTATGGCAACAACAGAAAATATTTGATGTGTCTAATCTGCTCCAGTAGACACAGCTGTGGCAGGTGTGACCTACCTTCTGAGTCACATTTTGCCATCAGAGGATCACAAAGTACATTCGATGACTAAGAACATCTTGGCACCCAGGCCACCCTAGGGGCTGAGGCATCTGCCAGGTTTAGAAGCACAAGGAAGGTGTTTATAGAAAGGTAATGAATGACATTTGAGAGAGTATGGGGTCAGCCTAATGCCATTGGAAGTCTGGGAAGATTCATTCAGTGGTTGATCTGTTCATATAACCTTTGGGTAAGTTCTTCTTTAGCATTTAAGATGAACAGGAACCAGGGAACATAAAATCTCAAGAGAAGAAAGATAGACATACAAGCCATTGTGAAGAGTGGTCTGAAGGCGGCCAACGGTCTGCCTTGACAGTGAGCAATAAGGTCTGAACTTGTAGGGTGATGGACGCTCTCTGATGGGGTGTGGTTGGAGCTGAGCCCTGAAGGATTCCGACAAGAGAGGAGGCAAAAGCGCTGAGCTGGGCGTGGCTTTGGTGTGCTTAATGGATAACTGGAAATGTTCTCTGGAGGAGGCAAGAAAGAGTCTGGAGGGACAGACGTGGACACAGTGGGTTGGCATAGGGTGACAGGCTTGCCACCAGACGCTTCGAGAAGCCACTGAGGAATTACAAGCAAGAAAGTGAAAGGGTCTGATTTCTGCTTTTAATCAATGAATTTTGTTTATTTTCAGGCAAGGTCTCCATGTATAACTGAGGCTGGCCTCCAACTTGGCAAATCTCCTTCCTCAGCCTTCTGAGTGCTAGAATTATAGGAATGTACCACCACACCCAGCAGCTTTTTATTTTAAAGCAACCACTCTCCTCACAGCTCAGAGTGGCAGAGAGTCATGGTGAAACGTGCTTGTAATCCTAACTCAGGAAGAAGAGGTAGGAAGATTGCAAATTCAGGGTCTGTGCTATCCAATAAACCTCAGAAGAAGAAAAAAAACTTGAAAACACACAGTGTTGGCAAAGATGTGGGAAACAGAAAATGTGCATTTTTTATGGAAATATAATACAGACCTTAAGGGGAGAAATGTGGCAATATCTCTCAGAAAGAAAAATGCACAAACCTTTGACCTAGTACTTTTTTCCATGAACTTATCCACAGTATTTCAAAATTAGTACGGATGAAGTTATTCATGGAGACTTTGCATGTAATTGCCAAACCCTGAGATCTGAATGTTAAGGAAGGACTAACAAGGACCTGAGGTGTCCCCTGTCCGCCTGACGCACTGCCGTGCCATTACACTTGTTCAGACGTGCACGGGCCCCTGAAGAGCACACGCAACACTTTCTGCTGTTGCTGCCATTTATTTTAAATTTTTATTGCATTTAATGATCGATTGATTGATTGATTAACGTATGTGTGAGCACATGCCACAGCACGTGTGTGGAGGTCAGAGAACATTTGTGTGGGCTGGTTTTCTTTTCCCATCATGTGTGTCGTGGGGATGGAACTCAGGTCACTGGGGTTGGTGGTGACTGCCTTACCCCACTGAGCCACCACGGGCCCCATTGTTGCGGTGTTGGTTTTGTGGTCTGAAACAGTCTCATTCTGTACACAGGCTGGCCTGGATTACGTTATGTAAACCAAATTGGCCAAAGTTCATAGCAATCCTCCTGCCTCAGACTCCTAAGTGCTGGGATTGCATGAGCCACCATGCTCTGCCTTACAAATGCCATTTTTAAGTCAAGGAACATGTGTGCAATGTGCCATCTGTGTGGGTACAGTGTGTACACCTGTGTGTTTTCCTGTGTCACTTTGGACCCTCTGGGAAGCAGACACCAAGGTAGAACCAGAAATGGAGATTTATTGGGGAAACTTCAGCTGCATTGTCCAGTTTGGAGAAAAGCCAACTCGCTAAGAGGAATTAACAGCTGGTCTATTAATGTTAAACAGATTTTTCTCCATCTCCACAGGGGAAATCGCTGTATTGATATGTAAGTTCTTTTCCCCATGGTTTTGTTTATAGAAGCTGATGAAGTGTTCTCAAAGTGTAAAGAAAAATGTCCTGGGGAGACAAACGCAGTGGACAGAGTTGCTGAGTGTGAGCACGACTGTGTCAGGGTCCTCTACAGGGAATTAAGCTACAAAAGGAATAAACGTTAGGAGGGGCTTAGACTACAGGATTTGGGTAGCCCACAACAGCTGTCTTTCTACTAGAGAGGATGAGTAACTAGCTGTTCTGTCTGCCCCGTAGGCGCCTTGGTAACACCAGCCAGGTGCGGAAAGGTTATCGGAGAGCACTGGTCTTTAGCCCACGGTAGAAGACTGAAGAAATGGGTTCTGTTATCAGCGAAGGACAATAGCAGTCACTACAGTACCAACAGAGTGGATGAACTTGCCAGCAAGACACCAAGGCAAGCAGGCTAAAGGTCAAAGCTTTTCTCTTAGACCTCTTTCTATTTTGGCTGCCATGGGAAGACGCCATCCACATCTGGGGAGGGTCTTCTCACTTCAGTAAAACAAAAACAAGAAAATAGGAAACCCCTATGGGTGTTCCCAGAGCCCTGTTACCTGGTTGATTCCAGATCCAGGCGAGCAAGATCAGCCATCACAAGAAGGAAGGAGAAAGCTTGGAGAGAAGGGGAGGGAGGGGGAGGGAGGGGGAGGGGAGGGAGGGGCAGGGAGAGGGGGAGGGAGGGGGAGGGAGGGGAGGGAGGGAGAGGAGGGGGAGGGAGGGGGAGGGAGGGGCAGCCCAGTGCAGCCCAGTGCAGCCCAGGAATCTGAGCTGTGGAGCCCAGAGGCTCTGCTCCAGGAGCCCACATTAGGCTGCTCAGGCTCTGGTGAAGCTCTGTCATTGGCTGAGGGCTCCCTGGGGAGGGCAGGGACAACTGCTAAGATTGAAGGCGGAAGAAGGCGGAGATATCTGTGGGGATAAGAACCCTCACGTTTAATACACTGATTTCCCCGTACAGATGGGAAATCGGTTTAACATTATGAGACCAACACGGCTGCTAATTTTTGCTCAGTGACCTTTCAGCACATGGACTTTTCCCCAGACTGGACAACAGAGCTGAAGTTTCCCCAACTGAGAACACTCCTCAAAGCAGGCTGTCTTGGGAAGATAAATGAAACTGAACTACTTGGAAATAAAAAGGGTCTTTAATCGGGGCATTTATAACAGGTGAGCAGAAGCCAGGAAAACAGCCAGCTGTCACCAGATGGCGACTGAGACACAAGAGGGACAGTGGAGGTTGAGGGTATGATAAAGGCCAGGGAGAGAGGGGGGGCTCTTTGTGGATGGACTTCCTGGGCTGGGGTGCCTCTCACCCACAGGAGGGGCAGTTTCCGGGCATGTGTAGAAGGGAGGGAACTGAGAGCTTGGTTTTGGACATGATGAGTCCGAAGTTCCCATGAGTCATTAAGTCTGAGGCCTCATGGGGAGTGTGATCTCTGAGTCTAGAGCTTAGACTTCTACTTAGCTTTTCCTCTCAGGATACTGCCAGATTGCAAAGAACAGCTGATCACTGTCAGGGGAAGGAAGGAGACAGGTGACCTCTAGCAGGAGAGAAACCCATGCAGAGAGGCCTGGCGGGTAGAAGTCCAGAGAAGCCACAGAGAGCTCTAGCCTGAGATTGGCACGGCATTGGCATTACATCTAGAGAGATCTCTGGTACCAGCACAGCAGACAGATCCCAGGGAGGCCAAACAGAGTCAACTCTGATCTATTTTCTGCTGATGTAAGTGAATATCATGGACTGGATAATTTTTAATGAAGGCTGGGAGGCACAACAGTGTAGAGATGAGAGCCTTCTCGCAGATGGAGACTCTCTGCAGAGTTCCCAGATGGCACAGGAAACCTGTGGTTAGAGGGGTGCATACGTGACAGACCTACCCTAGGGAGCACCTGGTAACCATGAAGCCACGATGGGACCAAGTCCCTGGTAAGGACAACACCCTAGGACATAATTACCTCCAGTCTAAGTTAGGTTTCTATTACTGTGAAGAGACACCATGACCAAGGCAACTCTTATAAAGGAAGACATTTAATGGAGTGGCTTACAGTTCAAAGGTTCAGTCCATTATCATCATGGTGCGACATGGTGGCATGCAGGCAGACACGGTGCTGGAGGAGGAGCTGAGAGTTCGTACATCTTGACCAGCAGGGCACAGGAAGTAGTCTGAGACACTGGGCGTGGCTTGAGCATATATGAGACTTCAAAGCCCGCCTCCACAGTGATAAACTTCCTTCACCAAAGCCACACCTCCCAAAGTGCCATTCCCTATGAGCTTATGGGGGCCAATTATATTCAAACTACCACACCTCCCAAAGACCTCACCTCTTTTTTTTTTTTTTTTTTTTTTTTTTTTTTTGATTTTTCGAGACAGGGTTTCTCTGTGTAGCTTTGCGCCTTTCCTGGAACTCACTTGGTAGCCCAGGCTGGCCTCGAACTCACAGAGATCCACCTGGCTCTGCCTCCCGAGTGCTGGGATTAAAGGCGTGCGCCACCACCGCCCAGCCATACACTTTTAAATATACCTTTATTTTTCAAACTCAAAGCCTTATTTCATCAAGTTCTAATACATTTGCACTGATAAGAAATCTCATCGGCATCACGTAAGAAGGTGAGTGACCAGTACCAAGGAGGAAGCCCGTGCTTCTAGGCACTGCTAAGGAACGCTTCAAGCCTATGCAAGGACAGAAATAAGAGCTTCCGATGTAGTCCAATGGGCACTTTTATTTTTATCCATATTAATTTGGAAAAAAATAGATGCTTCCAGAAAATCAAGTTTTCACTCACACACACCAAAAGGCCAGGCGGCTGGCTTCTCTTTTGTAAAGACCATGAATGATGTTAATTGGCTCCTTCCTCTTTAGTGGGCGGTCACCTCACCTTCCTATGCAAACACACATGAAGACCTCACCTCTTAATACCTCAGACGGGCTTGAATTTCAACATGGGTGCTGGTGGGAACATTCAAGCCTCAGCAGAGGCAGAGAGAGAGGAGTAAGGGAGCTAAACAAACACCGGGCTGATAAGGGCGGAAGGAGGACTTGGTTTGAACAAGGACAGAGGAGAGCGTGTAGACAGGCCTAGATAATAACACCCAGTTTCCAGGTTGAGCGACTGTATGAGCAATGGGGTCATGTCTCCAAAGCATGTGTAGGAGGAAAATCAGGGCTGTGTTGAAGGAGGAAGGAGAAGGCAGATCCTCGACTCACTTAGACTTGCCCGTTCCCAGAACACTTCACTCACCTGTCATTGGCTAGGTCACACAGCAGCCTCGGGCTGGGTCCACAGCCCGAGGTTCCTCTGCCATTGTCAATGTTGACTCTTCTCTGCCCCCACCCCAGACTCACCACCAAAGTTAAATGTGTGGCCATGACACCGCCTCCCTCTGTCTTCTTCGTTCTTCCCGTGGGCGCCTCGTCCTCTTGACTTCAGTCTTGGCCTTCAGTCTCTCCTAAGAGCCATCCTTGACATTTCTCCGTAAGTTTCACGATGCAGCTCACTGTTCTGAGAAGTGCCGGTGACCTGCTGCCCGGGGGTTGGTGTCCAGCTCCTTAGTCAGGCTTCACAGTCCTCACGTTCTGGTCACCGACTGAAATATTTCTCCTTTCCAATAGAAGTCGCTTCCTTACCGAACAGACTCCTCCCACAAGGCGTCCTCAGGGTGCTCCAGCCACCTGGCTCCCGTTCTGAAGCCCGCACAGTGCCTGAGGGCTGTTGTCTCCAAGTAGCCCTGCTGGGCTCTGGTCTTCTTCACTTCGCCTTCTGAACCTGTTGTCAGAACAGACACCGAGGCGCATGTCTCGGGGATCCTTCAGGGGGGCTGCCAGGCTGCCTCCGCGGACGCTCAATCTGAGCTCTATGACTGAGGGCTACAGTGGTTGGAGGTGGCTTGGACCGCTCTGGAGTCCCGGAGGCTGGCAGTGGCCTTGCACCTGCCTTGGGGCGTCTTACAAAGGCATCCTGTTTGTAACAGATAGTACTACCGCAGACAACACAGCACGTCCTCGTGGGGCCCACAGGGGCTTCCTAGTGACACCTTACTCAGGGTCAGAGAATCTGAGGGTACTTTACCCAGCAGGGCTGCATAAGGAGGTGATTTGACCACAGGCGTGGTTACCAGGTGTTTGGAAGGCTCTATGGTGTGCTTTGATCTTGAAAGGGGGAGGTCTTTTGTCTCTCCCCTTGGCATATTATAAAAAGCCCTTTTGAATAAACGAAGAGGCTGGTGGGTATTGACTCAGGCCCTCCTGAAGCTATTCTGTGTTTCTGCCTTTCTTCTCATCATCTAGGTCTCTCTTGGTGGGGGCAGGTCGGAGCTGGACTCCCACAGGCTCCCACACATCCTAAGCAAGTGTTAGGACTACCTATCACCATGACAGCATTGTCTCCTCCCGTGGATAATGCTGGCAGATCTGAGTTCAGAACGGAGTCCCCGATTGCTCAGACTCTGAGGACCTGCCCACTCTGAAGGTTGAAGAGCTGGACTGTTCCTCAGCTCCCTGCTTTACAGTCAGGTAAACTGAGATTAGTTCTGAGGCGGCGAGATTTTTCTGTTTTACCAGCCCAACAAAAAGATGTGTGTGCAAACATGCACACGCTTGCACTATGTGGTCAGGTATGACTGGGTAGGGGTTTTCGAGGTGGCAGGAGCTTGAGAGTTAAGAGTGTTTGAGAGATGACTCAAGGGTAGGCTGTGTCCATGTGGGCCGTCAAGGCCAGGCTGTCAGATGCTTTCCCAACTAAACTAAAAGAATAAAGCACAGTCTCCTACAGTCCCAGTGATCCTAGGCTCCACTGAGGTCACTATGTGCTGTCCATCAAATGTCTTAAGCAGAGCCCTGGCCATGATAGTCTGTGTTTCTACAGCCCCGGAATGGAGGTTGCATTCTGGTGACTTGGGGCTTGAAAGAGAGTCTGCCCCTCCCAGCTTCTTTAGTTCCTTTTCTTCGCTGACAGGATTTAAAGGAGGAGGAGTTTGGTCTTGACGTACACTGTGAAAAGATGCAGTCTGTCATGGCGGGGATGCGGTGGCAGGGCCATGAGGCAGCCTGTCACACTGCATCTGCAGCCCGGTGTCTAAGAGAGATTGGCCCTGGCGCTCGGTCCAGGACCCACTGAATAGTGCCCCACCCCACTCGGGTGGCTCTTCCCTCTTCAGTAAAACCACTCTGGAAACCACCTCAGAGACACACCCACAGAGGAGTTCCCATGGTAATGCAAAACCCAGTCAAGTGGCAAGGGCACCAGCCAAGACACCTGTGTGTCCTCTTCAGAGATTAGGAAGTCCGGGGCGTGAGCTGTGTGAGACGGTAGAAGCTGCAGGATCGCGGGCTGCCCGCCATTGTCTGGATGGGCAGAAGTGTGCAGGCAAGAGAGCGACGCGGCCTGCTGAGGGCCGGGTGGAGCATAGCCTGTGCTCTGTGTGCTCACAGGATTGACTCCCTCTGCCAGCTAGCAGCCGCCTCAGTTTCTCAGGATTCTCCAATGGTGGTCTGGAAGGCAATGAGGAAAGAGGAGGAGGAGAGGGAGGAGGGGAGGGCAGGGAGGATGAGGAGGACGGGGAGGGGAGGAGGGAGAAGAGGGGAGGAGGGAAGGAGGGGAGGAGGGAGAGGAAGGAGGAGGGGAAGGGGAGGAAGGGAGGTGGACAGAGGGAGGAAGGGAGGTGGACAAAGGAGGAGGGGGAGGAGGAGGAGGTGGAGGGAGGAGGGAGAAGAGGGGGAGGAGGGAAGGAGGGGGAGGAGGGAGAGGAAGGGAGGAGGGGAAGGGGGAGGAAGGGGAGGTGGACAAAAGGAGGAGGGGAAGGAGGAGGTGGAAGGGAGGAGGGGAGGAGAGGAAAAGAAGAAAAGTTTTGCCTCCTTGCTGGTTTGACTCATGGCTGTAACTTATCAGCACACTGACAAGATTTTTGTTTTTCACTGAAATGAAACTTTTGTTGAATGCTTGAGTGCAAAGTATGATACACTCACATAATCAAAACCTACTGCGTTCAGGGAGTGAGAAAAATCAGATTTATTGTGTGAGCAATTGTATATTCCTGAAAGCCAGAGAGTGCAGTTTAAGGCAGAGAATCTCGAGTTAAATAGACTTATCATACTGATTGAGTGTCTCTGTGTGTGTGCGTGTGCGTGTGCGTGTGTGTGTGCGTGTGTGCGTGTGTGGTACAGGGGTGTCGGGAGAAGCGGAGCTGGAATCGGGGTAGTATGGGCCTGGGGCAGAGCATCCTCCCAGGCAGAGGCTCCTGTTCTCACCTCTGGCCCCCAGCAGGTCCGGCACATTGCAGGGCACATCCTGGGTACCTTGGGGGCAGGACTCAGAAAAGGCTGGATGAGCTGTGAGGGCGGTCCCTCTGAGCCACAGCAAATGGGGAAGCTGTGTGACTGGTCACCTGTGAGCTTTCTTGTCAGTCACAGCAAGGATTGCTGACTTGGAGCTCCTGCCTTTGAGCCTACACCTAGATTCAGGTGCCCACTGGCCCACTCACACACACACACACACACACACACACACACACACACACACACACACACACCCCGGATGCTTCCCTTAACTCCTAAGGCTTGATCACCCGCTGTCCTGTTAACCACCACAACCACAGGGCTTTGACAGCGTTAGTACCAAGAAATGGGGTGTGTGTTGCATGTACGCACGTATGCACAGAGAAGCCAGAGTTCAGCCTCTGGCGTCATTCCTCAGGAGCTGCCCACCTTGGTTTCTGAGGGAGGAGCTCTCATGGGCTTGGATCTGGCTGGGTGGCCAGCCAGCCCCAGGGACCCTCCTCTGTCCCAGTGCTGGGCTTGGAAACTCCACCAGGCCTGGCTCTTTACATCAGCTCTGGAGCTGGAGCGCAGGTCCCTGTATCCGCAAGCGAAATGCTTCACCAGCTGAGCTGTGTCCCCAGACGTCGCCCTCTGTTACTTTATCTCCTCCCCTCATACACTCAGGACCTTTTTTTTTTTTTTCTGAGAATTGCAAAGTGTCTACACCTTCTTCAGCTACTCTTAACTTCTCAGCAACTCACTTCCTCTAGAGCAAACTCTCGATATTCCCCACGGAATGACTATCTAAAGTCACCAGCCCTACTGTGTCTTCAGTTTCCCTCGCCACCTTCATGAAATCTCTCTCCTCCTAGTCCGGCATAAATTCCACGGTCAGCCAGTATGTTACACATTAACTCCCTGCCCTTTCCTGCTGTGCGCCTGTAGTTTAGGTCTGGTTGAATCCAGCCACTTGTTTACTCCATACCTGCCCCTCCCCCATCTCAGCAGCTCCACCCACGCACTTCAGCACAGATGGAGAATACAAGTGCATGTCAATGTTGCTTTCCAACTCCTGCGGGTCTTCAGTGCTCACAGGAAACACAATGTATCCTCTGTCCACTTGTTCGCTCTCCTACTTCCCGTTTTCCCTTTCTCTCCTTCATCATCTCCATCTTCCCATCCTCTGTTGGGTGATGTGACTTCTGCTCTCACTTAGAAAATAGGAAAATCAGAAGAGGATTCAGCAGACCCTGTGACCATGCCTACTCCTCTAACAGCCCCAAACCCACATGCTATTCCCTGCCACTCACAGAACAATATCTGTACCCCAATGCCTAGAACCTACGACTAGTCTGTCTCCATGGCAGAAAGAAGTTTGCAGCCATGCATAGGCTCCAGAGGCAGGAGGATGACCTTGGGTTATCTGGGTGATTCAGTGCATCAGAAAAAAACCCTTATAGGAGAGAAGCAAGAGGTCCTGCCCGAAGAGGTGATGTGTGGAGGGAGGGAGAGGCAAGCCCTGTCTCCATGGCTGGCTTTGAACTTGAAGAAGGGGGCCAAGAGGCAAAGGGCAGACAGGCTTTGGCACAGCACAAGGTGAAGTCACTCTCCTGGCCTCCAGAAGATGGATTTTCGGGAGTGTAGCCTTCAGAACTGTAAGACAATGAGTTTGTGTCGCTCTGCGATCCTGAGGCAGGGTCTTGTCCAGGCTTGGCCGGCTTGGACCTTGCTGTGGAGCCTATCTACCGTCTAACTTGCGATCCTCCTGCCTCAGCCTCCTGAGTACTGGGATGACATGTGTATCCCACGCCTGGTTTGCGTCTCTGTTAAACCACTTCGTTTATACTGATGACACATCTAAAATCAGTGCCTTCTCCCGTTCTCCAGCCCAAGTCCCCTGTGTACACTGGCAAGTTGTCCCCTCTCTGGATATTCTCATTAACACATAAGCACAATGTGTTGTTTTTCTCTTGTCTTTAGTAAAAAAGAACGTATAAAACCACGATACTATTCTGTCTTAGCTTGGAGTCTGATTCTCCGCACTGAAGTGTCCGTCTTCACTCTCATTCTGTTACACACACTGGAACGAGGCTTTTTACTTCACAGTCCTCATGCTATGGAAGTTCTCCTGCCAAGGTCACAGATGAACCACGGTCACCACATCCCTCAGTCTGCGCTGGCTTACCTTTCAAGTGAGCCACCGGAGCGTTTAACATAACCGCTCAGTCCTCAGACATTATACGGTCAGTTTCCCCCTGCTCTGCTGGTTCCTCAGTTTCCCCCTGCTCTGCTGGTTCCTCAGTTTCCCCTGCTCTGCTGGCTCCTCGTCTGCCTCCTTTGTCTTTGGAGGTCTGCACATGTCAGAGCCCCAGGCCCTGCCCCCTGCCTCTTTTACCTATTGCCAGTGGTTCCATCCAGCCTGTGGCTAAAAATGTCATCAACAGGCCAATTACTCCTGGCTAGTTTTCATTATCAAGCTGACTGGACTTAGGATCACCTAGGGGACCTAGGATCACCTAGGGGATGTGTCTATAAGGCTCTCTCCAGAGGTTTGACTGAGGAAGGAACCCCTGAAGGTGGGTTCCCAGTTGAATATAAAGAGAAAAAAGGAGAAAGATTGCAGAGCACCGTATCTATCTTCCTCGCCTCCTGAGTGTAGGCGAACTGTGATCCGCCTCATCACGATCTCACTGCCAGACTTTCCCTGCCACGAAGGACTGCGTCACCCCCAACTGTGGGGCAAAGAAGCCCCTTCGTTCCTTAAACTGCGTTTATCAGGTATTTCGTTATGGCAGTGGGAAAAGTAACCAATACAACTCCCGACTCTGACTTTCTAGCCAGCATACCCAACTGGCTGGCTGTCCAGTCACGGACCAGTGTGCCTGACTGAGTGTCAGAGGCTGACCCTGACCCCCCAGAGGCTGCACCTCTTAGTCTACACACTTCTTCCCACAGACTCTTTCGTCTCAGTGAATGTCACACTGTCCTGATTTTCCTGGTGAAACCTTGGAGTCATCCTTCTCTGTCACCTCGATGGAGCTCACCGCAAACCCTTTGTCTCTACCTTCAGAGTCTGACCTTCTCCCTAATATCGCTGCCACAACATTTCCAGCATTTTTATTCATCTGGATCAAAATGAAGCTCAGACCATGTTGCTCTGTTTATTTCCCATCTGACTGAGCAAAGGCCAAAGTCCTCTCAGGCCTCTGTGGGGCTTTTCTAGATCTGGCCTCACTCCGCCTCCTACTTCTTCCTCCACTTAACTCTGCTTCCGACCCTGCTGCCCCTCCACACCTGCCAGTTCCTCCAACACGAGCTGCAGAGGACTGAAGTGCGGCTGCACCTGGGCAGCATCCAGAGCTCAGTCTACAGCAGCGTCTGTCCATCAAAAAATCCAAGAACAGCCTCCCCCGGACCCCAGATCATTCATGCCAACAACCTCCTAAAGACAGCCAGTTACACATGATAAGATGCACCGGATCCCTCTGCTCCAGGCCTCACAGAAGGCCTTGTCCCTGGACACCCCCAGAGAGCCCACTCCTAGGCCAGCAGCAGCCCTCACCCCATTGGTCCTCCAGGATGTCCGAGTCTCTCAGAGAAGGTTTGAATGACCGACCTAAGCCCTGCAGTCAGCTCTATTGCAATTCCAAGCAGCTTTGATTTTTTCAGTCACATCCCTAAATGCCACCCGAACACAAAGAGAGAATGGGATTCTTGAAGGTCAAATGGTTTATTGATCTGGGTTGGCAGGACCAAGGCTGGGGCGTCCGGAAGTTTCTGAGGTGGGCTAGGGAGGTAATGGCTTCGCTTCTACAGAGGCTGAACATTCAGTCCCCAAGGGGAGAAGGGACTCCCAGGCACTCTGAAAGGACATTGACTGTCACTTCCTGCTCATAAACTAAATTGTGCTGGGCCATGAGACTGAAGAAGCAGTTTCTGGGTGCTCACAGTTTTATGAATTCCACCCCACATCCTGCTTCATTCTGGTGTTTATTTATTTCCCTAAGCTGCAAACTTCTCCAGCTTGTGACTGCAGTCACCTTGAGACAGAAGCCTGGAATAGTAACAACCAATTAAAATGCAGGAGCACCGATGACTGGCATTGATTAAAATCACAGGGACACAAGTGACAAAAGATGGCCTCCTCTCAGGCGCAAGCCTGTGCCTTTCCTCTGCTGTGTCTCAGAGAGTCAACCAACACTCTTTTTCTAAGAGAAAGAGACTCCAGATTTCCTTGCTATATTTTTTTTTTTTTTGTGATATATATTTTTTATTTTACAATACCATTCAGTTCTACATATCAGCCATGGGTTCCCCTATTCTCCCCCTCCCACGCCCTCCCCTTACCCCCAGCCCACCCTCCATTCCCACCTCCTCCAGGACAAGTCCTCCCCCGAGGACTGTGATCAACTTGGTAGACTCAGTCCAGGGAGGTCCAGTCCCTTCCTCCCAGACTAAGCCAAGTGTCCCTGCATAAGTTCCTGGTTTCAAACAGCCAATTCATGCATTGAGCACAGGACTTGGTCCCACTGCCTAGATGCCTCCCAAACTGATCAAGCCAATCAACTGTCTCACCTATTCAGAGGGCCTGGTCCAGCTGGGAGCCCCTCAGCCTTTGGTTCATAGTTCATGTATTTCTATTCATTTGGCTATTTTTTTTCAATAATTGAGTAAAACTGAAATTTATTATATGCCACAGTCGTCCTAGGGACCTCCATGCTATATATATATATATATATAGCATTTATGGTTCTATGGGTTGTGGTCTGATTGTTCATTTTATATCTAGAATCCACCAATGAGTGAGTACATACCATAACTGTCTTTCTGGGTTTGGGTTACCTCACTCAGGATGATTTTTTCTAGTTCCATCCATTTACCTGCAAATTTCATGCTTTCATTGTTTTTTCTCTGCTGAGTAGTACTCCATTGTGTATATGTACCACATTTTTTTCATCCATTCTTCCGTTGATGGGCATCTAGGCTGTTTCCAGGTTCTGGCTATTACAAATAGTGCTGCTATGAACATAGATGAGCATGTATCTTTATGGTATGTATCAGCATTCTTTGGGTATATGCCCAAGAGTGGTATGGCTGGGTCTTGAGGTAGTTCGATTCCTAATTTTCGGAGAAACCGCCATACTGATTTCCACAGTGGTTGTACAAGTTTACATTCCCACCAACAGTGGAGGAGTGTTCCCTTTGCTCCACATCCTCTCCAACATTGGTTGTCATTGGTGTTTTTTGATCTTAGCCATTCTAACAGGTGTAAGGTGGTATCTCAGAGTCGTTTTGATTTGCATTTCTCTGATGATTAAGGATGTTGAGCATTTCTTTAAATGTCTTTCAGCCATTTGTAGTTCTTGTTTTGTGAATTCTCTGTTTAGCTCTTTAGCCCATTTTTTAATTGGACTGTTCAGTGCTTTGATGTCTAGTTTCTTGAGTTCTTTATATATTGTGGAGATCAATCCTCTGTCAGATGTGGGATTGGTGAAGATCTTTTCCCAATCTGTTGGCTGTCTTTTTTGTCTTATTGACTGTGTCTTTTGCCCTGCAAAAGCTTCTCAGTTTTGAGAGGTCCCATTTATTAATGGTTGTGCTCAGGTCTGTGCTGTCGGCGTTTTATTTAGGAAATGGTCTCCAGTGCCAATGCGTTCAAGAGTGCTTCCTATTTTCTTTTCTATTAAGTTTAGTGTAACTGGATTTATGTTTAGGTCTTTGATCCACTTGGACTTGAGTTTTGTGCATGGTGACAGATATGGATCTATTTGTAATCTTTTACATATTGACATCCAGTTATGCCAGCACCATTTGTTGAAGATACTTTCTTTGTTCCATTGTATAGTTTTGGCTCCTTTGTCAAAAACCAGGTGTTCATATGTGCATGGATTAATGTCAGGGTCTTCAATTCGATTCCATTGGTCCGTATGTCTGTTTTTATACCAGTACCAAGCTGTTTTTATTACTATAGCTCTATAGTAGAGTTTGAGGTCCGGGATGGTGATGCCTCCAAGGGTTGCTTTATCATATAGGATTCTTTTAGCTATCCTGGGTCTTTTGTTTTTCCATATAAAGTTGAGTATTTTTCTTTCCAAGTCTGTGAAGAATTGTGTTGGGATTTTGATGGGGATTGCATTGAATCTGTAGATTGCTTTTGGTAAGATTGCCATTTTTACTATGTTAATCCTACCTACCCATGAGCATGGGAGATCCTTCCATTTTCTGATATCTTCTTCAATTTCTTTCTTTAGAGATTTAAAGTTCTTATCAAAAAGGTCTTTCACTTGTTTAGTTAGTGTTATCCCTAGGTATTTTATATTATTTGTGGCTATTGTAAAGGGTGATGTTTCTCTGACTTCTTTCTCAGCCCTTTTATCATTTGTGTATAGGAGGGCTACTGATTTTTTTGAGTTGATCTTGTATCCTGCCACTTTACTGAAGGAGTTTATCAGCTGTAGAAGTTCCCTGGTAGAGTTTTTGGGGTCACTTATGTATACTATCATATCATCTGCAAATAGTGAAAGTTTGACTTCTTCCTTGCCAATTTGTATCCCTTTGATCTCCTTTTCTTGTCTTATTGCTCTAGCTAGAACTTCTAGTACTATATTGAATAAATATGGGGAGAGTGGACAGCCTTGTCTTGTTCCTGAATTTAGTGGTATCGCTTTGAGTTTCTCTCCATTTAATTTGATGTTTGCTGTTGGCTTGCTATAAATTGCTTTTATTATGTTTAGAAATGTTCCTTGTATTCCTATTCTTTCTAAGACCTTTATCATGAAGGGTGTTGGATTTTGTCAAAGGCTTTTTCAGCATCTAGGGAGATGATCATGTGGTTTTTTTTCTTTCAGTTTGTTTATATGGTGTATTACATTGACTGATTTCCGTATGTTGAACCATCCTTGCATCCCTGGGATGAATCCTACTTGGTCGTGAATGGATGATTGTTTTGATGTATTCTTGGATTCGGTTTGCCAATATTTTGTTGAGTATTTTTGCATCAATGTTCATGAGGGAGATTGGTCTGTAGTTCTCTTTCTTTGTTGCATCTTTGTGTGGTTTGGGTATCAGGGTAATTGTAGCCTCATAAAAAGAGTTTGGTAGTGTTCCTTCTGTTTCTATTGTGTGGAACACTTTGAAGAGGATTGGTATAAGTTCTACTTTGAAAGTCTGGTAGAATTCTGCACTGAAACCATCTGGTCCTGGGCTTTTTTTAGTTGGAAGACTTTTGATGACTGTTTCTATTTCTTTAGGGGTTATTGGTCTATTTAAATGGTTTATCTGGTCTTGATTTAATTTTGGTATGTGGTATTTATCCAGAAAATTGTCCATTTCTTCCTGGTTTTCCATTTTTGTGGAGTACAGGTTTTTGAAGTATGATCTGATGATTCTCTGGATTTCCTCATTGTCTGTTGTTATGTCTCCCTTTTCATTTCTGATTTTGTGAATTTGGGTGCTCTCTCTTTGCCTTTTGGTTAATTTGGCTAGTGGTTTGTCTATCTTGTTGATTTTTTCAAAGAACCAACTCTTTGTTTCATTGATTTTTTGTATTGTTCTCTTGTTTTCTATTTCGTTTGATTTCAGCCCTCAATTTGATTATTTCCTGGCGTCTATTTCTCCTGGGTGAGTTTGTTTCTTTTTGTTCTAGAGCTTTCAGTTGTGCTGTTAATTCATTGGTATGGGATTGCTCCATCTTCTTTATGTGTGCATTTAGAGCTATGAATTTTCCTCTTAGCACTGCTTTCATAGTGTCCCATAAGTTTGGGTATGTTGTACTTTCATTTTCATTGAATTCTAGGAACTCTTTAATTTCTGTCATTATTTCTTCCTTGACCCATTGATGTTTCAGGTGGGCATTGTTCAGTTTCCATGAGTTTGTGGGTTTTCTATAATTTTTGTTGTTATTGAGTTCTAACTTTAAGGCATGGTGAGAGTCAACCAACACTCTTTTTCTAAGAGAAAGAGACTCCAGATTTCCTTGCTATATTTTTTTTAATGTTTTTTTTTTTTTTTAATGTGTATGCCAGTGTAAGTGTATGCCACATGAATGCAGGTTCCTGCAAAGGCCAGAAGAGGGCATTGAGTCCCCTGGAAGTGGAGGTAGAGGTGCCTGTGAGCCGTGTGGGTGCTGGGAGCCAAGTCCAGGTCGCCTGTAACCCCGAAGCCATTTCTCCAGTCTTATTCTTCCTGTCTTAAGAAGGTTCCTTCTTACCATCCAAACCATTCGGGCGGCACCATCAGACTGTCACCTGCCTCTCGGCTTAGGCTCTCTTAGGTCTTCATGGTTTCCCTCTTGCTTTTCCTATTTTATTATTATAAGCCTTTCTCCACACATTTTTCTCCCTCTCTCTTTCTCTCTCCCTTTCTCTCTCCTTTGTTTTACTTTCTCCTTTCTTATCCTTCTACCTCACACAGTGACAGGCTCCTTGTCGCAGTACCGGTTCACCTTAGTGAGGGTTACACATATGTCTTATCACATGACCACTGCTGTCTATGCAGCATTTACTGTGTGGTTCAGTGACACACACCTTCAATGCATCGCTCTGAATAATATCCAAAGTTACTGTATGAAATTGTGAGGGGCTAGAACCACAGGGAACCACGAGGGACACCTAGTGGGCAGCATCTGAGTCATCTTCAGGCCCTGTGGGTGCAGCCTCAGCACCGAGAGTGCCTGCCTTGGTCCCGGGCCTTCTGGAATTGTCGTTTCCATCATTGTTTTAACATACAAGGGAGCAAGGCTCACAGAGGGCCGGTCACTCACCCAGGGCCACAGAGTCCAAGAACCAATAGGTTGAGAACACTGGACTAGTTGACGCCAGACCCAAAGTCACAGGAATGATAACAATACACATGCTGAGCATCCATGCGGCTTTTAAGGGCACCTTGTAAGATCTTAAGGGCCAGTCCGAGGTTCAGACCCTCGAGGAAAGTATTTAACAAGTTTAGCCAGCCAACACAGCAAGCAGGAAACTCCAACTGTCTCAAAGCTGAGACAATGCAGAGCAGAAGCAAGCTTCTGACCATTGAAACTGATCTCCTGGAAGGACAGGAGTGGGGGAAAGCCAGCATTCAGAAACTAAGAAAATGTTGGTAGAAATTATGTCCATGGTAGAAATGAGTACTGTAGTCATCCCTTATCCACAGGGGCTATGCTCCAAGACACCCCCACCCCAGCAGACCCCTGGAACTGCAGATAGTAGCACCCCTGTCCATACATGCCTGTGATAAAGTTTAGTTTATAAATTAGGTACAGAAGGACATTAACAGTAACTGGTAATACAACAGTCGGGTTGTAATGGCATGCTGTAGTCCACATTAGTGGAGCGTGCTGTGTCTCCCTCAAAATGCCTACTCTACTTACTCCCCTCTTATGATGACAGATGATGCGATGTCTGTATGATGACATGAAGCCAGGGTGAATGAAGAGAATAATGGGAGGTAGCTTTAGGCTCCCAGCAAAGGGTTGCTTAGGAGCTGCAGGGTCATGTCTCAACCGTCAATCTAATCACTGAGATGGCTTACTAAGTGACTATATACAACATGTGTCTTTTGCTGGGAAAAGATACCACGATCACAGCAACTCTTACAAAGGAAAATATTTAATGGAGTGGCTTACAGTTTCAGAGGTTCAGTCCATTATCATCATGGTGGGACATGGCGGCGTGCAGGCAGACATGGTGCTGGAGCTGAGAGTGCTACATCTTGATCAGCAGGCAACAGGAAGTGACTGAACCACTGTGTGTGGCCTGAACATACATAAGACCTCAAAGCTGGCCTCTACAGTGACACACTTCCACCAACAAGGCCATACGCACCTAATACAACAAAATCACATCTCCAAATAGTTCCGCTCCCTATGAGCTTATGAGGGCCAATTACGTTCAAACCACCACACCATGCATATTGAAATCTGAAATGGTGCCCACGGGGACATACTTTGGGCATTGGGTACAGCTGGTTGAGGTGGTTCACTGGAACTGGGTCTTTGGGTGTCACGGCTTTGGCTCCACACACACTGGTCTTGTTCTCTGCTCCCTCTCCACTATGACATGAAGAAGAAAGGTGTCACTGCCAGGAACGGGGCAGTTCGGACATGCCTGCCCACCATGATGGACTGATGCCCTTGAAGCCATGAGCCAAAGTCACATCTTCCTGGATTCCCTCTAAATCCTGCCATAGCCATGGCTGCCACCGCGATGCCAAAATGAAAAGATCCAACAGCAACCGCTCCCATTGCTGCGTCTACTGCTCAAGAAGGAAGAGCCTGGAGAGCAGGGTCCACTGCTTCTCACGGAGGTCGCTCAGGATCAAGGTGGCCACTCAGCACTGCAGAATTTCAATCCTTCCCCATGGTAGAGGCTCTGTGTGGGGAGACCTTGGCCCCAGGTCTGGCCCATATGGTCATGGTTGGCATGTGTGGGGTGTCAATGCTGGACCGCCTTTTCTTAGACCAGGCCATGGGGCTCCCTTCAGGGAAAGCATTTACAAAAGCAGAGAAACTCCAAAGGCTCAAAAGCTGCTCTCTTGTCGGCTAAGGGTAACCCACCTGTGGTCCTTTTTTTTTTTTTTTTTTTTTTTTTTTTTCATTGTTGCTGCCTTTTAAGCCACGGCTGTCCGAATCAGCAACTGGCTGGAAAGGCTGAAGCCAGAAGGGATTCTGTTCCCTCAGGCACCGACTCTTTCAAAGCTACCAAGGGAACTCATCTAAATCTCTGTCCCTCTAAAGAACTCAAGACTCAAAGGTTGAGGTGGAATTCTGCTCCTCAGAGAGGTTGAATAGCAATTCACTCACCTCCCTCTCCTTGCTTGTGTCTTCCTGGAAAAGCCCTCCTGCTTCTCCTGGCCCCTCCTTAAAAACCCTTCTCTACCTGGCTCCTTCCTACCACTTCCTGTCAGCTAGTTGCTGACTCAGCCTCCTGACTGAAGGTGAACTTTATTTAATCAAACAAATGTAACATATCTTTCCACCATTAAACAGATGTTCCAGAGCATAAACAAAAGTAACACACCTTAAAAATAATGTTCTACAACATTTCCCCCTTTTTGTCTAAACAAAACAATGAAAGGTTTTAACATAATAAGACTGTACACAATAGGAACAATTATCAAGTAAAGACTGTATTCACAATGTAATGAATTCCAGTTCATTTGTGTTTGGTAACTTAAAAGAAAATACTCCACTATCTATCCAATCTTAATGAATCTAAGGTTTTATACCTAATTTACTTTCTATCATAACTAAGGAAAACTACAACTATAACTATCTAATCTTCAACTCCATCAAAGGCCCCAGAAGGATAATATTATTTAAGTAAACAAAAAGTGCATTGCAAACAACTTCCAAAACTCCAGCAACAACAGACACATCTGACTGCCTGGACAGTCATTCAAAGTTCCTTCTGCAACATTGGGGCATCCATCTTCAGCCTACAGGCCCAGAGTATCTGGCAGACTTCTCAGTGAAGCAGGAAATTTGAAGGACTATCCTGACTTGTATTGTAAAGTTCATTAGTTGCTTTTCTCTGTGTCCGGCAGAATATCTGACAGACTCTTCTGTGAAGTAGGAATTTAGAAGGACTGTCCTTATTTGTATTGGCAAAGTTCAACAGTTCTTTTTCCTATGTGTCCTGCATGTCCAGTCTGCACACACATTGTCAGCAGTCAAAAGCAAGAACAGTTCCTTTGCCCAGTGGCTAACTTTGCCACAATGAAAGCAAATTCCATAAGGAGTTTCTTCAATGCCCATCACCTTCTGAAGTAAATTTGCTGCACAGATGTTCTTGTCATGAAAAAAAGTAACAAAACATTGGTGAGACAGTCGTGTAGCTGCCCCTGAACCGCTTGAACAGGCGTCGCACAGATCGTGTCTCATTGTCATGAAAAACCTTAAGTTAACAAAACATTTTAAATGCCATATTCTATATGGTTTTTGAAGTGTTTGGAAACCATTTATCCATCTAAAATATATCTCTATATGATCTTGAAAACATACTTAATGTATATACAAATTTGATTGTTATAAATGACTAACTACTAACCTGTGTTTCTTGATTATCCTAAATAGTTCATAACAATAGCTTTCAAAAACTAGAATTTTACCTTACATTTTTAAATGAACTGCACAGGCACAATACCTCAAACAAGAGTAGAAATATGCCTGGTGGTGGCAGCACATACCTTTAATCCCAGCACTCGAGAGGCAGAGGCAGGCAGATCTCTGTGAGTTCAAGACCAGCCTGGTCTATAGAACAAGATCCAGGACAGACACCAAAACTACACAGAGAAACCCTGTCTCAAAAAAAAAAAGAGTAGAAATGAATATACAGTGTAATAAAAATAACTTTAAATTTTTATCAATATACCATATCCTCCTAAATGAAAACAAATATCCATAACCCACCAAATAATCAAAAATCACCTCCCTCAACTCTTGGGAATATGGGCATAGTTTTCTCTAGATTGCTTCCTGCTGTCTGTGGACAAAAGCAGCTTTAGGTCCCAGAGAGAAAATTTGAGATAATGGCCAAGTCCTGGGAAGACCAGCTATAATCTCTGTTGATATATAACACCTGTCAAAATTTAGGAGATCTCATCTGATCAAACCTGATCAATATTAACCCTGAAGGAATCCACAGCCTCTCATCTCCTGTGGAAACAAAACTCCAACGCATTTTTTATTTCCATTTGACAAATATGTGTTTTTTGACTTCTTCTTTGAAGTTAAGGCAATCCCAAAGTTTCTAGACTGGTTCAGTTTTGCAGTCCTGTTCACAATCCCAGCAGCCCTCTTTTGCTCTTCAGCCTTCAAAAAATCAAAATCAGCACGATACTATGCAGGATCCAGATTCCCTGTGCATTTCCACCTTATGTGACTGTTTTCTTTTACTCTCTTTAAAGACTTTATTCTACAAACTATTGATCCCCCCATGACTATACCCTTTTTCTGTTCTTAAGCCTATGCACATTGTTAAACACACTGTAGCCTGTTTAGAGGTTTTTCTGTCTGGACCTCTTTTACTGCATACCTTTTAGCCTTTTTTTGATCGTGTGAGCAAACCTTTAAACTGCTACCAGCAGGCAGAAACTCTTAAAGGAGCCGTATCCTCTATTTCTTTTTTTCTCACAGCTTTCTTAAGCCCTTTGTGGAAATTCGGGTCCATGTTGGAATGCCAAAATGTTGTTGGTTATTTTAGTTCTTTTAGGGGGCCAGCCACCCAGCTCCCAAATAAATCACATGGAGGCTTATTCTTACTTATATATGCTCAGCCTTATCTTGGTTTGGTTCTTGCCAGCTTTCCTTAACTTTAAATAATCCCATCTATCTTTGGCCTCGGGGCTTTTCCCATTCTCTCACTTCTGTAAATCTTACTCTTACTCTGTGGCCTGCTGTGTAGCTGGGTGGCTGGCCCCTGGAGTCCTCCTCCTTCTCTGGCTACTTCTTTTTTCCTCTCAGATTTCTCCTTTTATTTATCCTCTCTGCCTGCCAGCCCCGCCCATCCTTCCTCCTGCCTCACTATTGGCTGTTCAGTTCTTTATTAGACCATCAGGTGTTTCAGACAGGCACAATAACACAGCTTCACAGAGTTAAACAAGTGCAGCATAAACAAAAGTAACACCCCTTAACATAATATTCCCCAACCCATGTTAAACAAGACAAATCTAATTGTCATATCTGCCGACGTGTTTCCAAAAGGGCCACTGCTGACATGAAGCTCTCCATGCCTTCTGTGTGGATGTCAACAGACTTCCTCTGTGAGACTGTGCCCTCCCTCTGAGACCCAGGGGACCACCATACTTCCCTACTGTCCAGTTATAGCTACTGTGGCTCCTCTGCACAACACCAGCAGTCGGTGGCGCATCCACCCTCACCCTCCAGGTCCCTCACCCTCCAGGTCCTCACCCTCCAGGTCCCTCACCCTCCAGGTCCCCGATCTGGAGCTTTTTCATGACTGGTGCGTGGTGTCTTCTGACCCAGGCTCCTAAGGCTCACCCTCAACTCCATCTTGTCCCTCTCACTTGTCTCCTGGAACTTTCTCCCCTTCGCCGGTTGACTTCGGAGTGGGAAACCTTTGGTGCAATGTCTTGGGCATGTCTCCTTTGTCCCCATGTCACTGCCAACTCTGGTGAGATCAGGAGCAGTCTGCTGTCTCTAACTATTGAAGTCCCTCTATGGGACACCCCAGGTTCTCAGCTCCCAGACACCCACAAGGCTTTCAGACAGAGGCATGAGTTTGGGTGAGTCATCGGGTTTGGGTGACTGGTACAGAGCTGATCCCTGAAAGGGCTCCCCCTGCTTCCAGGTTCCTGCAGTTTCTGGCAGTAGTGTGAGCCCTGTTGCTGTGGCCTACGGTTGCTACTTGTGAAACGTGCATTTCCTTTCTCACCATCTGGCATCTTTGTGACCTTTCCAACACTCGAATAAGGGTTTTGCCCTGGCCCTTTAGACTTGACTGTTGTGGTTTGAATGAGACCAGCCACCATAGGCTCGTATATTTTCATACATGGTCTCCAGTTGGTGGAACTGTTTGGGAAGGACTAGGAGGTGTGGCCTTGTTGGAGAAGATGTGTCACTGGGGGTGGGCTCCTCCTTAGACCATTTTGGTGAGACTAATGGCTATAAGGCCACTGGCTTTGCATTCAAGCCTGTGATTTTCCAGTTGGCCTGCATGGAACCCGGACAGGAACCCTCCTCTTCTGAGCCTCTTCCCTCACGTCCCTGGCACAGGTTGTTTCCTGTGAAAAATGTAGTTGACAGGTTGGGCTTTGAGCTGTTCCTGAGGAAATCAGCAAGGAATTGTGTGGGCAAGTGGGAGAGATGTGTGCTAATGGAGATCTGAGAATAAGGTTTTTAAAAACATTTTTATATTAGTAATAAGTACAGTGGAAACCAAATTAACAACTAAGTCCTTCCTCCTTACACTGCTTCCGCCAGGCATTTTTCACAGCAAGGGGAAAGTGATGCAATGTGAAAGGAAATATGGTAAAAGTTAAGGCTTAATTATGAACAATACCTAATGGTAGTCATTATAATATATTAACATGAATTATGAGTATTAATGTGTCCAACATGTGAATAACATAGTGAAGAATGAGTTTGTGTATGCATGTTCTTACACAACATAAAGGCTAAATTCTATTCTATAGAAGGAGGTTAATATGTGTCTAAAGAATCAAGAGCTATACTACTGAAAGAAAATGCCAAACACCTATCTAAAAGGGTGGACAGTACTTTTCTCTGAAAAGATGTATTCCGGGTGACAGGAAAGTGAGACAGGGGATTTCTCTTTCAACCTTTATTTCTGTCCTATTTTGCCTCCCTGTGCTGTGATAAGACACTGCCCCAAAGTCATTGATGGAAGAAAGGGCTTATTCAGCTGATAGGTCACAGTCCATCATGGAGGGAAGCCAAGGACGAGCTCAAGGAAGGAGCCTGGAGCAGGAGCTGAAGCAGAGGCCATGGAGGGGAGCTGCTTACTGGCCTGCTCTGCATGGCTTGCTCAGCCTGCTTTCATATACCACTCAGGACTACCAGCCCAGGGGAGGCACCACCCACAGTGGACTTGGCCCTTCACATCAACCAATAACCAAGACAATCCCTCCAGACATGCCTACAGGCTCATGGGATTGGTCGAGGAGACGGTCCTTCAGCTGAGACTCCCCCAGACAGATGGGTCAGGTTGCCAGTTGGAGCTGGCTAGGAGAATTGCTGTGACCAAAACTGATATTAAAGGTAAGTTCGGAATCAGCTGACATGCTTCTTTTTCCCCTCATAAAACTAGAACAGGGACATTTTCACCTGGCCGGGCACTGTGTCTTTGGATGGGGTGTGTTGTCCGACTCCGTCCTTCCCGTTAGTATAGAACAGTCGCTTAATAACCCCGCATAGCACAAAAGTCCTCAACCCAATATTTGATTTTGAGATTAATTATATGGTTATATTTGACATAGGTCATCAATTATATTGGAGAAGTCCACTGGGAACAAAGTTTAATATTGCCCCCGGTGCCCAGACTGCCTCCTACTTTACTGTTTCCTAAGCTGCATGCCCATGGGAACTCCCATTTGGTCCTTTTTGAGTTCTCACATGTTGCTTGGACTCAGCTGTCCAACTCCAGGGTTCCGCCCCCACTCGGTTAAACACTAATTCTGTGAGGACTTGCTTGTTTTTGGTTTTTGTTTGTTTGCTTTTTTAGTCTGCCTGTTCATTTGCCTTTCGAGGCTGCTTTTCTATGTATCCCTGGCTGACCTGGAAACCTCTACATAATTCCAGGCTGGCTTCATAGCAATCCTCCTGTCTCAGGTCACAGTGTGCTAGAATTACTGATGTGTGCCTGTGTAAGTGTTTATCAGGCATTCTGGTATACTCAACGCTGAGAGGAGGCTGGGGGAAGAGTGGATAAAAAATCCTCTCTGCCTTGAAAGAACTCAAAAAGCCAGTTAAAAAGAGGAAACCCAAGCCAATAAAACCCAAACAAGGACAAAAGAAACCAAAAACTCAAGTGAACAGTGTGATGGGCAGGAGGCTGCCCTGTCTGCATCCTGAGCCTGGGAGAGCAGGGTGGAGGCCAGCTACAGGGGTGAGAAGAGGCCCCGCGCTCAGACTTCTGTTCAAACTGTCTTCCTGAATCCTCGCATGGCTGCTTCTCCCTCTCCTGCCTCTCACCTGCAAGGTGACCCGGCCTCATCAAGTCTGTGCTCCAGAAGTCACCTGACCCAGCTGTCAGTCTGCGGCGTGGCACTTGCTGACTGCTGCCCCCCACCTGCAAGGGAGGTGTATTTTGGCAGCCCAGCCCCATCCTCCACCTGTGTTCCTGTGTGTGAGCTGAAGCCAAGGGTACTGCTCACTACACAGAGGAAAGTGTCTGGAAACAGGGCCTCCCTTTCCTGCCCTCCCTGAATGTGGAGGAGGAGGATGTGGGAAGGACTGTGGAGGAATGACTCAGAAATGCAGGCAGGATAAGAAGCCAGACCACCCTACAGGAAGGAGAGGCTGAACTCTGACCTGGGCACCGTGGATGCCCAGAGAATCCACGTTTCCTCCTCTTGGGCCCCACGTGTGGGTGACCATGCAAGGCCTGCCAGGTGGATTGCCTTCTCCTGCCTTCTTCTCCAGCCCACAGAGCAGAGCAGCAGTGGAGGCTGGCTTCGGTCCCGAGACCTCCCAGGAGCTAGCAAAGCACACCTACTCCAAGGCAGTCCACAGCTGTGACCCTGCAAGGCTGGCACACCGTCCCCCGGCACTCCCTGAGGAAAACAGCGACATCTGTCACTGCTCAAGTCATCTGTACAGCCTCCTTTGAGGAACACGAGGAGGCCAGGCTGAGACGGTACAGAAACAGTCTCCTCCATGCCGGGCATGCTGAGGGTCCCAGGGTTCAGTGGTCACTGAGCTGCTGCTACTGTCCCATCCCCCTGACTGCAGGACAGCAGAGGACAGTGGCATCTTCGAGAAGGACAAGCGCTCTAATCATGACTTGCATTATTTTTATAATTCCTTTTTTCTTTTGACCTAGTTTTTTTTCTTTCTTTTTCTTTTCTTCTTCTTCTTTTTTTTTTTTTTTTTTTTTTTTTTTTTTTAGAAAAGGTTTCCAGCCGCCTTTCTCTTAAGCACAGAGGTCGGGCTGGTTTGCTTCCGTGTGGGCAGTGTTTGAAGCCGGCCTGGGAGGGCCTTGCGCTACCCCAGGGTGTGTGCAGGAGAGTCAGCTTGCTCAGGCCGTGCCTGGGGGCGGGGCTGGAGCCGAAGGGAGGGAGGGAGGGAGGGGAGGAAGGGGAGGAAGATGGGTAAGGGCAGCCCCCCCCCCCTCCGCCACAGTTCCCTGCGCCTTCCTGTCCATTTTCCCTCCTGCTCACTGCAGCTGGCCTACCTTCCTGAGATGTTTCAGAAGACATGGCTGCCCGGACCCCACTACAGGCAACAGTCCCCCTCCCTTGGTCTGGGAAGGAATGTTTTTGAAGATTGTCTTAGGGCCTGGAGAGATGGCTCAGGTGTTGAGAGCATTTGCTGCTGTTCCAGAGGACTTGGGGGTTCAATTCCCAGCACCCACAGGACAGTTCACAGCGATCTGTAATTCCTGTTGCAAGGATCTAACGCCCTCTTCTGGCCTCCATGGACACCAGGCCCGCGAGTGACACACTTTCATGCATGCAGTCAAACACTCATAATTAAAATAATAAATAAAATCTTTACACCTTCAAAAAAAAATCCAGGGCATGGTAATATACACCTTTAATCCCAGTACTTAAGAGGCAGAGGCAGGCAGATTTCTGTGAGTTTAAGGTCAGCCTGGTCTACATAGTGAGTTCCAGGACATCCAGTACTACGTTAAGATACCTTGTCTTAAAATATATATATATATATATAATCTTTCTTTTTTAATTCCTCTCATGACTATCACGAGCTGCCGGGAGCAGATGCTCTGGCCTAATGAGATGCCAGAGCTTGCCTTTTCTTGGAACGTGAACCTGCTTGACAAGCTGCCCTGCATGTCGGAGGCATGCGGCGAGAACCTAGGGACGCAGGCATGCAACTGGCTTTATACTCCAGGCTGTGTGTGAGCCCGGCACCCCTGAGCCCCAGTTCCCACATCTGTAACGAGAGAGAACAGTGCTGTTCCTTTTCTCAGAGCATCCTGGGGAGCACTGATGAGGTCAGGCCTGCACTGGGGATCTCCAGGGAAGCACATCCATTAGATAAGGGGGCAGTAGACAGAGTACTGGTTAACTCGTCATCCTTGTCACCAAAATGCCTGATGTGGACGTTACAAGTTTTGGTTGGAAGTCTAGAGAAGACAGCATCCTGGCCGAAATCAAGCAGGAAGGGTCCTTCACCCTTCTTGTTAAGTGCGGACCTTCATCTGATTGGATGAGGCCTCTCATCTCAGGTTACACTATCTGCTGTACTCAGTCCACCGACTCAGACGCTACCCTCGTCAGAAACGTCCTCACGGGCCACATCCAGAACAATGCTTTACCCAGTGTCAGGGCACAGACAAGTTAACACACAAACAGCCAGCGAGCACACGGAGCCGGTTAGCACACCTGACCCGTCATTACTGTCCGTCATCACTGGCCGTCACTGGCCGTCACTGGCCATCATCACTGGCCGTCATCACTGGCCGTCACTGGCCGTCATCACTGGCCGTCATCACTGGCCGTCACTGGCCGTCATTACTGTCCGTCACTGTCCGTCACTGGCCGTCACTGGCCGTCATTACCGGCCGTCATTACTGGCTGTCATTACTGTCTGTCACTGGCCGTCATCACTGGCCGTCATCACTGGCCGTCACTGGCCGTCATCACTGGCCGTCATCACTGGCCGTCATCACTGGCTGTCACTGGCCGTCATCACTGGCCGTCACTGGCCGTCATCACTGGCCGTCATTACTGGCCGTCATCACTGGCTGTCACTGGCCGTCATCACTGGCCGTCACTGTCATCACTGGCCGTCATCACTGGCCGTCACTGTCTGTCATCACTGGCCGTCATCACTGGCCGTCACTGTCTGTCATTACTGGCCGTTACTGGCTGTCACTGTCTGTCATTACTGGCCGTCACTGGCCGTCATCACTGGCCGTCACTGTCTGTCATCCCTGTCCGTCATCACTGGCCGTCACTGTCCACTGCCATCACTGACAACGCTCCCACTTGGACTCACTGCCCTTACTTCCTGCCCAGTCTTACAGGTGGAGGAAGCCCTGGATCTCTTGGAGATCCTCACCAAAGACCAGTTCAAGACCTTTGTCTTCCTGTGCCAGAAGAATCCTCCCATTGGCCCTGAGTTCCCAGAGGTGACAAGAATTTAGCCCCGACACACAGTCTCCAAACGTTTCCCATGTCCTCCCTTTGGAATTGACCCCAGTCTCATGAAGGTCAGCCTGAGCGCTTTCTCTGCCACAGCCCGGGACAGGCCCGGCCACCCCGGAGTCAGCTCTTGCTTTGAGGGATTTGAACCTTAGGCAGATCTGAGGCGCCTGCTCACTCTCGCCACCACTGACACCCGTGCAGTCACCGTGCTTAAAAAGGTTCTCAGTTCCTCTCTGGAGGGGGCGAGCCTCCACACCTGCCTCCCCTGCAGCCTCAGGGGCTGAGGAGGCCTGGGCCCAGCCCCTCCTGCCCCATACCTGCAGTGCTGGGATAGGACGACGGGGGACCCGGGATGCCAGACACCAGGTCCTCAGGACAGAGGAGAGTGTGAAGGCAGGAGTGCACCCAAACTCACCCCTCCACACGGCCTCACCCTCCACAGCCTCACCCCCCACGCCTCCCCCCCCCCCCCCCCCCCCCCCCCCCCCCCCCCCCCCCCCACACGCCTCACTCCACAGCCTCACCCCTCCACAGCATCACCCTCCACACAGCCTCACCCTTCCACATAGCCTCACCTTCCACACAGCCTCACCCTCCACACGGCCTCACCCCTCCACACGGCCTCACCCTCCACAGCCTCACCCTCCACAGCATCACCCTCCACACAGCATCACCCTCCACACAGTCTCACCCTCCACACGGCCTCACCCTCCACACGGCCTCACCCCTCCACATGACCTCACCCTCCATAGTCTCACCCTCCACACAGCCTCACCCTCCTCACAGCCTCACCCATCTAGAGGGTCTCTATCTGATAGACGGGAAGATTCTAGGGCAGGATGTTGTCTAAACAGCTCTCTCCTGGGTTTTGGAGAGTTGGTAGCAAGGCTGATCAGGTATCACTGGTTGAATCAAGTATGCATGTGGGGTGGACGGCAGAGTGGCTGGCACAGACAGCAAGGGTAGGAATGGACTAGTGGGGCACCTGTGTGGGCCTGGGGTAGTGGGAGCAGTGGTTTCCCATTGGCTTTGGAGTGAAGAGACCCAGGAGAGAGCTGTTTCGGCAACATCCTGGCGCTGGGCGCGCAGTGGACAGCTTTCTGCTTTATGTTTATACTCTTCTTCTTTCCTTTAGAAGTCGCACTTCCTGACACAGATGCCCCCCCCACACACACACATCCTACAGGTGTCAGGAGCTTACAGAGCACCAGGGCAAGCATTTTGTACTGGACCTGAACTAGTTTCCCTTCTGGCCACCTGGAAGGCACCAGGTTCTCTCTCTGTCCAGGATTAAGGTGCCACGTGTTAACTACAGACACTGGAGAATAAGCCAGACCCACCCCCTGTGATCTCACTTCCAACCTACATGGGATTCAGGGTCCTCAGAACCAGAAGGGCCCCTGACAGCAGATGCTGGGAGCTGGAGGCCAACAGGAAGCAGAGAGAGACAAATGCTGGCATTTAGCTAGGCTTCTCCTTTGTACTCAGTCCAGGCCCCCAGTTCATGGCATGGTGCTGCCCACATCCAGGGGGATCTTCTTGCCTCAACCCAATCTAGAAATTCCTAGACAGACATATGCTGTCTGTCTGTTTTTACTCTTTTGGGGGCCCCACCACCCAGGTCCCAAATAAATCATATACAGAGATTTATCCTTAATTATAAATGCCCTGCCTTAGCTTGGCTTGTTTCTTGCCAGCTTTCCTTAAATTATTCTGTCTACCTTTTGCCTCTGGGCTTTTCCCGTTCTCTGACTTCTGTAAATCTTACTCTTACTCCATGGCTTGTTGTGTAGCTGGGTGGCTGACCCTGAAGTGCTCCTCCTTCTCTGGCTCTTCCTTCTGCCTTCTCTCCTCCCAGATTTCTCCTTCTGTATCTTCTCTCTGCCTGCCAGCCCACCCATCCTTTCTCCTGCCTTGCTATTGGCCTTTCAGGTCTTTATTAGACCATCAGGTATTTTAGACAGGCAAAATATCACAGCTTCACAGAGTTCAACAAATGCAACATGAACAAAAGTAACACACCTTAAAATAATATTCGACAACAGACATGCCCGGGTCTGTGATTCTAGATCCTGCCACATTGGCAATCAGTCTGAACCATCACAGGGGGCAGGTTGAGAATGTACACACAGGACAGAAGGAACAGAAACCAAACCACAAGGGGACTGAGGACCAGCAAGGGCTAAGAGAGGCAAGAGACAGGATAACAGATAACAGTGCTGGATGCTGGGAGATTTGGGTTGTCACAGCAGGAGGAACTGCCTACCACCACAGCAGGATGGGGCGTCACAACTGTCATCCCTGGGGTCCTTTAGCTTCTTTCCATTCCCAGAAGAAGGCAAGTCTATGGGGCATTGGCCAAGGAGGCAGCTGAGCACCCTCTGGGGACAGGGAGGAAAGTCCCCCACAGAGGACTCTCTGGTGTAAAATGTCGTTAGGAGTGAGGCCAGCGGGGCTGTGGGAGAGAGCCCTGCATGAGGCTAACTTAGAGCCAGATGCCTTAAATCCTAGCACTGGGGAGGGAGAAGGCAAGAGAATCTTAGGGAAGAGGGCGGAGGGCTTTGTAACGACCCAGCCTCCTGACACCCTGCCTACTCCCCGTGAAGACACTATGCTGTTCTTGGGGGCTCTGTCCCACCGCACGCCCCTCCCCCGGGTCCTCTTCCCAATACCACTGCACTGGGGACGTTTCCAGAACGCGGACAGAAAGGAGGGAGCAAAACCACAGCAAGCAGAGTGGCGGCAGCCGTGTCTGAGTGTGCGCGCTGCTCCAGGAACAAGATGAAGGTCTCGTAGCCCAGGCTAGCTTTGAACCATAGGCTAATGAACACGACCTTGGACTCCACCTTCCAAGTTCTGGGGTATTGCCACCACACCTGTGGTGCTTTTGTCCCTCAGAGATGGCACAACCCAGGAGCAGGGGCTGGAAGCCGAGGCCAGGGCAGTGTGGAGAGGCCCGGATAGCAGTGCTTAGGGGACCAGAAATGAGGTCACCTGGACAGGCTTCTCGGGAGATCACAGTGGTTACGTCATTGACTTGGATTCACACGGTGATCAGAGGGACAGTCACCATTTGCTGCCCCTCCACTCTGCTGGGCACATCTTGTTATTAGTCAACAGGCAGACAGCTGACCCCACCATGGGGAGGGGCCCTCCCCAGATCAGGGAGAGGCACAGCTCTCCAAATGCAGCCCAGAGGTTACAATGACTATGCCCCTGGACCACTTGTGTGTTCTCTGCAGACTCACACGACTCCGTGATTTTCTCTCCTCATACACTAGGTGGATATCTTTCCCAGAATGCACTTACTAGCATGTCGGTTCGTGTTTCATTGACTTACACAAGCCAGAGTTACCTGGAAAGAGGGACCACCAATTGAGAAAATGTCTCCATCAGGTTGGTCTAGAGGCAAGTCTATGGGGCCTGCTAATGGAAACCAGGATTGTTTCTGGAATCCCAGCATTCTGGAAACTGAGGCAGAAGAAGCATGAGTTTGAGGCTTGTCTTGGTACATGAGCCCAGCCTCCAAAACAAAAACCAAACACAAAGCTCTCAGGAGAGCACAGGACTTCTAAGTCCTGCTCACCACACTGCTAATGGATTACTCCATTCATCGCCCCGTTCACTCCCCGTTTCATAGATTTCATCATTAGTTCATTGCTGCAAGACAGTAAGTAGTTCTAAGCCTGGACCCTGAGAACCATTACCTATGGTCAGATCCTCAGTCACCCACTTGGAGCTTTAGAAACCTCATCCTCCTGGAGGGCAGTTTCCCCATTGAAAATGTCACAATGCCTCTGGGGTGAGGTGACGGTCTGGTGGAGAAACACACTTAAAATGTGTCAAATAGTCCTTGGTCCCCCAAGTGCTACTGTGTGCTGGAGATACCGAGTGTGGCACTGGAGACCCAGTTCACATCCTTGAGGGGCTCGCAGCCCAGGTCATGTTCATTCTGTTCAAGCTGACTGCCCGTCGGCCAGGACAGGGTAGGAAGAGGCTGCAATGTCCTCTGTTCTCCAAGGACTTTTCTTCATCAGCAGACCCCACAGCTCTGGGACTGTAGCCCAGATGGCCAGTGGCTGAATTTAGTTTTTTGCACCTGGAAGTCAGCTCAGATCTCTTTGATGGGGTTCTTCTAGAACCCAGAAGCATCTTTCTGTCTGAAATGAGAGGGGCCTTGTGAGTACCAGGGGCTGCTCTAACAAGGTCATCCTCCCAGGGAGGTGATTGGTGAAGATCCTGTCCCAGTACTGTCTTGATGACACCTTGTTATGTACCTTGAAGCTGAAAGCTCAGCCTTGTAAGAAAGCCGCAGCTTTAACTAGGGCACCGGCCCAGCTTTGCTGATACCCGATTGCCCAGCACTCTGTGCCTTGGATCCGGCTGTTGCTGTATGGAGGCAAGAGCCTCTGATCTCTCTTTTCTTCAGAGCATGGGCAGAACAAGACTGGAGTCTCGTTTGTCTGTCTGAGAAGGAGACTTTCAGAGCCAGGCAGCTTGTGGGAAATAATGTGACTGAAGGGGGTGTCCAGCAATTAGATGATGTGAGCCTAGGCAGCCCTGCTCAGAGTGAGCCCAAGTGCAGTGGGGCACCATGGGGAGGGGGTACCTGGATTCTGGGACTAGAGACACGCAGCCAAGCACTAAGGGTGTGGGGGGGGGGCTGTATCGGGTAGAAGAGTGGCCAGTGGCCTGCACAGTGCATGGAGAATGCTTTTTTCCCAAACGGATGAGAGCCTAATTAAATCCTGTGATCACGGGTGGCAGGATCAGGGCCCAGGGATGCCAGCACCCCTCCTTCTTTAGTGGGCACACAGAGGCACCAATGCCAGACAAGTGAGTAGAGGCCCAGGGTTTGACTGTGGGTCTCCTATTCTCTCCTTGCCCATCACCTGCCTTAGCTGGGAACAGAGCAGTCACCTAAGGTCTCTGGGCTGCAGACACTCTCTGGAGGACCACAGACCTTCTGGAAATGGCCAAGCTCTGTCCACAGCTGTCATGCCCCCGGTCCCTCCCAGATTCTCCGTTATGAACAAATAAAAGACTTTAGTTCTTGGTCTCTGAATCTTCTCCTAGGCTTGACTTCATCCAGACAAGAAAAAAAAAAACAAATAAAACAACAAACAAACAAAAAACAAGAACTCAGACCCTGATGCTGGCGCACACACTTTACTCCCAGTGCTCTGGAGGCCAAGGCAGGCCGTCCACAGTTTGAGGCCAGCCTGGGCTACACAGAGAGACCTTGCCTCTAAAAAACAAAAACAGACAAAAAGTGGGGCCAGGTGTGGTGGTGCATGTCTTTGATCCCAAAACCTAGAGGGCAGAGACAAGTGATTTCTGTGATTTGAAGGCCAGTTTGGTCTACTTGTCAAGATCAGGCCAACCAGGGATATATAGGGAGACCCAGTAAAAAAAGAAAGAAAGAAATAACATACATAAAAGGGAGGAAACCCACTGGGAGTTGGGAAAGAGGAAAACAGGGGGTATGTGAATCTGAGTGAAGTGCATGAGACACACCCGTGGAAATGCCACCCATTAAACTCACTGTTTTGTTATACTAATTTACATAAATTTTTAAAAGGTAAAAATTTCTTGAAAAATAACAGCAATAAGAAACCACACAACAAAACAAAAAAATCTTCGCAGAAGCCTACCTCTGCTCTCCTACACAGCTCTTTTCTGGTGCCGCCCACGGAGAGGCTTGGCGCTGACAGCCCGATCTCTCTTCCCTGCTCCCTCTCTCCTACCAGGTTTTCATTTGGCGTTTGCCTGCTGGTTTGCTGAGAACGTGGACCTGTTCTTTGTGTGGAGAAGGATGGGGGGGGGGGTCTAGCGGTTTTCTGGGACTGGGTTTAAACGCAGCTTCCCAGGGTCCCAGCAGCGGACCGAGGAGCACTTAGCCCTCGGCATCTGGGGGCCCTGATCAAATAATGGCCGCCGCCCCCTCCATGTGGTCCCGGCTGCTGTCCAGGGTCACCCTGCAGGCAGGGATACTGGAGAGTACGGTGTCACAGAAGGAGAAACCAGGGCTCTGTGAAGTCCTCTGGGCCTCTGGGGTCAGCGAGAGACAGCCCTGCCTGGGCTCCAAATCCTCACTCTGCCTTTGGAGTCAGGGGAGGTGAAAATCTTCTTGGTTTGGTTCTGTCATGGAGTTGTGAACGTCTGCAGGCATCAGCCACTCATTTTAAAACCACCTCTGGAGGGCCACGGTGTGCTACCTGGATCTCCTGGAGCCCAGGGTCCTCGAATTGTGAGGAGCTGGGCAGATGTGAGCTGAGGATTAGACACCACCTTCCCAGGCCTCCTCCCAGTCCACCTTCAGGACCTCCTTTCCGTTCAGGATTCATTCCCACCAGACAGAGAAAGCACAGATCCCTAAGAACCGGAGTTTAGTCTTGGCGGCAGGTGGGAATACCTGAGCAGCAGTGAGAGCCCAGAGCCAGACTGAGTACCAGGCCCTTAGAGGAACAGCTCTCCTTAAAGCTGGCCCACCCCAGAAGGACACCTTAGTGGCTGGGTGTCCAACACAGGGTACAGTGGATGTAGATGGTACTGATAGTGATGACTGAGCTGGCCATTGGTCCTTCTCCCGACTTCCTTTCTTGTAGGGTGATGTGTGGAGGGACTGTATGCTTGGGGTAGCCCGGACGTCCCCTCCTGCCCTTCTCCAGGCTTTTCCCACCAGATCGTGGGCAGGGCTCGGCCTCTCTTAGCCTGTGTGCATAGGCATGGGTGAGTAGCTTCTTGTGGTATTCTGGTAAAGCAATTGGGCTTCTCTATAAATATGGGTTCCCTCCCTTCCTCTTCCTTCTTTTGCTGCCCATCTTTATTTATTCACGTCTCCTCCAGAGGAAGCGAAACTCAGCTTGCCCTCTTCTAGGCGGCACAGCCTGGGGGCTGGGTGAGCATCGGAACAAACAGAAACTTCCAGATGCAAATGCATCTGTTGACCACCCCACGCCCCTGACTCCAGGTCGGTGGCTTTTATCCCTTTGAGGATCAGGACTGAACAGGTTGAATTAAACCAAGGGAGGACAGAATCCTGTGGGTTCTGTGTGCTTAAAATGGGGCTTCATTAACGGAGCATTTCTCTTTTTGAAGGCAAGTTTGAGAAACAGGAATATATGGCCGCCTGGAGGGCCAGGTGGCCAGTAGGCAGCTGGGGTGTTGGGGCAGGGGCTCCACTAGGCGTTTGTGCTACTGAGGACTGCCACCAGACCTGTCACATATTAGTGGGGAGGTCAGGGTCCTCCTCTTGGAGTTCATGGTCTCATTAATCAAAGAATAGAAGAATGGACTCCAAAGAAAGCTTGAGGATAATGTTATTAGAGTTTAAAAGAAAAAAAATATTTTGTTTTTTTGAGACTAGGTTTCTCTGTGTTGTCCTGACTGTCCTGGAACTCACTCTGTAGACCAGGCTGGCCTCAAACTCACAGAGATCCTCCTGCCTCTGTCTCCCAAGTGCTGGAATTAAAGTCGTGCACCACCACTGCCTGGCCAAAAGAAAAATTTCAAAGCAAGCAAACTGTGAATCTAGGCAGCTGCCTGGAGGAGGGAGATGGAGAAGAGGAAACCTGACGATATCTTCTTAGAGTTAGGCTTGGAGGTCAGCCATGTGGTGGACAAGCATCCACATGGCAGAGCGGGGAGCTTTACAGAAAAAGCGATGTCCAAAGTGTAGGATAAGCATGCTTAGAACAGGGATAGAAAGATGGAAAGGAAATGTCACTCTTTCTGAGTAATTCAGAGAACTGGGCGGAATGAACCGCATGGCTGTGGATCTGTAAGCCACCGCACTGAGGGTGGGAATTCATTAAGGGATAATTATTCCTCCCCTACCTTTAACAAGCTTAAAGTAAACTCTTTCTCCCGAGGGGTGGTCCTCGGCCAGGTGATTGATAGGCACAGCTGGATTAACACTTTTTAAAAAAATGTTTTCAGCAGCTTTGAATGTTGGGGTGCCACCCAGGCCAGGCTGGCCTCCACACAGCCCCCATCAAGGCTACTGTAACACTGGTGGGCCCTGAAAGAGTTACCCCACGTTGAGAGTTAGCTTGATGCCTGCTGCATGACGGAAACTCAGTCGATATGCGAAAGTTAAAAGACCGAAGGATAGTTAGAGGGGGATCTCACCTGCAGGACAGATGGCTGCTTCCTCTGTGTCCCAGAGAAGAGGGGAAGGACGAAGAGGGAAGGACGGGAAGAGGGGGAGAGTATTGTGCACCTGTGATCTCTTTTGTAAGGCTCTAACCCCATCATGGGGTACATCCCTCAGGACGGCATCTCACCCTGTCTCCCAAACACCCCACTTGAAATACCTAAACATTATCTCATGGGGAGTGAGGCTTTCCTTGAGTCCTTTTGTGCCACAGTGACAGCGTTACCATGGACTGGGCGATGTGCTAAGAACAGATATGTTTTTCTCATAGCTTGGATGGGAAGTCCAAGATTGAGCCACTGCATGCAGTGAGCCTACACCAGTCCATGGCAGACATGCAGTGAGCCTACACCAGCCCATGGCAGACATGCAGTGAGCCTACACCAGCCCATGGCAGACATGCAGTGAGCCTACACCAGCCCATGGGAAACATGCAGTGAGCCTACACCAGCCCATGGCAGACATGCAGTGAGCCTACACCAGCCCATGGGAAACATGCAGTGAGCCTGCACCATCGCATGGCAGACATGCAGTGAGCCTACACCAGCCCATGGGAAACATGCAGTGAGCCTGCACCATCGCATGGCAAACATGCAGTGAGCCTGCACCACGCCATGGCAGACATGCAGTGAGTCTACACCAGCCCATGGGAAACATGCAGTGAGCCTGCACCATCCCATGGCAGACATGCAGTGAGCCTGCACCACGCCATGGCAGACATGCAGTGAGCCTGCACCATCCCATGGCAGACATGCAGTGAGCCTACACCAGCCCATGGCAGACATGCAGTGAGCCTACACCAGCCCATGGCAGACATGCAGTGAGCCTACACCATCCCATGGCAGACATGCAGTGAGCCTACACCAGTCCATGGCAGACATGCAGTGAGCCTACACCAGCCCATGGCAGACATGCAGTGAGCCTACACCACCCCATGGGAAATATGCAGTGAGCCTACACCACTCCATGGGAAACATGCAGTGAGCCTACACCAGCCCATGGGAAACATGCAGTGAGCCTGCACCATCCCATGGCAGACATGCAGTGAGCCTGCACCATCGCATGGGAAACATGCAGTGAGCCTACACCACCCATGGAAACATGCAGTGAGCCTACACCAGCCCATGGGAAACATGCAGTGAGCCTACACCAGCCCATGGCAGACATGCAGTGAGCCTACACCAGCCCATGGGAAACATGCAGTGAGCCTACACCAGCCCATGGCAGACATGCAGTGAGCCTACACCAGCCCATGGGAAACATGCAGTGAGCCTGCACCATCCCATGGCAGACATGCAGTGAGCCTACACCAGCCCATGGCAGACATGCAGTGAGCCTACACCAGCCCATGGGAAACATGCAGTGAGCCTACACCACCCCATGGGAAACATGCAGTGAGCCTACACCAGCCCATGGGAAACATGCAGTGAGCCTACACCAGCCCATGGGAAACATGCAGTGAGCCTGCACCATCCCATGGCAGACATGCAGTGAGCCTGCACCATCCCATGGCAGACATGCAGTGAGCCTGCACCAGCCCATGGCAGACACGCGGTGAGCCTGCACCATCCCATGGCAGACATGCAGTGAGCCTGCACCAGCCCATGGCAGACATGCAGTGAGCCTGCACCACGCCATGGCAGACATGCAGTGAGCCTACACCAGCCCATGGGAGACATGCAGTGAGCCTACACCAGCCCATGGGAGACATGCAGTGAGCCTGCACCATCCCATGGCAGACATGCAGTGAGCCTGCACCATCCCATGGCAGACATGCAGTGAGCCTGCACCAGCCCATGGCAGACATGCAGTGAGCCTGCACACCATGGCAGACATGCAGTGAGCCTCACCACCCATGGCAGACATGCAGTGAGCCTGCACCATCCCATGGCAGACATGCAGTGAGCCTGCACCATCCCATGGCAGACATGCAGTGAGCCTGCACCATCCCATGGCAGACATGCAGTGAGCCTGCACCACCCATGGCAGACATGCAGTGAGCCTACACCAGCCCATGGCAGACATGCAGTGAGCCTCACCACCCATGGAGACATGCAGTGAGCCTGCACCAGCCCATGGCAGACATGCAGTGAGCCTGCACCATCCCATGGCAGACATGCAGTGAGCCTGCACCATCCCATGGCAGACACGCAGTGAGCCTGCACCATCCCATGGCAGACACGCAGTGAGCCTGCACCATCCCATGGCAGACATGCAGTGAGCCTGCACCATCCCATGGCAGACACGCAGTGAGCCTGCACCATCCCATGGCAGACATGCAGTGAGCCTGCACCAGCCCATGGCAGACACTGCAGTGAGCCTGCACCATCCCATGGCAGACATGCAGTGAGCCTGTCACCATCCCATGGCAGACATGCAGTGAGCCTGCACCATCCCATGGCAGAAGGTAGAAGAGCTCAAATTTAGAGCCTCAAGGTCTTTACCATGGGCATTAAACCAAAAATAACGGCTGACCTCTGGGGTCCTCCTCACCTGCAAAAGGCCCCAGGTCTTTAATACTATTGCCTTGAAGATTAACACACCCTTTTAGGGGAGCAAGCTTCAGTGTGCGGGTTACAAAGGGTTAACGATGTAGGTGTGTCCAACCTGTGGCTAAGGAGAGCTATGCATGCAGCTTAACACAAAAACCTGTGTTCACCATGAACACTAAGAGATATCTGGGTTTTTTTTCCCCCTTTGAGCATGAACTTTGTAGGTAACACCTTCAAGTCACAAGGTCAAAAGATTAGCCCTGCCTGGTAAAGTCTTCAAAATAGTTACAATAAACTAGAAAGAGAGATAAGAGCAAGCCTTCCCACCCTTCCTGCCTCTGTCACCACAAACACTTGAGTCCCGGTGACAAGAATGACGCCCTAGAGCAGCAGTGCTGGCCTTCCTGATACTGTGACCTTTCATACAGTTCCTCATGCTGTGGTTGACTCCAACCATAAAATTATTTGTTGCGACTTCATAACTGTAACTCCATTACTGTTATGAATCATAACGTAAACATCTGTGTTTTCTGAAGGTCTTAGGAGACCCTTATGAAAAGGTCGTTTGCCTCCCTCCCAAAGGGGTCGCGACCCACAGGTTGAGAACCACTGCCCTGGAGCATGGCAGTGCAGAGGAGAATTTGCAGTTTGACCTTGAAGATGACAGGAGGCAGAAGACCAGAGCAGAGATAAGGTAAGAAGAACAAGTCAGTATGTGAACAACAGCCGTGTGTGTCTGGTGCCAGACTACGCTCCAGGACGGTGGTCGACCTGCCACAGGGGAAGCCAATGGACAGAGCTTGTAAACCACCAGCACCCTGCCTCCAGGGAGCACTTCTAAGCTCTGGGCTCCAGAGACATGTTCACAGTCCCTGAATCCCGGTGCGCCTTCACTGAAAGCTGTGTGTGCCAACCTTGGAGTGTGTGCCTGAACCCAGAGCTTTTGAAACCCCGCCAAAGAGCGTCCATGTTGACACTAGTTTCCAGGGCAAGAAGGGAGCTTTGTACAGAGGAAGGATTCTGATGGACATTGAAAATCCCAACCGTGATGTCTGACGGGTCAAGAGGGAGGTAAGCCCCTCCCCTGCTGTCATCCACACGGTTATATAACGGCCACAGGACGCAGTGGCTGGGTACCAGGGCCTGGGAGTGTCAGGATTTGATTGTTCCCAACAGTGTGGTCTCCGGTGTTTCTCCAAATCTCTACACTTCTGTCTCCTTCCTGGAGAGGCAGCAATGAAAACAGTAACTCCTATTTTGGAAGGTGAGGGTAAGAATTAGAGAAATTAACTTAAGTAGTTTGTTTGTGCTAATTCGTGGTATATACAATACCTACACTGAACCACAAGAACTTCATGACAACACTCATGGCTCATGTCTGACGGCCAGTCAGGAGAGGTGAGGCCGGGAAAGGGCAGGGCTGGGAGGGATGGGCTCAGCTGCAGTGGGACGTTAGTACCCCCGAGCCACGGTGACAAACCCTGGGAATCTTTTTAGGTAGCATGTGGCATGTAGTCAAAGGAAGACATGCATCCCACCCTCAGGAAGGGAAATGGAGGCAGGATGGGTCATGTGGCTAGCGTGGAAATGCTGAGATTTGAGTCAAAGCCATCTGCCCCCAGAGACATCTGTGTCCACACTTCAAACTGCTGAAAATGTAATTTGTCTTTATTCGGGTTTTTTTTTTTTTTTCATTATGAGCTGTCACAGGAGAAGACATTTGCCAAGCAAAGGGATAAATTTGTCTTAAGCCTAATTTTCAGTGAACTTTTTCCTCGATCCTCCTTTAATAGACTAGCAGCCTTTAAACTGGAGATTACATAAAACACAAAATCCGTTTGAGCTGACATCTATCTAGAAGGAATAGACTTCGGGAATCCATGTGTCTTAGTGTCTAGTAGGCTTAAGGTACACTATCCACACATGGTACCATACCAGAAAAACAGAAGGTACCAAAGTGCCAGCGGCATTCACTACCACAGAGGTGCGACACGGGGGTTGAGATGGTGAGATGCCTGCATCCAGAGCTGAGGCGGTCCGAGCTGAAGGTCCAGCCCAGGACCGCAGCACGTCTCCAGAAACAATAGCTACAGACAGTGTTGAGAATTTCACGGACTGTGGAGGACTTCACCGGCGTGTGCTCGTAAGCACACACTTGAGGGTTTCACCCCAACCGCGGACCTTCGTTTTCTTCCCCTAGGCATCCTGCTCGCCCTGTCGTTAGTCAGCAGAGAGAAGGTGCCGGAGCACAAGCCTCGCATCTTCTAAACACCCTGCACCAGCCACCAGTTTGAAAGGAGCTGGGATACTTGTCAAAATGCAGGTGTCCTGGCTGTCCCCACCTTTGCTGACCAGGGTAGGGGATTCTACATTTCTTTCACGTCCTCCAGATGGCCCTGGGCAGGTGTGGAGGAGAGGAAGAGCAGGGAGGAACCTTCCTGGACCCCGCCGCTCCGGGTTTGTCTGAGCTTTGCCCTAGCCCTTCACTCGTGTCTTAGAACACGCTCCCTTCCGCGTGGACTCTCAGGGGGAGCAGCTGCCACGGGCTCTCTAGCCCACGCTGGCTGGGCGTGGCTGGCCCTCTCCATCCCGGGGGCGCTGCACGGAAGCCACCTTGCTCTGTCTCCATCCCTTCCTTCGCCGCAGCCGGGAGGGCCGCATCCCTGCGGGTGGGGCCATCTGGCCACACACCCGGCCGTGACTCAGCCTCGGCGGGCGGGCGGCACAGCCTCGGGCCGTGCGGGGACAAAGCTGCGCCACCGCGCCCCACCTGCAGGCCGCCCGGCGCCCCCGCCCTCCGCTCGGCTCCCGGAGGGAGGTGCTGCCTGTTGCCAGGCAGGCTGGGCCCGCGGCGGCTGCGGTTGGCTCCCGGTCGCCCGCCGCCCCCGCACCGCCTCCGCGCGCTGAGTCACCCCGCCCCGCCGGCCGCCGCCCCGCGGCTCCCCGACCTCTGCGCCTGCGCGTGCCGCTGCACCCCCGGGGGCCCCCACCGCGCGCGCGCGCACGAGCGCGAGCGCGCGAAGCGCCGGGCACGCGGAAAGGTCACCCGTTCTTCCTCTTTGCTGCGGTAGCCGACAGGGCTGCCCAGGAGACCCGTCCACTGTCGTGCACTGTCACTAGCCCGGTACCGAAGCATCCTCTCTGATGTCGTTGGAACGCCCCCACCCCGGTTTGGGCTCTGCCGCAGTGACATCACTGCCCGGCACCGCCACCACCAGGCTTCTGCTCCGTGGACCACGGAGGTTGAAGTCCACGAGACTCTCCTGAGGGCGGCGCTATAAAAACCCGGAAGCCAGGCTGCACCCAGGCCCACCCACCCAGACCACCCAGAGGTGTGTGACCCTAGCCTTGGGTAAAGTTCCCCAGGTGGTGCCTGTTGGACCAGGATGATAAATACCCGATTAGCAAACCCCTGGGGGAGGGTGTGTTTGAACGCAGGCTTTGGGGCAGGGGACTGAGAAGGGCCGGGACACCTGCGTTTCTAACAAGATCCTGGTATGGGGAGCAGAGCCAGGAGAGGGACTGCGTGAGGGGCGCCTCGCGCTTCAGTCTTGTTTATCCGCCTCCGGGAGCAGCTCCGTGGGAGAGTGCTTGGCAAGCATGAACTAAGTCCTGATTCTGACCCCAACTCTGAATCTCCCCCAGGTAGTTCTGGGACACTAGACAATGGCTATTATGCTCTAAGCCTCCGTTTCTCCTGCAAAATGGAGTTGCTGTCATGGCTACCTCAGGACTGTGGGGAGGACAGCACAAGACCATGCAATAGGGCCTCAGATCAGTGGCCGACACCCCTTGGAGGGTGTGTGCTGGTTATCCATCAGAAACATTGACAATTTTGATTTCAAACGGGCTGGAGATTTTAAGTAACTGCCATGTGTGTGCTGCTCTGTCTTGGAGTTCTTCTCAAATCTGAACACCCGCAAAAACCACTCCAATGGCCTAGTCAAGAGCTACCCAGGTATGTTGATGATGGAGTCTGAGACCAGAGACCCCACATACAGAAGGTGTTAGGAACCAGAGGCCGCGGATCAAAGGTCACCTCCCTCAGGCCGTGTGTGTGTGTGTGTGTGTGTGTAAGTGTGTAAGGCATGGGAGGTCACATGCCTTCCTGGAGACTCTCTGAACACCTCCTGCCCCCCAGGCTCGGATGGATGGCTCAGTAAACAAGTCTTTGTTTGTTTTTTAAGTAAGCTTGTTAACAGAATCCATAGACATCGCTTGGGCCCACTGACGTGGAGCACTCCTGTCCGAGCCCCCAGCCAGGTTTCCTGAGTACATTTGGATCCTGCAGCACTACAGTGGTACTTGCTCAGTACGCCCTCCTCCACACCCTGCCTTGACAGTAGGCTTTTGGATGTCCTACTCCACCCTGAATTCTCCTCACCAAGCGCATCGCCTTACAGGCAGTAGTCTGACTGATGCTCATTCACTATTCATTATCAGTGTGAATGCAAGAGACTGCGGCCTGGGCACCTGCCTCCCTTCTCTGCCTCGGTCCTCTCCTAGGTTGCCCTGGCAATCCTTAAATTGCAGTTACCCTTCAGCTGGTCATAATCCACTTTACATTTCCATCTCAGGTGTGCTGGCTAGTTTTACCTCAACTGGACACAAGCTGGAGTTATCTGAAAGGGGGAACCTTGATTGAGACAATGCCTTTGCAAGATCCAGCAGCCATAGGGCATTTTCTTAGTGATTGATGGGGGAGGGCCCAGCTCATTGTGAATGGTGCCTGGGTTCTGAGGAATCCACGATGAGCAAGCCAGTAAGCAGCAACCTTCCATGGCCTCTGCATCAGCTCCTGCTTTATCTGAGTTCTTATTTATCCTGACCTCTTTCAACAATGAACAGTGATTTGGAAGCCTAAGCCACCCTTTCCTCTCTGTGGAAGTCTGAATGAAAATGGCCCACAGGGAACGGCACTATTAGGAGGCATGGCCTTGTTGGAGGAAGTGTGTCACCGAGGGTGGGCTTTGAGGTTTCAGATGCTCCAGCCAGGCCTAGCGGCTCACTGTTTCTTCCTGTGGATCCAGATGTGGAACTCTCCTGTGGATCCAGATGTGGAACTCTCAGCTCCCTCTCCAGCACCGTGTCTGCCCACATGCTTCTGCCATGATGATAATGGACTGAACCTCTGAACTGTAAGCCAGCCCCAATTAAATGTTTTCCTTTATAAGAGTTGCTGTGGTCATGGTGTCTCTTCACAATAGAAACCCTAACTGAGACAGTCCCCAAGCTGTCATGGTGTGTCATTGCAGCAGCAGAAACCTTGACCAGGACACCAGGTTACCTTCCTACGTTTCCCCTTGGATGTGTTGTATAACATGGTTGTAAATGCCCTGCTAGTCAGGACCTGAGTGTCCTTAAGGTCCCTGATGGGTTTTCTGATGGAGCATTGGTTTGGCTTTGTTAGAGGACATGGAGCTGGTTATTTTGGCAGTTAGTTTGGCCTTCCTCACTTGGCAATCCCGCAGCACCCCTGGCACATTGCCTGAGTGCTCTGGGGGTAGACACCGCCTGCCCCTCCCCCTTGCCCACGTCTGTCTGTCTGTCTGGCAGACAGTATGTGCACATTGCTTGGCTCAAGGGAGGGTACTGCGCCTGCGCTGGACTTCTTGGTCAGAGAACGACTAGACGGTCACCATCTGAAGGAGCAGATGCGCGATGCCAGTCCGTGCCCAACAAACACCTTCTACATTTGCTTGTCGAGTTGAGAGAATGAGGGCAGTGTGGTTTCCAGAAGAATCTTTTCCCTTCCAGCAAAGTGGCCACAGTGGGATTTTCTGTCACACCGGCCTAACACTTGGCCATCTGCCGCTACCACGACACCATGTGGGGTAGATCGTCTGCAAAGATGTTTACACACAGGCCATTGAGTCATCTGAAGGAATCTGTTCCACGTCCCTTGAATTTAGGCTGACCCTTTGACTGGATGGGTCTCAAAGAATGAGACAGAAAGATGATGTTTCTGTTTAGACCTCAGCAGAGCTGGAGGGTATGCCAAGCCCCGGAGTTATGTGAGATCTGAGCAAGGCTCTGGTCTGGACAGTCTGGCCATCTCACATGGCGTGAAGCTGACCCTCTGCCCAGAGCCCTGGCTCACAGAGTGCAGAAACAGTGGCTTTTGGTTTACGCCATCACATTTTCAGATGGTTTTCTACGCAGGACCTCTCTTCACAATTCTTCCCTCTATCCCTGAGTTCGGAACAATGCCTCTTTAAATCGCTTGTCTCTCCACTGGTGAGCCTCTCAGCATCTCACCCCCAGACAAGAATTCGAAATGAAGACAAATGCCTGAAATCCTGGAGTCTTCAGCCATTCATCCACCTGCTCACTGGGAAGACAGAGGAATACACCACCCGAAAGCTCTGACTGGGAAATTGTACTTTCCTGGCTTTGGGTTCTGTCCCTTCCTGGCCATTTGATCTTGGATAAATTCCTTAGCCTCATTTCCTTATCTATGAAATGGGTTGATCACAGCACCTACTTAAAGTGATGTCTGGGTGTTGCTTAGTGGGGTGCCTGCGTGTGGAAGGGACTTGACAGACTGTAGGATTCACTTCATGAGTTCATGTGTGAGTGTGTGTGTCAGGGTAGTGTATCTATCTGTCTTCAGGGGGAACAAAACTTAACCATAGCATGACCTATGCCTGTCTCAGACAGAAAGAGAATGAAATCCACACCTACAGGGTCCTCGGGGCTCACAAATGTGTGTGTGTGTGTGTGTGTGTGTGTGTGTGTGGTGTGATTATGCTAGGGGGCGAGTCTCCCTGGGTTCCACGAGGCTATTGCTCCTTGAATTCATGATCTGAGGAAGGTCAGGTTAAAAAGGGTTAAAAATTCCTATGTGGCTTTATTAAAATCAACACAAGAAAGGAGTGTCTTGGTTAGCACATTTTTTGAGGAAAGGAAAAGCAGCGAAACAAGAGAAATCAGAAGCTAGCCTTCCACCATCTGCCGCGGATGGAGCTCATTAGCGTCTTCCCGGGGGCTGATTGTAGCCGCCAGCACCGCCACCTAATGAAGGAGCTGCCACGCCCAGTGCCAACCTGAGCCTGCTCTGCCGCTCGCCTCCATGGCTCACTGCTGATTCCTCCTTCAGACTAAAGAACCCCCAGCCAGACGGAAGCTCCTGTGAGGCACTGAGAGAGTGAGCTTTTCCTAAGGCATCTGCTCCAGGCTTTGAGAACAATGGAGACACTGGCCCAGCCAGCCGAGAATAACACTTCAAACCCACATTTGCTGCTGGGTCTGGACCTCCTGGGCCTGCTCCCTCTACCCTAATCAAAAGCTGCATGCTGTGGGCTTAGAAAAGCTGGGCTGTCAGATCTGAGGTGTGGGAAGAGCACAGCCTCCCTCCTTTCTGCCTTGATTCCTTTAAGGCAAGTAGGTCATGCAAGAATGTCCTCACACGGCTCCAGCCCATGGCTGGCTGAAGGACTTTGTGCTTTCGGATCAGAATATCACAGGGCTGGGGAAGGAGCCGGGAGGTGAGTCCCAAGCAAGTGTTAGGAAATTATGATTTGTTTTCATTGTCTGTCTTCTTCCCTGTGAGGGTAGAACCTGAGGGGCTGAGGTAGGGGTGTGTGTGTGTGTGTGTGTCTGGTGTGTGTAGAGGTCAAAGTTGGGTGTAATTTGTTAGAGGATGTCTACTTTTCTGGAAACAGGGTCTCTCACTGGGACCTGGGGCCTACCAGTTTGGCCAGCAAGCCCCAGGAATGCTCCTCATCTTCCCAGCACTGAACCACAAATGTAGACCGGCACTCCCAGCTTTTCACACATGCGCTGGGAATCAAACTCAAGTCTCTGTGTGTGCACAATGAACACTTTACTGACTGGGCCATCTTGGTATACCCTGAAACTTTTAATTTTCTGGGTTCATCATTCACGAAACTGATAACACTTAATTACTTTCAGATAAGGTTGTGAAATTAACTCCAGTGGACCTGATATCAGCTAGCTACACTTTTATGGCTACGAGGTACTCAACACCAACTAACTTAAGTAAACAGTAGGCACCATCCTGACCCTTGGCCAAAGAGAGTCCCCAGATGGGCCAACCTAGACGGCAAGAGGCCAAGAGCTCATGTGGAGGCACCAGCCCTCTGTCTCTCAGTTTGAACACTACATAGGGCCACACAGGGAGACCTTGTCTCTTCCATCAAAGTAGAAAGACATCATCACAGCTCACTTGCATAAGGACAAGGCTAGATTTATCCAGGACCAAAGGTTGCCCTGGTAACGAGTATAAAAGAGTTTCTAGGACAGGCCTGTCCCCCACAGTCCCCTGCCTGTACAGTGGCAATGGAGCCAGCTTGCCCCGCTGTGGAGACAGGAGCTTCTTGGCCTTACTCTTCCCTGTGACTCACACAGCACCACGAACCACTGTCCCTGTGCGCCAGCCATGGTTCGGAGCGTTTCCATTCTATTAGTTTATTGTATGCTCACACTGCCCTAAGTGGTGTGCGTGGTTATCATTGCTCTCACCTCACAGACGGGGAGAGGAGCTTCCCAGAGGCTAATTTGCTTGAGAGTACAGGACATCTACATGGCGGAGCTGAGAAACCACAGGTGTTGAAGTGAAGCTGGCAAGTACGCAGACCCTGGAGTAGGTCAAGCTTCGTCACACTGTGACCTGGGACAATTTGCTTAGCTTCTCAGAGCCTTGGTTTCCCCATCTGTAAAATGGATCTTCAAGTTCTCAGCTACTCCTAGACACCTCCATCTCCTCCTTGCCCTGCTCTCTCCCGCTAGGTCACCCTGGTCAGCTGTCACAGCTGCCTGTGTGCCGATGACTCTATCATGTCTTCAGTCTCGCTCTCCTCTGAGCTCGGGGGTTTAGTCTTCGAACATTCACTTGCGCCTCCAAGTTAGCAAACGGAGCCAGTGCTTATCCCCCACCACGGTCCCTCTTGCCGAGTCTTTCCAGCCTTGGTGCTGCCGCCGCCATCTGCTCGGTGCTCAGGCCAACTGACTAGAATTTAAGCTGGAGCAGAGTTTATTTTTTATTTTTAATTTATAACAAATAAATATGATATAATGAATACTGTACAATTGTAGTTATATTATACATAATTAAATATAATAATGTTTGGTTGGAGCCTCCAGCTCGCCCCTGCACAATCCAGAAAGTCCCATTCTTCTCTCTCTCTCTCTCTCTCTCTCTCTCTCTCTCTCTCTCTCTCTCTCTCTCTCTCTCTCCACCCCACCCACTCAGAGAGTCTCTGAATAAAGAAAAGGCACCAGAAAGCCCAGTTCTGCATTCTTGGTGAATATAGCAGATTCTCCCCTGAAGTGGCCAACAGCTTAATCCCTGCCTATGCTCAGCTATTGACCATACTTGGGCACAAACCCAGCTTGTGGTGGACACATCATCACCCCTCGCCTACAACCTATAAAATCTCCCTGCTTTAGTTTGGGGGTGGGACTTCTCTGGCCTCCATCTTTGGGACCAGAGAACCTGCCCAGGAGTTGCTTTCAATAAACCTATTGTTATACTTTTTCAATTCAGCTTGACCTAGCTTGCTGTGTCAGTGGAGAAACTTACTATCAGAAGGCAGAAAACCTATTAAAAACATTTAATTATATCATGTAATATAATTAATATGATAAAATAAATATAAAAATACAT